>NC_085138.1:305825992-306168489 GCF_035046485.1 Aedes albopictus | reverse complement strand
CGAATCTGTTCCCAAATGAACAACTGATGAAATTTTTAAAAGATGTGCCGAAAAATTAATTGAAGAATATTCTAAAATAGATCCAAATAAATCACCTAAGAAATTCCCAAAGTCATTGCCAATCTAATTTCCAAAGGCACTACAGAAGAATTTCCCAAAGAAATTGCTGAAAAAATCCCAAATAATTGAATCGAATAATTATATATTGTTAACTACACGAAACTTGAGAAACATAGTTTGTTAGAACATGTTTTACTTTTGGATGATTGAGGTGGGACCACAGGAGATTATGCATGAAGTGAAAGGGGAAAAGGAGTAGGTTCCAGGGATTTTCAAGGGTGTTTTAAGAGGGGTTGTTCTCCAAGAGGATTTAGGAGAGTTTCAGGAGATTCAGGTGCATCCCAAGGCGTCTCAAAGGGATGGTGGCAGCCGGTTTCTCTGGGATTCATGGTTCTCTGAAAGCCTCTGAAGTCCTCTGAAAATTTAATGAACGCCCCCTTGCGTGTGGTTTCGCGGGTTATATGGGGTTTCAGGAACATAACAGAAGTTTATAGGGGATTTCTAAGGCGTAACAGGGAACTTGAGGAAGTTTCGGAGGTATTCATAGGCGTGAAAGCATTTCCTTCGAATGCATACTTACCTGACCGATCAGGCTAAGGCCGGGGTGGCCTCTGCTGTACATAGTAGCCGCCTCCATTCCACTCGGTCCATGGCTGTTTGTCTCCAGTTCTGCACTCTGCGTAGGGTCCACAGATCTTCCTCCACTTGGTCGACCATCCAACTCGCTGCGCACCACTTCTTCTTGTACCGGTCGGATGACTCTCGAGAACCATTTTAGTCGGGTTGCTATCCGACATCCTGATGACGTGACCCGCCCACCGTAGCCTCCCGATTTTCGCGGTATGGACGATGGTTGGTTCTCTCAGCAGCTGATGCAGCTCGTGGTTCATTCGCCTTCTCCAAGTCCCGTCTTTCATCTGCACTCCGCCGTAGATGGTACGCAACACCTTTCGTTCGAGAACTCCAAGAGCGCGTTGGTCCTCTGCACGTAGGGTCCACGTTTCGTGTTCATAGAGAACTACCGGTCTAATCAGCGTTTTGTAGATAGTTAACTTCGTGTGACGGCAAACTTTATTCGATCGTAGAGTTCTGCGGAGTCCAAAGTAAGCACGATTTCCTGCCACAATGCGCCTCTGAATTTCTCTGCTGGTGTCGTTGTCGGCGGTCACCAGTGAGCCCAAGTACACGAATTCTTCAACCGCCTCAATTTCATCACCGTCGATATTAATTCGCGGTGGCAGGCGCGCTGATTCCTCCCTGGAGCCCTTTGCCATCATGTACTTTGTCTTCGACACATTAATGACAAATCCGATTCGCCTGGCTTCAATCTTTAGTCGGATGTACGTTTCCGCCATCGTCTCAAATTTACGAGTAATAATATCAATAACATCAGCGAAACCAAGCAGCTGAACGGACTTCGTGAAAATCGTTCAACTCGTGTTTATCCTCGCTCTCCTAATTACACACTCTAAAGCAATGTTGAACAGCAAGCACGAGAGACCATCACCTTGCCGTAACCTTCTGCGAGATTCGAAGGGACTCGAGAGTGTCTCTGATACTCGAACTACGCACATCACTCGATCCATCGTCGCCTTGATCAATCGTGTCAGTTTATCCGGGAATCCGTATTCGTGCATAATCTGCCATAGGTGTTCTCGATCGATTGTATCATACGCCGATTTGAAATCGATGAACAAGTGATGTGTGGGCACGTTGTATTCGCGGCATTTCTGCAACACCTGGCGGATGGCGAACATCTGGTCCGTTGAAGCGCATTCACCCATAAATCCAGCCTGATATTGCCCCACGAACTTTCTTGCAATCGGTGATAGACGGCGGCATAAAATTTGAGAGAGTATCTTGTAGGCAGCGCTCAGTAGTGTGATCAGAGGCTTTTTAGAGAGTTTCAAAGATGTTACAGGGTGTATTCAAAGGGATTCAGAGCAATTTAGACTGTTTCAGATAATGGCAAAGGGGTGTTAGAAGCATTTCCGGTTTTCTGCTGATCTGCTGATCAGATACCCAATATGTAGTTCCTCGGCTTATGTGGGGATCGACCTACTAAAAACTCATTCTCTCTCTTCTTTACCTTCGCGGTACGCTCGTTGGGGATTACTTCGAGAAGGGGTGACCGTACATGAGTACTCTCTATTGGTAATCGCTCCACCAGCTACAGCTGTAAGTTTTCCTCTCTCTCCTGGAAGCTTGAATCCTGGCTAGTACTGCAGACTACCCGTTGGACTCAAGCTCCCGGATGGGAAGGGGGGCCAACTCAACCTGCTGTTGGTCGGCCCGCCATTTTCTCTGTAGTCCAAGTACGATTCGGGAGATTCGGGAGAGATTTGGAAGTAACGAAATCCTAATTGTCCACCTCCATACACATTCTTTCAACAATGTTGTCAGGCGTGATATCCGCATATCTCATGCATAACTCGACCTTTGCTCCACAAAACGTGGGCATTGAAAGTGCACATCCGGGGTCCGGTTGCAGTCTGCGAATTCCGGACACGTCCTAATCTGTGCAGATATCACTTATCACATTGCCTGACAGAAATTGTGTCAAGTGTAAATTTACCTCGCCATGAGGCTTGCTCGTCCACGCTCGGTATGAGCCTGTGTGTCCATCTACCCTTGCTGGAGCAATCCCATTCCTTCTGCCACTTCAGCATAGACGATGTTCTGCTGATCCGCCACGCGCTTCTTATGCCGCGTCGCTTGAAGCACTCTGCATCCTCTGCCACCACTACTGGTGCTATGGGCATCATGCCCACTAGCACACATATCGCGTCCTTTGAGACCGTGCAGTATGCGCTGACCAGCCCGTGGATACTCTCGAGTACCGCTTCACGTTTGGATAGACCACTAGGGCATTCGATCATGCAGCGGCGCCATACCGTATTATAGAGACCGCTACTCTTGCAAGTAGCTTACGCTTACTCGAGACTATTGCCGAGCTATTTGACATTATCTTTGACAATGCCATTATCGCCATGCTTGCCCTTTTGCAGCCATATTCCACGTGGCTTCCGAATTTCAGCTTATCGTCGATCATGACCTCCAATTGCTTCAGTGAGCGCTTAGAGTTGATCGTGCATCCGCCTGTGTTGACTACTGTCTGTTGTTCAGATTTGCGGTTGCTTACCACCAGCACCTCCGTTTTGTGATGCGCGAGTGCCAACTGTCAGTTCAACTTTCTCTATCGACTCGCCGTATACCACGAGATTAATATCATCGGCAAAGCCAACCAGCTTTACGCCCGGTGGAAGTTTGAGCCTCAATACGCCATCATACGCCGTTTTCCATAGTACCGGGTCTCAAGGTTGCTTCTCGGGTTTGGACAGTAGAGCCTTTTCCCAGAAATTTGCCTCTGTCTACGCACATCTGCATAGCTATTCTGAACATGTCAGGGCTAGCCTCGATGGCCGTCTTGATGGCTACTGTCGGGATACCATCCGGACCCGAAGCCTTCTTCAACTTAAACGACCTCGCTATTGCGATGAGCTTGTTGTTCGTCACTAGTACGACCCCGCTATGGCCGGTTTGGCCATAGGGGACGGGGGCCCATGGTCTTGTATCGTGGCGTGGGAACAGCGTTTCCACGATCTTCTGCAGCACCTCAGGGCAGCGTTCTGAGGGTGCTGATGCGCTCTTCGTTTTGGCCATGACAATTATGTAGGCATCACCGCAAGCGGTCGTGTTGGCTGCCAGGCAGAGATTTTCGAAGCACGCCTGCTTACGTGCCTTAATCACTTTGTTCAGTGCAGTTTAGCCGCTCTGGAGGCCTCACTTCGTTCCATTCTATCTACATTTCTCAACATCTGTTGTGCAGCTTCACAGTGGTTCAGGTTTAGTTGTGTAACCTGTATTATCGTCCTTTGGTCCGACCTCCTAGCGTGCCTGGACATTTAGGTCCGCCCGTCATGTGACCCTTGTTCGCCATACAAATCAGACATTTTGGTACCGAGTTGTACCTTCCTGGCGATGTGGCTTTCACCTTCGCACTTCCAGTAGAGTTTGCTCCTGTCGGGAACTTTACACGCCCACGACTTGTGTCCTTGCTCGAAACACTTGAAGAACGCCACTGGCGCCACGTACATGCTGAGCGGACACACTGACCAGCCTACTTTGATCGTGCCGACTGCAGGAATCCAAGGTTTCTCCTTCCATTGGCCCGGTTGGCAACCGTTTCTCTTAGGGTTGGCCTTTTGGAGCTTAGTTTTCCTGCCCCTTGCGCGTTTCGCAACCGACTTGGCAGCCTGGTTACTCGCGGTGGTCGTCCCTTTCTTCTTTTTTGGCTTTTAACCCACCCAGTCTGTCTTGGGCCGTGTCTAGTCTGCAGCTCGAGCTTTAGAGCGGTTTGACCTCTCCACTACGGCTCCGACGAGCTGCTTGTTTTCGTGTTGCATCGTCACTTTGTCAGCAAAGAGGAAGCTGTCCGTTTGGGTAAACCGATCTTCCCTGCTCGCATCAGTTGCACTCCGCTCTTCGACCAGTAGGTCATACTCCATCTTCGAGAGAGCCAGCGATTTGCGGAGCTTCCCGTAGTGTACCGATCAGCTCGTTCAGCTGTTCGGCAACCACCAACATCATTGATAGATCGCTCCTGTTGCGGTTGAGCGCCGCTGCTGTGCCGCCTCATGCTCCTCCCGTTGAACCTACTGCCGCCTGATCGCTGGTGGGTGCACCATCTCCTCGTAGTGGCGATCTCGCCAGTACTCCTCGCGCGAACGGGTCCAATACCGTTCCCTCTGCCCTCCACTCTCGATCAAATTGATGTTGCTCATGGATCTAGTAGTCATTATTTGCTTTGGATTGCTTGGATGTTCATTCTGGCGATTCCTTGAATATAGATTATGTCTGAACGTTCATAAGCTAATTTGCTCCGAGACCCCAAACTACTTGTTCTCTAAAGTTACTCGTCTAAGATTACCACGTACCATGAACTATAGTATACCTCATCATAACTCAGCGTATTACGGGCAATCATTTTTTGTGCGAAGCATTGTCCATTGGAACACGTTACCTGTCAGCATGAAACTATGTACCTCTATCAGTGGATTCAAGCGGGATCTTCTCTCAACATTTAGCAACATGAATTAGATGGCGATTAAAGGAACCTTCAGGAACTATTTAGATTTAAGAATTGCAGTAAAGTTATATTAAGTTATGAAGTATTTGAACTTGAATTTCAAACCATTTTGTGGCAACAAAAAAGACAGAGTCTTACGTCGCAAGAATTGTTATGAATAAATAAATAAATAAATAAATTATTTCTGTTGGGCCCCCCTTAGAGCCGCTATCCCTCACTGCAAATGAAGTAGTCCTCAGTGATTCTGGTGGTTATCTATGCAAGCAGGGAGGCCACTCGAAGGTTGGCCCACGCCCTTATGGGGACTGAGTTCAGAGCCGAATCAGCGTCAACCAGGAGTGTTCATCTGAACCTACTTCCACCCTTTTAGTTGCCTAAGCTGGGCACAGGTCAGGAACGCACTTTAAGGCTACGCCACGGTTTTATGGGACGGAAGACAGCGCCAGCATTAACCCATCCGCCGTTTCAAGTCAGTGTCACCCGAACTTACTAAGACGATAGAACGCCGTCGCTACCAGCTAACTTGTACGTAGTTACCTTAGCATGTACCGTCTCAGTTACCAACTACAAAGCAAGACCAGTATGCCGTAATCAGGAACTTACTGGCGTCGTTCCTGATGTATCCGAGGCATTCCTAGCTGGGCTGTGACACTTTGGAACCGGTGCCATGTCGCTCGTACAGAGTTGCTTCCGGAGGAGTGGACTTTCTGAAGAGGCTCAACAGAGCGCACTTTTGGACCCCCGCCACGCCTAGACTTACTCCGCTTGGGCATTCCTTATGCCCCTGTGCTCGATCACCTCCCGATGCCAAAGGTGGTAAGTCCACACTACCCAGGTAACCACTAAGCATTTGAATAAGCCGTACAGTAGACCGTAATAAGCATTTCAACTGCTTCCTGCCCTACAAAAGCAGTTTGAATGCATAGCTGCTTTGAATTAGCATAAGCTGTGCTACTCAAAAGCTTTTGGCCATTAAGAGCCAGTTCGCGAGAGCCGCAACCCCTTCTTGTATCGATGTGCTCCGATTGAGCTGAAATTTTCAGGGTATGGTTTTCCATATAAAAGATGATATCTGGCCAATTTTCAGATTTTTTCATAAGGGGGAAGTGGGGTAAAATAGCCCTCAAAGATTTCATGTCTAAAAATAGGTAAAATAACTAAAATCGCAATAACTTCCGCAAAAGTTAACGGATTCAGCTGAAATTTTGCATGGACACTCTACTCCTATGGCACTTCCATTTAAGCCAAGCGTTGGATATTCTTTGATATTTAATTTGAAGAAATAAGTTATTTTCATAATTTTTTTGACGATTTTCAGGGCGCCTGTTTTCGTACCAACAGAACTAGGATGAAAAACTGAGTACTACGTTTTGAAGGATTACCCAAGAGCTTTCATTTGATATGTGACCCAGATGCGCCAATTTAAAAACTTTCGAAAAAAAAAATTTTTTTCTCGGGGTATACATTTTACCCCATATTTTTAGCTGTCTAAAAAGAAGTGTTGTTGTCGCAAACTATGACAACGTTATTTAACTTTCAAGGGGTTTTCTTCAATAATAATTTAACAGAAAAATGACGACTAAGAATGCAATTATTGGATTTTTTTCATTTGGGGAAAGAAGGGTAAAACGGACTAACTCAATCTCCTTTCGAAATAACGTTGCTACAATTTTCTCTGATCGGACTCGAATTTTCAGAGTTCTTTATTCTACTCAAGAATAGATGCTTTATTACATATTTTTTTTCTTGAGAGGACAACGGGGTAAAACAATTCTCAGAAAAAAATGCTGAAAATAATCAAAATTTCAAAACCTACAAATGCTTTGGTAAAACTTGGCGAAATTTCATGAAATTAGAAGAAATTTCCTAATTTTTATTGCTTATTCAAATGAGCAAGTCTGACAACATTTTGACGTCGAGAAATGTCACAGATTAGCACGTGGTGTGTGATTCACCGGATTCTTTCTCGATTTTTCTTTTGACATGCATCTCCGGTTCAATTTTCTTTCTTTTTTTTCGTGAAAGTTGCAGCAGTGAAACAGATTTACGAGGAATTATGCATTCAGCGCCTTTAAATGATTTTTTGGACAAATATGGTCTTCTACAAAGTTGTTTCCAAAAATAAGGCCCTCTTTTCAATGTACATAAAAATTAGGGTGGTTCATATTTTCAAAGAAATTGGGAACCAAACTTTTTTATTTGCCAGAATAACTGTGTACTTTCTTCGGGAAAGTTGTAGATCTATCAATTTTGAGCAAGTTTCCTGAAAACACTTTTTATGTAGCTTTAAAATTGATCGATCTAGAGATATTTTTCTGAATAAGCTTAGGTGGTTCAAGAAAAATCGGTTTTCTGGCGTTACTGTTTCAGTTTCGATTTTTCATCAAAGTCAACCAAGAAACACTTGTAGCGCATAGTTTTTTTTTTTTGAAAAGGTGTTATGCGGGTTGTGGCAATCATAAAAATTATCCTTTGCCCGCATTCAAAAGAAGAAACGTTGTTATAAAATTATAGGGGTGTTTTTTTTTGTAACTCAAGTGAAAAATACTTGAAAAGTGACTATTTTTTCTAGATAATCATCAATAGCTTTTGAACGGAATGACGTAGCAACATTCTCAGCGAACGAAAATGCGCATTTTTGGAAGCTGTAAAAGTGGTTCTTACGTGACTTAGACAAGAAATTTTAAACAAAAAAGATAAAGCAATAAAACGATTTGTTCTAGCGTCATCCTTTATCTTTATCTTTTTTGTTTCAAATTTCACATCAAAGTTGTCTAAGAACCCTTTTTAGAACTCAAAAATGATGCACATTTTCGTGCGCTGGGAATGTTGCTTCGTCATTCCGTTCAAAATATATTGATGATTTTCTAGAAAAAATAGGCATTTTTCAAGTATTTTTCACACACCAATCGATCATATCACCTTTTCAAAAAAAATATGATTTTTTGGGAAAAACACCTGTATCAGGTATCAGTAGGTCGGCTCTAGAGGCACGTTCTCCTCCATTTGGGAAATTTGTGCCATCGCCATGAACACGAGCCTATTCATCATTTACCTGACGGAGAAGGGAAGGAAAAAGGATAGGAGATGGGAAAGGACAGGTAAGGGAATAGGATCGTCATACTCGCAAAAGCGTACCACAATGGGTTCACATAGCGTCCTGAAAAGGACACTGTAATAACGCATAAGCGTGCCACAATGGGTTCAAACAGCGCCCTGAGAAGGGCACTGTGATAATGCATAAAGCGTAAAGAGAGCCTATAGCTCTTTACCACAGCGGGTCAAGAACAACAGAACGTCCTGAAGATTCAGGTTTCTGAAGTCAGTTTCACTTAATAAGTGTTTCCCGAGTACTCGGAAACGCAATTGCGCAAAAGCTGGACAGTTACATATTAAATGATACGAAGTTCCATAATCGGATTCACAGCTATCACATGCAAATGAATCAGCTTGCTGAATATTCGCCATGTGATAACTGAGTCGGCAGTGGCCAGTCAATGCTTTAACCAGCATGCTGCAATTCTGCTTTGACAGATTTGTTAGATACTTTGCCACCCCTAGAGATGGCTCAGTACAATACAATTTTGTTTGACGACATGACTCCAAACTATTCCAGTATTGTTTGTGCTGAGTGGCAGCCCAGGTGTCAATCTGAAGCTTCACCCAACACTTGGATACCGGAATAGCTGGCTCAGGGCCAATGAAGTCATGTGATGCTCCAGTGCGAGCTAACTCATCAGCCAATTCATTTCCAGCGATGGAAGAATGGCCAGGTACCCATACAAGGTGAACAGCGTTTGCTGAATTCAGCTCCTCAATTTGAGTTCGACAAGCGATAACTATCTTCGACCTGGAGTTGGCCGAAGCAAGTGCTTTAATAGCAGCCTGGCTATCTGAACAGAAGTATATTACTTTGCCCATTACGTACTGCTGAAGTGCTGATTGCACTCCGCACATAAGAGCAAAGATTTCGGCCTGAAAAACGGTGCAGTGTCTGCCAAGTGAATAAGACTGATACAGCCTTAGCTCACGAGAATAAACACCAGCACCTGCTCGACCTTCTAGAAGGGAGCCATCAGTGTAACATACGATGCCGTCTGAAATACTTCTCTCCAGATAACCAGATGTCCACTCTTCCCGGGAAGGGAATTTCGTGGAAAATGTCCTATATGGAAAATTACAAGCAATTGTAAGATCACTTGGAGCAAGGACAACTTTGTCCCAATTCACTAAAAGTGGAAACAACGAGGTGTGTGTTGAACTGCGGTTCACAGGAGTTTCCTCTAGTAAACCGAGTACCCATAGACGGTAAGTGCAAGAAAGTGCTTCTTGTTTGAGATGAATGTGTAGTGGGACAACGTCAAAGAGAACTTCGAGCGCTGCCGTGGGAGTTGAAGAGAACGCTCCAGACATCGCCATTAAGCACATCCTTTGGAGATGGCCTAACTTTGATTGGACCGTTCTCACTTCGCCCTTTTGCCACCACACAAGACATCCATAGGCCAATATTGGCCGAACAACAGTTGTGTAGATCCATTTGATATACTTGGGTTTTAGACCCCAAGTTGTACCAAAGGTTCGCCGGCATTGCCCGAAGGCCATACAAGCTTTCTTGATTCTGAACTCAACATGAGGTGTCCAGGAAAGCTTGGAATCAAGAATGACTCCAACGTACTTTACCTGTTCAGTCACATTGATTTCAGAATCAAAGAGACGTAAAGTTCGAACACCATTACGGTTTCGCTTTTCCGTGAAAAGAACAATAGATGTTTTACTAGGATTTACCGAAAGGCCATATTGGCGACACCAACCCTCAACTACCTGAAGAGCGTTTTGCATCAGGTCGAAAAGGGTGCTTATGCACATACCGACTAACAATGTTAGATAGTCGTCGGCAAAACCATAAGTAGGAAAACCGCTATTATTGAGTTGCCTCAATAGCGTATCTGCTACGAGATTCCATAAAAGTGGTGATAAGACTCCCCCTTGGGGGCATCCACAAACACTCAATTTCCTAATCGCCGCTTGACGCAATGTCGAGAAGAGATGTCGGTTTTTGAGCATTTGGTGAATCCAATTGGAAATCATTGGAGATATACCATGACCCCGTGCGGCTTCCAATATGGCATCGAAAGGCACGTTGTCAAAGGCACCCTCGATATCTAAGAAAACACCCAAGCAGGATTGCTTTTGAGCGAATGCCTTCTCGATATCGTAAACAACTTTGTGTAAAAGAGTCACAGTGGACTTTCCAGATTGGTAAGCATGTTGGTTCACATGAAGAGGCACATTGGCCAGATAAACATCACGGATGTGATGATCCACAATGCGTTCTAAGCATTTCAGAAGAAAAGAGGTCAAACTGATAGGTCTGAAGCTCTTTGCTTCTTCATACGACGCGCGACCCACTTTCGGAATAAACTTCACAGTAATATCCCGCCAGGATTTGGGAATATACCCTGTAGCAAAACTGCAAACAAGTAGTTGTTTCAAAACATGTTTGAAATGATCAAATCCCTTCTGAAGCAAAATAGGATAAATCCCATCTGCCCCAGGAGATTTGAAAGGAGCAAAGCTATTAAGTGCCCATTCAATCGATTCTAAAGTTATGATACTCCGAGCCGAAGCTAAAGAATCATAACTACAAGAAAAGACATCAGGTTCATCCGAAGATGTAATATCCACACATCCGGGGAAGTGTGTACTGAATAAACATTCTAAAACTTCCTCATCAGAGGAAGTGAAATCACCATTTGGCAAACGAAGTTCGTTCACTTGAAAATCCTTAGATTTTGCAAGGATTTTGTTCAATCGACTGGCTTCACTCAGACTGGAAACATTTGTACAAAGGTTTTTCCAGCCGGATCGTTCAGCAGACCGAAGAGCTTTCTGGTAGGCCTTCCGAGCCGACCTGAAAGCCTCCGATCCAGCCGAACGTCGTCTGTTCCAACTCTTTCTACATTGTTTCCTGAGCTTCGCCAGATCGGAGTTCCACCAAGGGGTTCCTCTTGTGGTCTTCACAGACCGCAGAGGGCAGGCTTCTTCAAAAGCTTCCATGATGAAGGCCGTTGTAGTATCAACGGCATCATCTAAATCACTTGGAGTGTCAATTGATGGTGAGTATCCATGAAATTTGGCTGCAACCAAATCGGTAAAGAGATCCCAGTTGGTTGACCGGGGATTCCTGAAACGCAAGGTTTGCGAAGTAAAATTCACATGTTCAAACAAGATGTAACGATGGTCAGATAAAGATTCTTCATCTGACACATGCCAATTGGTCAGCTCATGACTAATTCTGCTAGAGCAAAGCGTTATGTCTAACACTTCCTCTCTACCAGATACCATGAAGGTTGGGCGGTTGCCTATGTTAAGTAATCCAAGATCTGTACTACTCAAATATTCCATCAAACTGGAGCCTCTCAAATTGATGTCTGAGCTGCCCCAGATTATATGGTGAGCATTAGCATCACTACCAACAATTAGCGGAAGGCCTTTTGAAGTGCAGTATGCAATGACTTGCTTGAAAGCATCCGTAGGGGATGGTTCATCATGCGGTAAATAAACCGAACAATAAACGTATTTCCTGTTGAGGTTTCCAACAGATACATCTATTATGATAGCACATACATCTCTGGTAGTTAGTTCAGAGATGAGTGTAGCAACGATTGCGTTGTTGACAAGCACACATGCTCGAGGCATGACACGTGAGTTTGCCATTTCATTTTTACTGAAAGTAGCAAACACCGGATTCACAAGGTTTCCTAAATAGAAATTCCCCTTACGAAAGTAAGGTTCTTGGACTAACGCCACTTGGGCTGTACCATTTTGCATAAGTCTACAAAGATTGATCGTTGCTGTTCTTTTGTGCTGAAGATTGATCTGAGCTATCCTAACCGTAGCCACTACCCAAACTAGGCAAGATTAAACTCTTAACAATCACAGCACAAAAAAGAACAGCAACAATAAAGCCAGATCGGTATCGAATTGAGTGCGCCAAAGGCGACGATGCACAGAATACACTGTGTAAAACGCATAATGCGAAACCATATAGGTGAAAATCTAAACTAATTAATAACATCTTCATAATCCCGCCCTTATTCAGCCTCAAGTATGAGATTGAAGAAGGGCAGCTGATTGTCTCGGAGAAACACAAGGTCCACCGCGCTATTGCTCCGGTTAGCACAGTAAGGGCAAATACTGTGGAGGGTGCCCTGGTACTCCACAGGCTCCGTTAGCGGTTAGGTTTTTATTAGACCCCCCTAGCCATTCATTCCTAGGCACGGTAAGCATAAAGCCGCATAACACCATGAATTAGGGGTCACCTGATTAGTGGATTCCTACCACTGGAACAGGCGGTCCGTAGTGCTATTCTTAGCCAGTTGAACTAACCGCTACCGACACTACACAGCTATCTAGGCTGATCGGGAAAAGAAGTTGATATTGGTGATCAACTTCATACGGGCCCGAAAAGCCGTCAATCACCACATATCACCTTTTCAAAAAAAAATATGATTTTTTGGGAAAAACACCTGTAACTATTGAACCAAAAGAGATGAAGACCATTTCACCGCATGAAACGACGCGTCTTGAAATGCTCTACAAGTGTTTCTTGGGCGACTTGGATGAAAAATCGAAACTGAAAAAGTTAACGCCAGAAAAGCGATTTTTCTTGAACTACCCTAAGCTTATCAGAAAAACATCTCTAGATCGGTCAATTTCAAAGCTAAATAAAAAGTGTCTTCAAGAAACTTGCTCAAAATTGATAGATCAACAACTTTCCCAAAGAATGTATACAATTATTCTGGCAAATAAAAAAGTTTGGTTCCCAATTTCTTTGAAAATATGGACCACCCTAATTCTACATTGAAAAGATGGCCTTGTTTTTGGAAAAAAACTTTGTAGAAGACCATATTTGTCCAAAAGATCATTTAAAGGCGCTGAATGCATAATTCGCGGTAAATCTTTTTCGTGGACCATTGTGCACTGCTGCAACTTTCACGAGAAAAAAAAGAGAGAAAATTGAACCGTACATGCATGTCAAAAGAAAAATCGAGAAAGAATCCGGTGAATCACACACCACGTGCTAATCTGTGACATTTATCGACGTCAAAATGTTGTCAGACATGCTCATTTGAATAAGCAATAAAAATTAAGATTTTTTTTTTCTAATTTCATAAAATTTCGCCAAGTTTTACCAAAGCACTTGTAGGTTTTGAAATTTTAATTATTTTCAGCATTTTTTTTCTGAGAATTGTTTTACACCATTATCCTCTCAAGAAAAAAATAATATGTGATAAAGCATCTATTCTTGAATAGAATAAAGAACTCTGAAAATTTATGTCCGATCAGAGAACATCGTAGCAACGTTATTTCGAAAGGAGATTGAGTTAGTCCGTTTTACCCTACTTTCCCCAAATGAAAAAAAATCAATAATTGCATTTCTTAGTCATCATTTTTCTGGTGACTTAATATTGAAGAAAAACCCTTGAAAGTTAAATAACGTTGTCATAATTCACGACAACACTTCTTTAGACATCTAAAAATATGGGGCGAAATGCATACCCCGAGAAAAAAATTTTTTTTTTTCGAAAGTTTTTAAGTTGGCGCATCTGGGTCACATATCAAATGAAAGCTCTTGGGTAATCCTTCAAAACGTAGTACTCAGTTTTTCATCCTAGTTCTGTTGGTACGAAAACAGGCGCCCTGAAAATCGTCAAAAAAATTATGAAAATAACTTATTTCTTCAAATTAAATATCAAAGAATATCCAACGCTTGGCTTAAATGGAAGTGCCATAGGAGTAGAGTGTCCATGCAAATTTTCAGCTGAATCCGTTAACTTTTGCGGAAGTTATTGCGATTTTAGTGATTTTACCTATTTTTAGACATGAAATCTTTGAGGGCTATTTTACCCCACTTCCCCCTTATGAAAAAATCTGAAAATTGGCCAGATATCATCTTTTATATGGAAAACCATACCCTGAAAATTTCAGCTCAATCGGAGCACATCGATTCCACTTCCTTTGGAAAGGGGGTCGCGGTTCTCGCGAACTGGCTCTTAATTAGCATTTCAACTGCTTGAGGTGTTTTTGCTCGGAAGCATTCAGAATGCCTTTCAACTGCTCTTCAAATGCTAAGAGCAAAGAGTATGGGAGATATGTTTTGTGTTTGACAGCTCATGCTGTCTCTCTTTTACAGGGTTTATGCCTCTGTTGACAAGTTAGCACATATGAGCGAACGAATAAGCACGTTTTCCCTTACTCACTCAAAGGCTCAGCAAAAAACATTGCTGCAGCTGGTTTGGTTTGGGAACATGGCCATCATCATTTCTCATTTCGTCGAATGTACCGAATTGGTGGATGCTTTGGCGGATCATAAGATTATTCGCAAGGAAATCATATGCTATAGATCGGAGAGGGAACGAAAGTGCTGTTTAAAAAATGGAATATCTATTTGTTTGAAAACAAGTTTTGGGTGTTGGAACTGAAGCTATTTTCAGTTTCAGATCATTCTTTATATTGGGGATAAAATCAGCGCACGACATCGGAACAGCGGTAGCATATCCTGGAACGTGGAGCAGAAACTTGAGCAGCAAACATGATTGAGTAATCTCTGGATAGTAAGTTCGAACACCAATAACTGCTAAAACATGCAAAAAAAGTACCACCTAACATCATCTGGAGTGTGCAAGGACGAGGAAGCGGGAACGCTGAGAGAGCGAGAAGCAGACGAAAATCTATTTTTGTTTTGTTTTGCTCGACGAGGCGTTACGCTTTTTTGACATTTTGATACGACGTTCCTGAAGGTGCTGCACTCAGACAGCCCGTTATTTTGCCAAAACCTGCTGTGGGGTAGCACTAAAGGCGCATATACGGTCAATTAGCATTAAATGCCTTGTCCTAAGGACTACTATAATGCTGAAGGAATGCTATTTTAAATGCTTACTGGTTACTTGGGTAGTGTGTGGATATGATTCACTTAAAAAAGAATCCAAGGAAAGTTGCATAAATTGTGGAGCGGAGCTGGTGTGATAGTTAAAGCACGTGACTATCACGCCGAGGACCTGGGATCGAATCCCACTCCCGACAAACTCGCAAAGTATGAGTTCTTCCTTCAGAAGGGAAGTAAAGCGTGAATCCCGAGATGAACTAGCCTAGGGCTAAACATTTCGTAAATACAGATAAAAAAAGTTACATAAATGAAAATGGAACAAAATTAGGTTTTAGTATAAAAATTAAGGAACTACTACGTAGGAACTACTTTTCAAATTTCCTAACCCTGATATAATTTTGTTCATTTTGATCACAAAGTTCTAACCCAGCCAACCACATATCGTAAATTATTGTGTGGAAAAAATCGTATATTTTCATATATTGAATCAGAATTGTATAATAATATGTATATTTGTTGATTGCGTAAAATCGCATTTCATGCCAAATTAAATTTCAATTGCGATTTTGTTTCATATAGTTGTCTCTGATCCTGATCATATAAGGTGCGAGATACTATCGGTAGGATCGCACAGAATCGGATAGAATCGTGAAAAAAACATACATTCTTAGTGTCAAGCGGCAAGTTCGCTAGCATCGTATTTATGATTTCTTTGAATCGTGGAAATCGTCGCTTCACATCGTATATGAATCTGCTAAATCGAGCTTGCTACCTAAATGTATGATGAAAATCGGTGAAATCGTATACAACTTTAACAATGTTGTATATTGATCGTTTGCGTCACACTTGCGTCGTATACGAAGTGAATGAAACCGTAGAAATCGTATATTCATTTTTACAGTCGCATATGATTGTTACTGCACTTTTAATAGTCGAATCTCAATCGCGGAAATCGTAAATGGTTTTGTTTACATATTTGTATGATGGAGAAAAAGCAAAAATGGTGTTCATAACAAATTTGTGTTTTTGTTGTTGTTCACACATTCCAACCATGGTAGCAATAATTTCAGCCAAATATATAGGTTTTCATACTAGCAGATGACTTACAATAAGTGATGTATATATTCCAACAACGACGTGAATTCCGGGCCTCTTGCAGGGCACCACACAGCAACAACGCTCCCACCACAAGTCTCGCACCGTATCATGCTAATTTTTATTCGTTTCATGTCATTCACTTTGAACTCTCCATTTTCAACTTGGCAATATAGCCAGTAGAGATGACGCGCAGTTCTCAATCAAAGGACCTAAGTTCGATTCCCACTGAACACCAATTTTTTTTTATTTGAAAATCTTGAGTCGTATATTGGTACGCTCAATCGTAATAACATCATGCATAATCGTATATTTAGACGGATAAAATCAGCGAAACAGTAGAAATTTTTCGAGAAATCGTAAATTATGTTGGATGGAATCGCAGTAATCGTATATATGTTTCGATATGGCCTCCACTTTAGTATGTATATGCCTGTTTCGTGCATTGAATACGATTTCTTTGGTGCTATATATGTGCGACTATTTGAGTTGCAATTTCGATATAGCAACCAAATTGCTGGCTGGGAAGTTTATGTTCTTGATAACAAAAGTAACATAAAACATATTAGATATTTACATGTTAAAAGTCCATTCCCTATGGTTTTTCAATTGCTGCAAAAACTTCTTGTACATGTTAACTGGTCTTCTAGTTCACATGAATGATATACCATTCTCAGAGTCTTTCAACAGAATAGCAAATATCTTTCTACAAAATGATACACCACACGAAAACGATATCACTTTGCAAATAGCATCTCCAGAACCCATATTATTCCCGGGCAAAATAACCACTTCATGCTTCTATCAAAACAATCTCATGTGAATCGTGATTCCTGATAATTGATTCGGATTTTCTCTTCCCGATTCGAGGCTCATACCATCATCACTTCCTCCGCCGCGTGAGCACATCATCTCTGGCTGGATCCGTGCATGAGCCATATAATTCATATAAAAGTTATAACATAATAACACACGACCGGCTGAAGCCACCAGCGCGCACCTCATTTCTCCTTTCAACTAGGCAATTTTCTGCACTTCCCATGTGAACCGAAAGCAAAACCATCATCCCGTCGCTCGTCCTCCCCCTAACCACCATCACAGAAACTTTACATTTTATACAGCAAATTAATTTCCATCAAAACAATCCTTTCGGTGTCTCTTGACCACTTCCATCCATCCCCCCTTCGAATAGACTACGAATTAATTATTGGTCGTGAATGTTGGTCAGCGTCTGATAAGTGACCCTTTCGGAAGCACACGTACCACACCACAACCCCTGGTGCACCCGGCGCGGCGCAGAATAGGTATAAGAAGCAATTACGATCTGACGCCACCACCTCGAGACCGGGATGTCGCTCGTGGGAGAATCGTACCCACGTGTGCTTTTGGATTGGAGGAGATTGAGCCCGAGAATGAACTACGACGGATGATCACGAAATTTCGTGCTGTTTGGATGCTGGCTGAAGCAGCAAGTCGGTCGGTCTTCGGACAATCGGCAGCGAGTGGTTGTGCTTTTGATTAAGGACAATTTGATGCGAAATAAATTGAAATCGAAACGCCAGTCAGCCGCGTGGCTGCTCGTTGCACGGTGCTGGATTGGCAAAAAAGGGATTTTGAATCGTGCAACGGATAACTGTCCTTGAAGCGGACGTGTGGCTAACGAAATTTTCGGTTGATTGGGTTAACCGGGGAATTTTAAGTTGAGTTGAACTAGAATTAAAACTAGAATAGATGCGGAAAATGTTTTTATTCAAATTACATAGATAAAACCTTCACAGATTCTTGCTTTCTCTTCTTAACTAACTATAAACTTATTATGTATATGCGTATTTTCATAGCATCTTCATATGATGAAAATCATTACTTTACGTCTACAAATCAGCGGATTGGACTATCTGGAGTGGGCGAGCGAATGTATAATCAATTTATTTTCTTCCTCTTATGTAACTTCATAAATGTAAAAGAAATTCGGATGGAAAAACATAAATTGTGCCTAAAATGTATCAACCTAATGCTTAGCAAATGATATAAAAGATCAGCAAATTTGCAGGAGTTACAAGTAACACTTACCTGGAAAATTGAACTTCCGATTTCGGTATCCATCGATTCCACCTGAAAAAAGAACCGTTCAGGCCGTATGAATACGTTGAGCACCCATTAACTAAAATATAGGCTTTCGCCTCACGCAAGCGTTTAGTGGTAATGTGTAAAATCGTTTTTCACACTCTATACGCCACACCACCCGTAGGCCCAAGCTGATTCGATTTCCAGCAATCTTCCGAAAATGAGAGACCACGGAAACAATTTCCAAATGTAATCACTTATCCATTGCTGGTGCCACCGCGATACTGCCACGCTTAAATATGCTTGCTCGTTTGCTGGCGCTTCCTACATCATCGTTCCGGCATAGTATCGAGCGTTTAAAATCAACGCTGGCAGCCAACGTCAGTGCACCATGGAAGTGTTCAGATGCGCGAAAATTATCAGATCGAACTTCTTAATTAACCTTATCCACCTTCTTGAGTCTGAAGACCGTTGCTGTTTAGGATCACTTTTCTCTTCGCTTTCTTAGGTCTTTCTCCTCTCGCTCGGTCAGTCTGGCGACTTTTATCCGACGAAAGTCCACAGCAGCTGATGGTTAGAACTGACCTTTGACGATAAGAATGATTAACATGTTATTACATTTTCAACTCATTTATTCGGCACTACTTCAGATCGCAGACAATATGTCAGTTGCAAATCAAAATACCACTACTTTAATTGAGCAGCACTTTTAATTTAGTAATAGCTGACCATGGGTTCAGTTTCCAATTGGAATGGAGTATTTTTATTTTGTATTGGAGCATTTCATTCAAATTTTGATGCAAAATTCTCATTATCTTCTAATAATTTTACTTCTTAAAGGTAGAAGTGTGGTAGATTAATGGTCCAAGAAATGTGAAAGTATTTCACTTAAATATGGGCAAAGTAGGGGGAATTTCTCTGGTAAACTCTGAAAGCATTCCTGGAGGAATCTCTTCAGGAATCTAGGGTGGATCCCTTGGAAGAATCCCTGCGAGAATTCCTGCAGAAATCCATTAAGGCGAAATCTCTTGTGGAATTCTAGGAGATATTCTAAAAAAAATCCCTGAACTAATGCCTGGAGAAATCTACGGAAAAATTCTTGAAGTAGTCCATGGAGGGATTCTTGGAAAATTCCCTGGATATTCCTGAAAGAAGTATTGGAGTTCTTGGAGCAATCCCTGGTGGAATCTCTAGAGGAGCTTGTGGTGGAATACCAGAAGAAATTCCTGGAGAAATCACAGAAGAAATTCCTGGAAGAACCCCTGGATGAATCTCTGGAGGAATCCCTCGAGGAATTTCTGAAGGAAATACTGGAGGAATCTCTGGAACAATTCCTGGAGAAATCCCGGGAGGAATCCCTATGGGAATCTCTAGAGGAATTCCTTGAAATACCTCTTGAGTAATTCCTGTAAGAATCCCTAGAGGAATCCCTGGAGAAATACGTGGAGGAATACCTAGAGAAATCCTTGGAAGCATTCCTGCAGAAACTCGTGGAGAAAATCCTGGAGAAATTGCTGGAAAAATTCCTGGAGGATTTCCCAGATGGATCCATGGAGGAATGTCTGGAGTAATTCGTGGATCTCATTATCTTCCAATAATTTCACTACTTAAAGGTAGAAGCGTGGTAGTTTATTGATCTAAAAAGTGCGAAAGTATTTCATTTAAATATGGGCAAAGTAGGGGGAATTTCTCGGGGAATCTCTGAAAGAATTTCTGGAGGAATTCCTGAAGGAATCTCTTAAGGAATCTATGGTGGAACTCTTGGAAGAATCCCTGCGAGAATTCCTGCAGAAATCCATTAAGGAGAAATCCCTTGTGGAATTCTTGGAGATATTCCTAAAGAAATCCCTGAACTAATGCCTGGAGAAATCTATGGAAAAAATCTTGAAGTAGTCCATGGAGGGATTCTTGGAAAAATCACGGGATAAATTCCTGAAGGAATTATTTGAGTTCTTGGAGCAATACCTGGTGGAATCTCTAGAGGAGCTTCTGGTGGAATCCCAGAAGAAATTCCTGGAGAAATCGCAGAAGAAATTCCTGGAAGATCCCTTGGATGAATCTCTGGAGGAATCCCTGGAGGAATTCCTGAAGGAAATACTGGAGGAATCTCTGGAACAATTCCTGGAGAAATCCCTGGAGGAATCTCTAAGGGAATCTCTAGAGGAATTCCTTGAAATACTTCTAGAGGAATTCCTGTAAGATTCCCTAGAGGAATCCCTGGAGAAATACGTGGAGGAATACCTAGAGAAATCCCTGGAAGCATTTCTGCAGAAACTCCTGGAGAAAATCCTGGAGAAATTGCTGGAAAAATTCCTGGAGGATTTCCTAAATGAATCCATGGAGGAATGTCTGAAGGAATTCGTGGATCTCATTATCTTCCAATAATTTCACTACTAAAAGGTAGAAGCGTGGTAGTTTAATGATCTAAGAAGTGCGAAAGTATTTCATTTAAATATGGGCAAATTAGGGGGAATTTCTCGGGGAATCTCTGAAAGAATTCCTGGAGGAATTCCTGAAGGAATCTCTTAAGGAATCTATGGTGGAACTCTTGGAAGAATCCCTGCAAGAATTCCTGCAGAAATCCATTAAGGAGAAATTCCTTGTGGAATTCTTGTAGATATTCATAAAGAAATCTCTGAACTAATGCCTGGAGAAATCTAGCCTGGAAAAAAATCTTGAAGTAGTCCATGGAGGGATTCTTGGAAAAATCCCGTGATAAATTCCTTGAAACAATCCCTGGTGGAATCTTTAGAGGAGCTTCTGGTGGAATCACAGAAGAAATTCTTGGAGGAATCACTGAAGAAGTTCCTGGAGAAATCCCTAGGCGAATCTCTAGAGGAATTCCTTGAAATATATCTAGAGGAATTCCTGTAGAAATACGTGGAGGAATACCTAGAGGAATACCTAGAGAAATCCCTGGAAGCATTCCTGCAGAAATCCCTGGAGAAAATCCTGGAGAAATTGCTGGACAAATTCCTGGAGGATTTCCTAGATGAATTCATGGAGGAATTTCTGGAGGAATTCGTGGATCTCTGGAAGAATTCTTGGAGGAATCCCTAAAGGAGTTCCTGGAAAAATCCCTTAGAAGAGTTCCTCTAGGAATTGCTGGAAGATTTCCTGGAGGAATCTCTGGAGGAATCGCTGGAGAAATTTCTGGAGGAATCCCTGAAAAATTCCTTGCAGGAATCCATAGAGAAATTCCTGGAAGAATCCCTGGAGGAATTCGTGGAGGAGTTCCTAGAGGATTCCCTGGAGGAGTACTTGGAAAAATCCCAAGTTGAATTCCCGAAGGAATGTCTTCTTTACAACGTAGAACGCTGTGACAATTGACCATTTCTTGATTCGACACATGTCGAATGAGCGTGGTAACACGATGCATCAAATAGCAGCTTGTTTGATAACCTGATGAAGGATTCGTGAGAGCAGTATCAGATCATATTTGAGACAACCGGGAGTGTCCCGGACCCGGTTCCGGGTGTCCCACTGGAAGTAGTCAAATATAAAAGTAAACCAAAGCATACATGCAAAACATCAAATCGCGGCTTTTTTATAACCTGAGGAACGGTTGGCAAAAAAATAGGCTGATACCTCACCAATAGGACTGCAGAACCAGCGTTTGGTGCTTCGCTGGAACTATAAAAGTGAGCAAAATCAATGCAAGCGATAAATATGTGTAAGGGAACAAAAGTTTGATAAAACTGATGCCACATACAAGCATACGTCTCACTCTACTCACTACATATCGTTCTTGTAGATTCAAATATTTATCAGGTCGCAAATTAGACGCTCACGGCGCTCGCATTAAGGTGAATAATTTTGGGTTTTATTTTGGCAACAATGGATACATCTGTTTTATTTTTCAAAAAGTTTCAATACATTTTCATGCCTCAATTTGGTAATCAAAATTTGAACGAATCACAATCATAGCAAACATCTTAACTTATTGCCTGCTTGTATTATAATCATTTCAAAATGCATATCTTAAATTAGATAAGTTTTCTAAAAAAAGCTCTGTAATCAATAATATTGAAATGTTGGTGTTAACGTGTTTTGTGACATCGAAGTAAACAGTTGCATATGTCCAACATATATGTTAAATGCTGCTTATGATAACTATTATGGATATTAATCCTACCAGATTGGGAGCTCATTTCAAAATACACTTCTTTTTATGGTATGAGCTGGGGTGAAAATTAGGTGAAAATGTACAAAAATTAAAACATGTCATGAAAATATGGGGCTTTGTGCATGAAATAAGTCAGCAATTTGAATGAAAAAACTTAATTCTAGAGAAAAGGTTTGTCTCCTGAGGATTTGAGATGGAACCAAGGGGGTTTCATGGGTTTTAGTGGAGCCTAAGACTAAGGTGGTTTCAGTGGATTCCATGAGCTACATGGTAATTGAGGAGGGCTTAAAACAGTTTCAAAAAGGGGATTCCAGGGGGGCGATTTGTTCTAGCCCTTTCAGAGGTATTATCAAGTGGTTTTAGGGGCGTTTCAAAAGGGATCGGGGAACTCCAGGGCTGTGTCTGAAACTTCTAAATCCCCCTGATATTTCCCTGAAATCCTCTTAGATCCCCTGAAACGCCCTTGAGATCCCTAAAATGACCCTTAGACCCTATGGAACTCTCTGAGTTCCCCTAAAGTGCCCCTGAGATCCCCTGCATCCTATTCCGAAAGCCCTGAGACTTGGAGCCCCCCGAGACCCAGTGAGATGTATAGCTCTTTATGCAATTTCTCATCGTAATAGGCTGTTTACGTTAATCTGCCAGGAAAAGGCCTACTTTCCCACACCAAATTAGCAGTGTAGGCACTGGTATTCACGGTATTCGTATAGGCTTTAGGGGTATTTCATGTAGTTTCAGAGGATTTTCAGAGACCCCTTTACAAAATCCCTTGAAGCCCCTTGAAATGCCAACTAAATGCCTTGAAACGCTCCTGAAACCTCCATAACCCCGGTGAAATACCCTTGAATTCCCGTTATCAGTTTGAAATGCCCCTGAAACCCCTTTGATGTAAAAGTGTTGCTGAAACCTCCCTATAGGACCTGGACCTGAAATGCCTCGTATTGGGTAATCTCATAATCATCTCGTAATAATCATAATCAATTCGAAATGGCGCTGAGTCCACTTGAAACACCTTTAAAAGGCTCCATAAACCCACTGAAACACACCTGAAACCCCTTGAAATGACCCCTTGAACGGTCCTGACATACTATCACTCCTAAAATCTCTAGGAACACCCTTAAAACGTACCTGAGAACCGCTGAAACTCTCTGAAATGCCTTGAAACGCTTATAAAACTCCTAGTGACGCCCTCCAAAGGGTCCTGAGTTCGCCCTAAAGGCTCCTTAAAACGCACCTGAAATCGCCGTAATATTATTGAAATGCCCCGGAAATCCATGTAATCCCATTAAAACGCTACCGAAACTTGACGGAACGCCCAGGAGCACGATATGTTCTCGCGATCTAGATCCCAGCATTAAAGTCCTTGCTTTCTATACAGAAATGAATTATAAAATATCCATAAAAGAGGTTAAACCATTAAAATAACGCAAACATAATATGTTTTCATCAGACATTTTTAATTTACGCTGGATATTACTAAATTAATAGCAGTGTAGGCTCTTTCAGAAACTAAATTAGAAATTTTGTTAACATTTCATTTGTTGCACTTGCGTAATAATAATGCATTTATATTTCATTTTTAAAGTTGTTACAAGGATTAAAATGATGCTTTACATCAAAGTTTAGTTTGAAATTCAGCTCAGATGCAAAAAAATTGTGACCTATTGATGCAACCCAACTGAAAAATATACTTCCAGTGTTTTTTTTTAACCCTCTTCTGGCATTAGAGTCATTTTTTACCCAAACTGTACACTACTTCAGCGAGCTGCTGCCAATGTGATGCAAAAGGAAGGTTTAACAGAGCATCCCTAATATAGATATATTTTTTTTTATAAAATCTTACAAATCTTCATCATGTGTTTGGATGAATGAACTTACATGAACATTTAATATCCAGGTCGAGCCTAATTTAATGACTGCTAAGACAAACCGCGTTAAGGTGCGCCAAATCCACCGATCCGTCTCTCATGCCGAAGTATATCAAGTCTAATACGTCACGTTTTGCTATTTAAAAAATAATCATAATAGTCGATCATAATAGAATTAATAAGACACTTTGTAAGGGGAGGATGAGGGAAGTTCCTTAGCCATAATAGAGGGTGGGAAAACAAGTTCATGCTATAGTTCTGGCGCTAACTAACATAACCGTTTATGTATCGATTCGGTCTGATCAAGTGGCGCCTACAACTCCTCAAAGTGCCAGGCAGAATAATCAATAGATATTGCCCCGGTAGAAACGTATAAGCGTTCTGCTTAAAAGCTCGTGCCAAGCCAATACGTCCGGGGTGTACATTTCAATCAAATGCTATTTCGTTAGCGACGACCACGATGGGGACGGGTAACTGGTTTAAAAAATGCAGCGAAAAAAGGGTAGTTTCAAAATCGTGTTAAACAAAGCATGATACACGATGGTGCAGCAGCAAATCAGAACAGTGCTTGAACATGATACCTACATGGAGTACCACCATACCAATGACTCTGGGACCCTGTGCGACGGAGTTCGAGGGTGGAAGGATGAATGGCAAGCACCAAACTCGTGTGCAGCGCGCGTAGAGTTCGAAAAGTCATCACGCCGTCACGAGATAGTACCCGGGTTGTAGTCCGTCTGAGTGGTGAATGATCCTCAACGAGAATATGCTCTCGAGGACTGCAACCCTGAGTTCCTAGCCGCAAAGATGATTCAGTTTCCCAAGACTGCAGAAAACAGAACAATCCTCTCGGTATAAACAAAATAGTCGTGACTCTTCTTGACAAATAATTTCTTTCGCGCGCTTCATTCCGATCAACCACCTCACTGCTGTGGCGCTGTCCGATTCTTTCCCATATCCGTGCATGCATGGATTCTATGCAAGAGACATCGTATTTAGAACGACGCCATAGGTAATGTTGGGAGACGTTCTTTCTCGGATCATCGCTTCAGCCCAGATCTGACTACGCCACTGGTGGACACGACTCACGTGAATATGCACTGTCAGAACAACTTTCGCACATGCTTTGCGTTTGTCTTACATGAGTGGATTGTTTAATTTGAGTAAAACAGATCGATGCACTTCCTCGCCTTCGGCGCTCTTCATCCACTTGGTTGGTGTTCGGCAAGAATCTCGCACAATCGAACACCTACAAATTTATAACGACTTTTTATCCCGACAGGTTTGTTTCGTGGCGGGCGGCGATACCGTGCCTGTTGCTGTTGTTGTTGCTCATCAAGTGAACGATCTTTCCCGTGTGGTAGTTCTTTTGAACACGATCACGTTCGAGGTGATCTTTGCTTGACATGGCACTTATGACTCTTGTTTGTTCCATGTAACTGGGGGTAATTCTGATTTGGAACGCTTGTTTGTAATGTGTGTAATACAAGATACATACATCAGGAAAAGATAGTCGGATGACGTATGGTGAAAATACCTACCTTGCCTGAATGCTTTCTAAGCAGGCATGAGATATTTTACTTGTAAGGGGCTATCCATAAACGAAGTGACCTTTTTTTCTGAATTTTTGAGTTCTTTTTAACCCGCAAACACCCGGGACGATCTACTTTTGGCAGAAATGCAATATCTTCTTTGTTTTAAAAGATTTTACCCCGGATTTTTTTTATAGTCAAGGGGAATAGTTGTGCTAAGAAATGCTCGATACCTCCCCCCTTTGCACCCTCCCCCTTTTGCGGGGAGGCGAAAATACGTGGGTTTTTTTGTATTTTTTATAAATTCTACATGTTTTTGCTGAAATTTCATCGTTTTGCTAATCATCAATAGTTTTCACTGATCCTAGACATGCAATGTATTACTACCCATCATAGTCTGTTGAAGTTTTGATTCCAGAGCTATTCTAAGGCCTTCAAAGTACTCCGAAGTTTGTGACACAAATCTAAGATTCTCAACCAAATTTTATAGACGATGAATGATTACAGAACATTGTCTACGGTGCTCAAAAATCCTCAAAGCACCCCTAGAAAATTCATGGTACATGAATTGGGTGATCTAGGTCATCCATGTAGTGCATAAATAAGTTAAGTTGCATATTTCCAACAGATGTGGCACAGCAACAATAATTCCCATCGTCAAGGTCTTGCAACGTGGGCAAGAACACCCAAGTGCAATAGCCCATGTTGCAACCGCCAACGATGCTCTTTTCCCAAGCTCAATATTCCCAGGCTAAATGATTCTCGAATTTCACTTATCGACGGGTTGTCAACTGCAATATAATTTTAACGCATATCGATGTTACCATGCGCCTCCTATTTACCGATTCTCTCATTCTCTCGATTTGTCTCTGTGAAACCAATTATGTAGCTTAGAATTAAGGCTCAATAGATTTCTTAGACTTGAATAAAATACATTCGTATCGCAACCACAGAGTTGAACACTTCGGATGACCTCCTCGATAACTCGATGCTTTAGTTGTGAAAATTTTTCGCGGAATGTAGTCTATAGTGCTGATGGAACCTCAGTGCACATCTATAATGCTTTTGGTACATTCATGGGATATTCCAGGCTTTCCAAACTATTCTGGAATTAGGAACTTCAAGGTCTACAGGCTCTACTCTTGTTTTTATTCACTCTATTGGCATAATTCTTTCACGATTGTGTCTGTTGCACCTCGTTATATTACGAGTATCTGTATTTGTTGCTAATTGGGTGTCCACTGGCATACAAATGGACCCAATGTATTTTGAAGTATGGGTCGCAATACAGACAATCTTAGGATATTTTAATTGTAGCGAATGCTCGCGGAATATAATCTACGCTACTATTAGAACCTCAGGGTGCAATTCTGTTAACTTAGCGACATTCACTTGGTGATCTAGGTCATCCAAACTATTCTGGAATTAAGACCTTCAAGCTCTACAAGCTCTACTCTTGTATATCTTTATTTTATCGATGTACTTCTTCCACGATTACCTCTATTGTGCATCCTCTAACATACAAATGTTCTTTATGGTATTTGAAAGTGTCGGAAATTACCCTAGAACTCCTCTAGGCGTTCCTCGGAAATTCCTCCAGGAGTCCCTCAGAACTCCATCGTGATATTATCCGAGAATATCTCTACGAGTTCCTAGGGAATGTCTTAAGATTTCCCGTGAAATTCTTCAGGAGTTTCCCAGCAGTTTCTCGAAGATTTCTTCAGGAACTATTCTGGAATTCCTCCAGGAGTTCCTTAGGAAAAACTTTTCGAAAAATCCTGCAGGAGTTCCTCGGGAATTCCTTCAGAAATTCCTCGAGGACTCCACGGGAGTCCCACAAGGATTTCTTCATCCATTCCCTAAAAACTCATCAAGGAGCTTTTCCCAAGAGTTACTCCAGAAATTTCTCCTGGAATTCCTCCAGGAAATTTTCCAGGGATTCCTCCAAGAATTTTCCTAAGAATTTCTCCAGGGATTCCTCTAGCGGTTTCTCTAGAGGTTTTTCCAGGGATTCCTTCAGGAATACCCCAGGGATTCCTTCATGGATTCATCCAGGAATTTATTCAAGTATTCCTCCAGGAATTCCTCCAGAGCTCCCTCAGAAGTTCTTCCAAGATTTCCTCCAGCAAATAAACCAGGGATTTCTTCAGGATTCAAGGGATTCTTACAGAAATTTCCCCGGCGGTTCCTCCAGAATTTCCTCCAGCAATTCCTCCACAAACTACTCCGGAAATTCCCTCAGGATGCATCCAGAAATTCCTCCAAGACATCTGTCTAGAATTCTTCCAAGAATCCCTCCAGGAATTACAAAAATTCCTACTGTACCTTCCCCAAGAATTTTACCAGAGAACCAGAGATATCTGCCAATAATCCCTTCAGGAATTTCACTAAAAATTCCTCCTGGAATTTTTCAAGAAATTCCTTTAAAATTCATTTAAAACATTCTACAGAAATTCCTTTATGAATACCTCCTAAAATCTTCAGGAAACCTCCAGAAATTCCTCAAGAAAATACTCCCGGTACAACTCCAGGGATTCCACCGAGAATTCCTTCAAGGATTTTTTTCAGAAATTCTTTCAAGAAGTCCAACACGAACTCTAATAAGAATCTCTCCAAGACCTGCTCCAATATTTATGTCAAAATTCCTCTAAGAATCCGTCCTGGAATTTGGCCAGGAGTTCCTTTATAAATTTCTCTAGGAAAACCTCCAGGGTTTTTCAATGAATACCTTCAGAATTTCCTTCAGAAATGCCTACTGGAATATCCCCGGGAATTCCTCCAAGAATTCCTTCAGGTAATCCTCCAAGAATCTCTAGGAATTTCTCCAGGAATTCCTCCAAGAATTCCTACAAGAATACTTCCGAGAATTTCTTCAAGAATTTCTTGAAGAAATTTCTGGAGAATACCCTGGAGGAATTCCTGCAGTACTTTCTGCAAGAATTCGTGTAGTAATTTGTGAAGGAATTTTTAAAGAATTTCCCAGGGAAATTCTTAGAGGAATTTCTTAAGGATTTCCTTGAACTACGAGGAAATTTAGAATTTACTTTTTTCAATTTTTATTTTCTGGAGGAATTTCTGGAGGATTTCATGAATTATTTCCTGTAAGAATTCATGGAGTAATTCATGCGAGTAATTCCGAGTTCACATGAGGTATTTCCCGCAAGAACTGGAATTGAAGGAATTTCTGGAAAAATTACTGTAGTAATTCCTACAGCAATTCCTGTTGAAATTCCTGCAGTTATTCTTGGAGGAATTCCTAGAATATTTCTTGAAGGAATTCCTGGGGTGTTTCCCGGAACAATTCCTAGACGATTTCCTGTAGTAATTCCTGTAGTCATTACTGGAGAAATTCCTGGTGTAATTCCTGAAAGAACTCCTGGAATATTTGCTGAAGGAATTTCTGGAATATATCCTGGACTATATCCAAGAAGAATTCTTGGAGGAATCCCTGGAGGAATGACTGATAAAATCCCTGAAATAATTTAAGGAGGAATCCCTGTGAGGAATTCTGGGAAGTACCACTGTTGGAATTGCTGGAGGAATTCCTGGAGGTATTCCTGGAGGAACTCCTGGAAGAATTTCTGGAGGACACCGTGGAGGAATTTCTGAAGAAATCCCTTGATGAGTTCATACATAAATTAGCAGTTATTCATGAAGAAATTCCTGGTGGAATTTCTGGAGAAATTACCCGGGAAGATTAGCCGGAGAAATTCTCTGGAGGAATTTCTGGAGTATTCCCTGAAAGAATTCCTGGAGGAAACTCTGGAGGACTCCCTGGAAGAATTTCTGGAAGAATCCCTTGAATCCTGAAGAAATCCCTGGATTAGTTGTTGGAGGAAATCTTGGATGAATTCCTGAAGGAGCTCCTGAAAAATTCCTGGAGAAATACCTGACTGAATTCCTTGATGAGTCCATGGAGGAATTCGCGAAGGAATCCCTGGGGGTATTCCTGAAGGAATCCCTGGAAGAATTTCTAGAAAAATCACTGGAGGAATCCCTGGAGAAATTCCTAAGAAAATTCCTGGAGGAATCCCTGGAAAACTTCTTGGAGGAATCCCAGGAGAAATTTCTGGATGAATTCTTGAGAAAATTTCCTTGAAGAGTTTTAAGGGAATGTCTGGAGAAATCTTTGGAGGACTCCCGTGGAATCCTCGGGGGATTTCTGGAGGAATTCTCCGAGGAACTCCTGCAGGATTTTTCGAAAAGTTCTAGAAGTAATTCCTGAGGAACTCCTGAAGGAATTCCAGAATAGCTCCTGAATAAACTTTCGAGAAACTGCTGGGAAATTCCTGAAGAATTTAACGGGAAGTCCTGAGGCATTCCCTAGGAACTCGTAGATGTTCTCGGAGAATATCACGATGAATTTCTGATGGACTCCTGGAGGAATTTCCGAGGAACGCCTAGAGGAATGCTTGGGTAATTTTCGATACTTTCAAATACCATAAAGATCATTTGTATGTCAGTGGATGCACAAGCAACACAACCCAAGCAACACACGTGTTATAATAGAGTTACGACAGCGCAAGTTTTGGTTGTATAGAAGTTTATTTGACGTAATTCTAACATTGTGTTGAAATAACGTAAAATAAACTTCTATACAACCGAAACTTGCGGTGTTGTAACTTTTATATAACATGTGTGCTGCTTGGGAAAGAAATACTCTAAACATTACGAGATACAACAAAGGTAATCGTGGAAGAATAAAGTAAAGAGATGCAAGAGTGTAAAGCTTGAAGGTCTTAATTCCAGAATAGTTTGGATGACCTAGATCACCAAGTGAATGTCGCTAAGTTAACAGAATTGCACCCTGAGGTTCTAATAGTAGCGTAGATTATATTCCGCGAGCATTCGCTACAATTAAAATATCCTAAGATTGTCTGTATTGCGACCCATACTTCAAAATACATTGGGTCCATTTGTATGCCAGTGGACACCCAAATAGCAACAAATACAAATACTCGTAATATAATGAGGCGCAACAGACACAATCGTGAAAGAATTATGCCAATAGAGTGAATAAAAACAAGAGTAGAGCCTGTAGACCTTGAAGTTCCTAATTCCAGAATATTTTGGAAAGCCTGGAATATCCCATGAATGTACCAAAAGCGTTATAGATGTGCACTAAGGTTCCATCAGCACTATAGACTACTTTCCGCGAAAAATTTTCACAACTAAAGCATGAGACAGTATGTAGATATCGTGAGCCAAACTTCAAAGTGTTTTGATGGCCATTTGTATTTCACGGAATGTCCAACTACCACAATATCAAGTTGCTCATAGCATTGTGAGGTGTAATGGACATTAACGTGACTAAATTTCTTGGACAGTGAACACAAACGATGGTAGATGTATTAGATCTTAAGAAAATGAATTCCAGAGTAGTTTTGATGACCTAGATCACCCAATTCATGTACCATGAATTTTCTAGGGGTGCTTTGAGGATTTTTGAGCACCGTAGACAATGTTCTGTAATCATTCATCGTATATAGAATTTGGTTGAGAATCTTAGATTTGTGTCACAAACTTCGGAGTACTTTGAAGGCCTTAGAATAGCTCTGGAATCAAAACTTCAACAGACTATGATGGGTAGTAATACATTGCATGTCTAGGATCAGTGAAAACTATTGATGATTAGCAAAACGATGAAATTTCAGCAAAAACATGTAGAATTTATAAAAAATACAAAAAAAGCCACGTATTTTCGCCTCCCCGCAAAAGGGGGAGGGTGCAAAGGGGGAAGGTATCGAGCATTTCTTAGCACAACTATTCCCCTTGACTATAAAAAAAATCCGGGGTAAAATCTTTTAAAACAAAGAAGATATTGCATTTCTGCCAAAAGTAGATCGTCCTGGGTGTTTGCGGGTTAAGCTAAACGTCACACACTTCACTTCACTTTCGTTGGTAAATTGGCTAGGTATATCACGACATAGCGTTGTTTTTAAAAAGAGGACTCTGGGGTTTCCACCTAGACTAGTGGATAAGGCTGGGTGTTTTGTGTAATTCAGATCCCATTACGGCCCATTTCACAGTGGTCCACGAACCAGATTTACGAGGAAAGATGCATTCAGCGCCTTCAAATAAGTTTTTAGACAAATATGGTGTTCCACAAAGCTGTCCCTAATAATAAGGCCCTTTTTCCAACGTGCATGAAAATTAGGGTGACCCGGGCAGAGTTCAAGTATCGACGATCAAAATATGATATTGGATTGTTTGAGATAAGAGGTAAAAGCAGTCTTGTGCATTATCACCATCATAACACAAAAAAGCCGCAACATCAACATTGCTCTTCTTCTTCCATCAACGCTACAGCCGACCGTCGCTATGTTGCAAACGAACACATGCGAGACGAACGCATTGATACGGTGGCTGCCGCCGCCACTCTCTTTCTCTGCACATCTCCTGAGCAGCCGAACGCTTGTTAACCGTCATTCCGACGCAGAGCTATGTCACTCACTGCTGGGTGACTCTCATCTGAAAGGGCCAGGATGAAGGTCAATTTGTCAAGTAGTATTGCATGGCGTAGCAAACACAAACATAGCACGCCCTATGAATAGAATGCAAGGCGTAGAACAAAAATTCGCTTCGGTGTTTCATCGTGTGGTTCGAAAACAAGAGACGATCGCTGTTGCTGGATGTGGTTGACTCTGCATTGAACGAGGGTTGGCTTGATTGGCTTTTGCGTGAATCGATTATGTTTTGATGGACTGCGTTTGTCATATGAAGTGATGGTTAAAGCGAGTGTCGTTCGACATTGACCATCCTGAAACTGCACAACCCTGGGTAAAAGTACGGAAAATAACAGCAAAAATTTGTTCTTGAACCATCTAACCAATAGCAAAATAGCTCAGTGCTATTGGTTGGATCTTACCAAGAGCTAAATGTGCTATGATGATGATGTTCCATGAGTAAAATTGAGATATTATTTTCAGTACTTTACCTCTTATCTCAAACAAACAAAAATCACTTTTTGTTCTCCATATCAAAATATGCTATTATTGAGCTTTTTTCCTCTGTTCGGGGATCCATATTTTCGAAGAAATTGGAAACCAAACTTTTTTATTTGGGAGAATAAAAATATATTTTCTTCGGAAAAGTTGTAGATCCATCAATTTTGTGCAAGTTTGCTGAAAACAGTTTTTATGTAGCTTTAAAATTGACAGAACTAGAGATATTTTTCTGAACAAGCTTATGGTGATTCAAGAAAACCCGGTTTTCTGGGATTAACTTTTTCAGTTTCGATTTTTCATCAAAGTCGCCCAAAACAATTGTAAAGCTTTTGAAGACGCATCGTTTCGTGCACTGAGATGGTCGTTATCTCTTTTGGTTCAATAGTTACAAGTTTTTTTTTCTTGAAAAATCATAGTTTTTTGAAATGGTGATAGGACGGGTTGGGCCAAACATAAAAAATATCTTTTGCCCGCATTCAAAAGAAGAAATGTTGTTATGAAACATCAATAAATTAGAGGGGTGTTATGTTTGTAACTCAAGTAAAAAATACTTAAAAAAAATGCCCACTTTTTTCTAGAAATATCTGTTAAAAGGGATGACGTAGCAAAATTCTCAGCGCACGAAAATGTGCGTTTTGTTGAGCTCTAAAAATGGTTATTTGACAACTTTGACGAGAAATTTGAAACAAAAGAGATAAATCACTTAAACTGTTTTGACCAAATTTGGAGGATTTTCCCATAGTTTTAATAGGGTGACGATAGAACAAATCGTTACATTGCAACTCATACATTGAGCATTTCAGAAACGTAAAAAAATCCAAGTATTTTTTTTTTCACAAATCATCCCCAAAGGTGAGTGATACAAGTAGTTCTTAACGAAATTCAGCGCCCCATCTTCTACTTCTTCTTCTTATTTATGGCTCTACGTCCTCACTAGGACTTTGCCTGCTTCGCTTCAACTTAGTGTTCTTTGGGCATTACCACAGTTATTAATTGAAGGGCTCCCTTTGCCTGCCATTGCATGAATTTGTATATTGTGAGGCAAGTACAATGATGCACTATGCCCAGGGAGTCGAGAAAATTGTCCCGACCGGAACGGGAATCGAACACACCGTCTCCTGATTGACGATCCATAGCCTTAACCACTAGGCTAACTGGAGCGCCCCATGTGAAAATCTTAGATGACTTTGCGGGGCACTTTTCTATGGCGCCGTGTGCCTACACAGTAAGCAGGCAATACGACGTTTGCCGGGACAACTAGTTACAAATAAATAAACGAATAAACAAACTGGATAGCTCACCCGAAACTCTTACGCAGTTTTGCACACCGTTCATCGTTGCTTTGATCAGTCAAGTCAGCTTCCCATCTAGTTATGTCGTATGCCGCCTTGAAATCGATGAACAGGTGATGCGTTGAAACCTGGTATTCACGAAATTTTTGAAGAATTTGCCGTACGGTGAAGATCTGGCCCGTTGTTGATTGGCCGTCGATGATAACAGTGTTATCATAACACCGGCTTGAAAGACCTGCCTTACAGGTGAAAATTTGGGAAGATAACCTAAGTAAGTTGTATTAACTTTTGCAGATTATGCTGCATACATAAAACGTTCAACGCATATGGATACCCGTTATCATTATAGCCGAGATTTGGAGAAGTAAGGAAAGATTGATGCCCACTATTACCCGACAGCGTGTTGATCAGTCAAACTTCCTTTACGAAAAGCTCATGAATCGACCGGGAATTGAACCCGTCAAGCTCAGCACAGTCATGCTGAATACATACATATGTATGCCTTTACAGCTGTGGCTGTATGGGACCTTAGGCGCTGTCCATACACTACGTAGACTCATTTTATGCCTTCGCGGACCCCCCTCCCCCTCCGTATATTTTTGTTCATACAAAAATTTGAAAATTTGTATGAAGCGTAGACTTTGACTAGAAACCCCCTTCTCTCCTCAGAGTCTACGTAGTTTATAGGCAGGCCATTACGGGCCTTTAGCCTTTCTTTGTATTGGAAGCTATTTCAGATCTGGACGCTTTCTATAAGCAAATTTTGTTATTTTCTAGTTTTTGTTTATTTTTTTTTTGTCAAAAGAGAACATGTTCGAAAAAAACCCAGATTAATCCACATAGTGGTGATAGTGCCTTTCTCGTCGAATATGTACTCAAGATTTTTCCGTCGCCGTAAGCCGAAGTGTTCCTGAATTCTGAGAACTGAAGTCTAGAACGGAACAAATCTCATTTTCTTCTTTGGTCACAGTGCTCGTTGATTCGTCAATGAGGGGGAGGGGGGTTGGAGTTGATAAATAATAAATATATTTGACGAAAAAATACCCAAACAATTAAGCAAAACCGAAATTCAAATAACTCAACGTACATATGTACAGATGGGTGAATTATTGGTTAAATTGGGAAAAAATCCACAGCTCAGGTGAGATTTGAACTCACGACCCTTATTCGCTAGACAAGTGCTTTACCAACTAAGCTACCGAGCCAATTAATGACCCGGCAACTTAGTTGTCATAAGGTTCAATTCTAATCTCATCGATCTATATCATCTTCCCCTAAACCACAAATATAACCATCTCTGTTGTACATATGTACGAAGAGCGAAAGCGATTTGTTTATTGTTTGAAACTGTTTGCCTATCGTACAGGCAACGCTTCCTCAACCACTTGTAGAGGGGTTGCCGGGTCATTAATTGGCTCGGTAGCTTAGTTGGTAAAGCACTTGTCTAGCGAATAAGGGTCGTGAGTTCAAATCTCACCTGAGCTGTGGATTATTTCCCAATTTAACCAATAATTTACCCATCTGTACATATGTACGTTAACATTCCCAGTTGTGCATTTGGACGAGTCGGACGTGTGCTCCGTATCTCACCACGCGATAGACCTCGTATGAGTGGAGTTTTTTCCCCCGCAAGTGCGGAAGGTTTTTTATATCGTACGTTTTCCTGCTTGTGCGAAGTGTAGTGTCGCAAGGTGGTATCCAGCGCAACCCGGGAAGCGAGGTGCTTGCATCATCGTACATCAAAGAAGAAGCATCGCATCCAAGAAAGTCATCTTTATCGCCATCATCAGCCCCTCCGTCATCGAAGAGGACGGCGGCGACGGGTGCGAAGGCAGACGCGACGGACAGCTTTACCATCGACCTGCCTGTGATAAATATCTACCTGCTTCGGTCAGATAAGTATCACTCTTTCGATACACTCTTTTGTCCGCCCAATTTGTTTTGATCGCTTTTGTCTATTGTATCCCCAGTCCACATTCGACCACGTGTTTTTTTTGACATCCATAACAGTGGTTCCCAAACTACTGTATACGGGTAAGGGTGTACAAACTGTAAATAACGGAACAATTTTTTTTTGTTTTTTTTTATTAACTATTTTTTCTTTTTTTTTTTCAATGCCGTTTTTTTTTGCATCCTACAGGGTGCGCTAAAATAAACATAAGAATTGAATTCATATATTATTAGTACAAGTTTTTTTTTTTTTTGCTGTATTTTTTTTTCTATATATTATTAACTTTGTTTGGTTTACAAACCAAACAGTTGTCGTCCTAAGGAAGAAAGTGCACTGTAAATACTTTAAGGTTTTTCTCTTCCTCTTTTGCACTTTTGAGTTATTTTCCATAAATTTGTTTCCACATGGACGATTCGATTGGAGGCGAAACGCCTCCTAATGATATCATTGCTCGTACGCGGTTTTATCAGCCATCTTCGCCTGGACCTTGGGTTGTCTATTTCCGGCGCAAATGCAAACCATTGAATATGCTTTCGATTTCTCGAGAGCTGACGCGTAAGTATCCTGGGACCGTTATTCACCAAGTGAAAGCATCCAAGCTGCGTGTTACCGCACCTAGCTACAAAGCAGCAAATGAAATTGCTCAACACGAAGCGTTTACTGTTGAATACGCCGTCTATGTTCCAGCACGAGAAGTGGAGGTGGAGGGGAAGATCCTCGACGAAATGCTGACATGTGAGGACATCAAGACCGGCTTTGGTCGATTCAAAAATAGGTCAATTCCTGATGTGGCTATCCTAGACTGTAAACGCTTATCTAAGGTTTCCATGGAAGGAAATAAAAAGGTGTACTCGCCTTCAGCGTTTTTTCGAGTGACTTTTCCAGGTTCCGTCCTCCCGGAATTTGTTGTAATTGATGGTGGTTTTTACCCAGTGCATCTTTTTAGGCCGAAGGTTTTTAATTGTACCAAATGCAAGCAGTTTGGTCACAGTGATAGCTTTTGCGACAACAAGCCCCGTTGTGGCAAATGCAACCAAGCTCATTTGGAGGACTCTTGCACACAGGAAGCGGAAAAATGTAGCTACTGTGGCGGAGATCCACACGACTTGCAAGTTTGCCCGGCTTACAAAAGACGCATTCGAAATGAGAGTCGCTCTATCATAAAGCGCTCCAAACAGACATATGCGGAGATGGTGAAATCTTTTAAAACACCAGATTCCGTGTCTGAATCAGCTGTCCCAGTTGAAAATCCCTATCAGGAGTTGTCTTCCGATGATCAGGACGATGGCGAAACTGATGAGGGTAGATCTCTTTCGGAGGTACACGCACCTGGAAAAAGGAAGTCATCATCTTCCCCGGGATTGCGCCGAAAGGTCTTTTTAAAGTCTTCCCTCAAAAGTTTGCCTAATGTTAAAGGAGACGGGGTAAACATAAAAACTCCGAAGAATCAGGTTCCTTCAGCTTCAGATCCATGTTGTAGCAAGAACCTGTCACCCCCATCTCCGCCTGTTATCTACACTTCAAAGAGAAATAATCGACAAGGTAGCAAGAAAAAAGCTACCAAAGTTCCTCGCAGTTCAAGCAAGCCTCCTAGACCCAAGCGAGGACTGTTTACTTTTAGGGTTCTCGTGGATCGCTTATATAATGCCCTCAGCCTTCCGGAAACATTTAGAGGCATTATTGATATGTTTATACCTACAGTAGAAGAATATCTTCGGAATCTGACACAATCATGGCCCCTCCTTGCTGCGATCATATCTTTCGATGGATAATTCATCAAGTGAGGTACAAGATATGATCACTGTGCTACAGTGGAACTGTCATAGTCTAAAACCTAAATTAGACCTGTTTAAGTTTTTGATTCACAACTCTGATTGTGATATATTTGCCCTTTGTGAAACATGGCTTTCTTCTGAAGATGAACTCAACTTCCACGATTTTAACATTATACGCCAGGATAGAGATGACCATTATGGGGGAGTTCTTTTGGGGATCAAAAAGACTTACTCATTTTATAGAATTCCAATCGCGACTCATCCTGGCGTAGAAATCGTCGCTTGCCAAATAAACGTAAAGGGTAAAGAACTTTGCGTAGCTTCCGTTTACATTCCTCCAAGAATTTCAATTAACCGCCGTCATCTTTGGAATGCGGTTTCTGCACTATCACATCCAGTTTTAATTCTGGGTGATATGAACGCGCATGGTACAGGGTGGGGCGAACCATATGACGACAATAGAGCGGCCGTTTTTTATGATTTGTGCGACGATTTCAATTTGAACATTTTAAATACAGGTGAAGTGACACGTATTGCATCTGACGGCAAAGAAAGTCGTCTCGACCTATCACTGGGGTCAAGCTCACTATCATTCGATTGCTTGTGGAAGGTAATCGAGGATCCTCATGGTAGTGATCACTTACCCATTATAACCACCATAAAGCATAATAGTGAAAGGTCAGACCATCCAATTCAGGTTCCTTTTGACCTCACAAGGAATATCGATTGGCAAAAGTATGCAGAAGCGGTATCTTTTGGCATCGAATCATTCAATCCCCTCCCACCTTTGGATGAGTATCGATTCCTGTCTGAACTGATATATAAGAGTGCATTAGAATCACAAAAACGACGTGTTCCAAGTGCAACCTTCAAAAGAAGACCAGCCACACTAGGTTGGGATGATGATTGCACCCAGTTGTATCTTAAAAAATCTGATGCTTTCAAAACTTTTCGTAGGCACGGTACCTCAGATCTTTATCAAGAGTACGCAAAGCTCGAAAGACAGCTGAGAAACCTGCTGAAAGCGAAGAAGCGTAGTTATTGGCGACACTTCATTGAGGGTCTCTCAAGAGAAACTTCAATGACAACGCTTTGGAGAGTGGCTCGCAACATGCGAAACCGCTCTTCTTCTAATGAGAGTGACGAATACTCCAACCGTTGGATATTCAGCTTCGCGAAAAAGGTCTGCCCAGACTCAGTCCCAGCACAACCGACTTCTTGGGAAACATCCCCAAGAGACGGTTCTCTGGACAGACCCTTCACTATGCTGGAACTTTCTATGGCTCTTCTTTCATCAAACAATTCCGCTCCGGGACGCGATATGATCAAGTTCAATCTTCTAAAGAATCTCCCAGATATCGCGAAAAGACGATTACTGGACCTGTTCAACTCATTCATGGAGAACAACATCGTTCCGCATGAATGGAGACAGGTCAAAGTAATAGCTATTCAAAAGCCTGGTAAACCAGCGTCTGATCATAATTCATACCGCCCAATTGCTATGTTATCATGTTTAAGGAAATTGTTAGAAAAAATGATCCTATCACGACTCGATCATTGGGTCGAATCGAATAACTTGCTTTCAAATACACAGTTCGGGTTTCGCAAGGGCAAAGGAACAAACGATTGTCTAGCGTTGCTTTCAACAGATATTCAACTGGCCTTTGCGGAAAAGGAGCAACTGGCTTCAGTTTTCTTGGATATTAAGGGCGCCTTTGATTCAGTTTCCATAGGAATATTGTCAGAAAAACTGCACAATAGTGGACTTCCAGGAATTTTGAATAATTTCTTGTATAATTTGTTGTCAGAAAAACATATGAGTTTCAATCTCGGACAACTGACAACTTCCAGAATTAGTTACATGGGCCTACCCCAAGGCTCATGTTTAAGTCCCTTGCTTTATAATTTTTACGTGAAAGACATTGATAGTTGCTTGGAAGGACAATGCACGCTAAGACAACTTGCAGATGATGCTGTGGTTTCTCTAAAAGGCCCACATGCAGAAATGTTGCAAAGACCATTGCAAAATTCTCTAAATAATCTGTCAATCTGGGCAAGAGATTTAGGGATCGAGTTTGCTCCGCAAAAAACTCAATTGGTTGTGTTTTCTAGAAAGCGGAACCCAGCCCAACTGAAACTCAATCTTTTGGGAATAGAAATCGACCAGTCTTTGACTTCGAAATACCTTGGGGTCTGGTTTGATTCAAAAGGCACTTGGGGTACCCAAATCAAGTATTTGGTGCAAAAATGTCAACAAAGGATCAATTTTCTACGCACAATTACCGGAACATGGTGGGGTGCTCACCCGGAAGACCTCATAAAACTTTACAAAACGACTATTCTCTCTGTTATTGAGTATGGCTCTTTCTGCTTCCACTCAGCAGCAAACTGCCACCTAATAAAGTTGGAACGAATTCAATACCGTTGTTTGCGTATTGCTCTCGGCTGTATGCACTCAACGCATAATGCGAGCCTAGAGGTCCTGGCAGGGGTGAAACCTCTCCAGAACCGATTCTGGGAGCTCTCGCTAAGGTTACTTATCAAGTGTGGAGTGAGCAACACACTTGTCATTGAAAACTTCGAAGAAATGCTCAGTCTGAACACTCAATCAAAATTCATGAGAATCTAACTGTTCTACATGTCATCTGACATAAGCCTACCAAGTTATAATCCTCCCCGTGTACACTTCACTAATGACAGTTCCTCTGTTAAATACGATCTGTCCATGAAACAAGCTGTTCATGGAATACCAGATCAACTTCGATGTATATCTATTCCTCGCATTTTTAACGAAAAGTACCAACATGTCAATTCCTGTAAGAGATTCTTCACTGATGGGTCTCGCATAAATGGATCCACTGGTTTCGGTGTCTTCAATGAAAATTTTACCGCCTTCCGCAAACTTCAGGAACCTTGTTCGGTTTATGTTGCTGAGCTGGCAGCAATCAACTTCGCTTTGGGGATGATTTCCAACATGCCCGTAGACCATTTCTTCATCTTCTCGGATAGCCTTAGTTCGATTGAGGCACTCCGGTCGATGAAACCTGTAAAACATTCATCTTACTTTCTTACAAAAATAAGGGAGCAGATGGGTGCACTGGTCGAAAGATCATACAAGATTACCTTTGTATGGGTCCCCTCACATTGCTCAATTTATGGCAATGAGAAGGCGGACTCTCTCGCAAAGGTGGGCGCACAGGAAGGTGAGATCTATGATAGAAGAATTTCACATGATGAATTTTTCCATTTTGTTCGCCAGAGTTCTCTTCAAAGTTGGCAAAATGATTGGCGAGATGGCCAGCTGGGACGGTGGTTACATTCCATTATTCCTAATGTTTCTTTGCGAGTGTGGTGGTATGGTCTGGATGTAAGTCGCAATTTCATTCGCGTGATGTCAAGACTTATGTCCAACCATTACTCGCTAGACGCGCATTTACACAGGATTAACCTCGCGTTGAGCAATGTTTGTACTAAGTGTGGTTCCGGTTATGATGACATCGACCACGTAGTTTGGCAATGCCCGGATAATGACGCCTCCAGAGCGCTACTTTTGGATACCCTTGAGGCCCGAGGTAGACAACCCTTTGTTCTTGTGAGAGATGTGTTGGGGACCCGCGATGTCACATACATGGGATGTATTTTCGACTTTCTTCGCTCTGCTGGTATAAAAGTTTAATTTGCTTGTGTTTTCTTCTCCAGTTTTTTTTTTTCTCTGTTTTGTCCTCTTTGTGTTACCAAGCTGCTCCTGGCCATCCGGAAAACCAAGTCCCACAACAAGTTGGTACCAACACCACAAGGCACCGAATACGCTAGCAAGATGCGATTTACCCCCGGATGAGCAGCAGTGAAACCTTTGGCCCAATCCTTACCCTGTCCATCCCTCAAAATGTGACCTTCTAACCTCGAGCTGCCACGAGTACCCTGGCTTCCACCCATTACTAACAGATATCATTAAAAAGTTATTACTCTGTATAATGTATACTATTAAGTACAAAGAAAGATCCTCGGCTCCGTAAAGCGTTATACGCGATTGAGTCCCAAATAAATGAACTAGATAATAAAAAAAAAAAAATATATGTACGTTAAGTTATTTGATTTTCATAATTTGACCACACGGATTGGTATTACCGAAAATTTGCACTTCAAGTGAGAAGCAAAACCGCTTAAATCATCGGATTTGGTAAGAAATTTTCTGGAAGACTATAATTTCACCTTAACCCTATAATACCCAAATTTTTGATTTTGATCTAAATATCATTTTTCGTCATCTAAAATCGATTCAAACATGTTTTGGAAGATGATTTTTCTTAATTCTCGATTTCGTGAATTTCAGTTTTCGATTTTTCTAATTTGTATTTTTGAACATCCCCACAGTTTTATATTTTTCCTGGAAACCTATTTGGGGTACGGATTTTTTTAGATAAAAACATTTTGAGATTTTATGATTATTGTTAAAATATTTTTATTTTTATTTTTTTTCATAGGAAATTTAATTTTCCGTGTAATTTTAAGGAAAATAATTTTAGAGTGTATTCGATTCCCTTTAATTTTAAAACTAAGATAGAATGATTTGGGAAAAATTAAAAATATGTTATTTGTAGCGATTCAATACAAAATAAACAATGACTTCTAGAAGGTGACTAAAACATCAATTTTTCAATGATTTTTAAAAAAAATAAATACGCTTTAAAATACACCAAAAACTATTTTGAAATATACAAAACAGTCCTAAATATCAGCCAAAAATATAAACATTTTGGTTTTCCACGAAACAAAAATTACAAAAATGCTCAAACTATACCCCGTCTAAAGGCGGGGTTGGGTATTAGAGGGTTAAAATTTGAAAATTTATTGAATTATTTATTTGTGCCCCCTTGAATTCAGACCAAAATTTTCCAAGGGGGATCCCTCTTGACTTAAAAGAAAATCGAAATTTGTGTCAGCCTTATTCAGAAAAGCAAGAATTTATCAAAGCCATAACCGAATTTGGAAACTTAATGATGGCTCAGATGCCGACGTTACGTAAACGTATAGGCAGAGCTGAAAAAAAAAATTTTTTTTTCCTCCCCTGTTGGGGAAATTAAGCCACTGCGTCCAATAGGCTGAACTTTTGTGGCATGTCCCGTTTTGATATTCGCATCTAGCCAGCTAATTACCATGTGTCAAGTAATCAGCTACTGCCACGACGCGTCGTCTCCCAGTCAGGTGCAATGGAATTGATAAACTCCAAGACCTTCCCAGGTTTTGCAGACCAGATCTCACTGGGTTGCAAGCAACCACTATTTAGAAATCTTTGCCTGCGCGTGAATAAAGCACCACAACTGCAAAGCAGATGTTCCGAGGTTTCACGTTCCATATTACAGAAACGACAGATATCACTCTGAATATGGCCAATATGGCAGAGCTGAAAAATATCAAACCTCTCAGTTGACTGCTTGACCACCTTCACTAGCACTGGATGCCGATCATTATCGAGACATTTCGGCAAACAAATATCTGCACACTTTAGCCTTTATTTTATTATCATTGGTTATACGATTCATGTTAAATTTGACAAAAAACAAATGGAAGCAAGTGAAATATCCCATAATAAAACCCATTCAAATTTCAACTGTGTTACAGAGCGCGAGGGCTCTAGTTGCATCAAAATTATGCGCAGTAATTTTAGACGCAAAAGGGAATTGATGCTATAAAATTTAAATTTTCCCATACAACTTTGATCCATCCTACGTCTCAGGAATCTTAAATGGTTTGATTTGACAAGATCGCTTAAATTTTTATCATTTTATCAAGATTTTGTTCTTTTACGCATAGGGTAGTTGATCCGATCATGGAGGAGTTAAGCACTGGGTTCATGTTTAAACCACAATTTTATCGCCACAAGCAAACTTTTGACATGGATTGAAATGAAAATGATAAAATCCATCCTTAATCTACGGGAAAACAACGAAATAGTACCGCTTTGGTGTTGTTATGAGCCTTTAATTCGTTTTTATCTGAAAGAACATTGTGCTCCTAATATTGCGGTATTTGTTCCTATTGATGCGGTATCCCATTGAAATCATATGGGATACCGCAACATTAGGAACACTACCGCAACAATAGGAACACAGCAGCAAACACATTAAAGAAAAATTTTTTTTAATAGGTTTTTGGGAAATCTTAAGCAAACAAATGGTGCAATCTCATAATTTAAGCACCATACATCTATTAAAAATACCTTTTGGTAACATTTCAGTCGAAAAAGTGCTCAATTGCCATTACAGCAACATTAGGTACTACCATAGCGATGGGAACAATTACCCTATTTATCGCTTGCATCGATTTTGTTCACCTTCGTAATTTCAGCGATGCATCCAATCCTGATTCTGCAACGTTGCTGGTATCTTAGGTGTGGTCAGAGACTGTTTTCTTGCTGCCCGTTTATCTCGTTATCGAACATTTTTGATGATTTGATATTTCGCATGCATGGTTTGGTTCACTTTTTTAATTGGCCTTTTCCGACGGGACACCTGGAACCGGTTCCAGAACACAACCTGTACAAATATGTTATTTGTGGTTGATTGGTAATTGCCGGTGACACATATCGGAAACATCTTGTTTAGCGTGACGCGTTTCGACCTACTATTCTTCGGTCATAATCAGACACATTTAGCTGGATGTATCCCTCCATCTTCGTCAGTTTAATATATAAGCGGTTCAGATATGGTCTGAAACTATTTTCCTGCTTACCGTTCATCTGGTTATTGATAAAGTCGCTATTCGGTGTGTCGCATGCATAGGCTTGGTTCCAACTTGATTCAGTTTTTTTTAACTGGTCACTTCCGATGGGACACCTGGAACCGGTTCCGGAAAACAACCGGTTCAGATACGGTATGAAACTATTATCGTGCTTACCGTTCATCTGGTTATCGAAAAAGCCGCTTTTTGATGCGTCGCATGGCTGGGTTTGGTTTATAAGACCTCTTTTCTACCCGGAATCTCCTAGTCCAGCTCCAGACGGGAACTGACGTCAAAACCCAGGCTGCTGGTCTTGACCTATGGCAGCCAACGGGTGGGTGCTCAATGCGTCTTGTAGATTCCGAGTCTCAGGGCGTTCCAGCAACAGGAGAACTTTCGGATATTGTGGACAGCCTAACCTCAATGGTCGGATTTACCTGTATACTTTTTATTGCTAACGGGTGATGTCTCTTTCTTAGCGTGTGATATCTCTTTCTTAGCGGAGGGGCACGTGAAGCGGGCGCGGTGGTACATGGGGTGGGCGGGGCAGCTCGTGGAGACGGGTACGACGGAGTTTGCCGGCCGTGACGACTCCGGTATTGGCGAGGATGGCTTCGTCGGATCCGTAACTTTCTGGCAAGGCCGGTTCTAGGACCGGTTCGGTGGAGGTAGGCCGAGGAACAATAGGGCTGTATTCGTTACACGCGGCCCGTTGGTTAGCAGCAGGTCGGTTGGACTCGTAGTGTGATCCTCAACACTGGCCTCCGAGGACGGTGGGGGAGTGTCCTAGACGGGCCGGTAGGGCACGGCGGTCTTCCGATCCGATTGATCCGAAATCGAATGATCTAGTATCACTTCCACAACTGTCGGTACGAATCCAAATTGCCGTCACTACGGATGGTCTGCACTCTCGGTCTTGTTCGACGGGTAGCCAAAAATCAACTGCCCGCCGCTTCGCAATCGCGTCGTCATCGCACTCCTATTTTCCTTTGCTCCCTTTTGCTTCCGCCCCCCGATACTAATCAACTTCACGCCGCTTGTTTACGCCACCCACCATCAAACGCAAAGTTCGAGGGTAAGTCGATATGCAGGAGTTTGAAACGATCGTTTCTAAACTTACAATAATGTCCCTACCAGCCCACATATCCATTGCGAAAATAAAACAATGTTACTTGTTAGTAAAAGGTTCACTTTTTTAATTGGCCACTTCCAGCGGGATATGCGGAACCGGTTCCGGAACACTACCGGTTCAGATATGGTCTAAAACTAATTTTCTTGTTTACCGTTCATCTGGTTTGATAAAGCCGCTATTTGGTGTGTCGCATGCATGGGTTTGATTCACTGTTTTAATTGGTCACTTCAGATGGGACACCTGGAACCGGTTCCGGAACACAACCGGTTCAGATACGGTATGAAACTATTTTCCTGCTTACCGTTCATCTGGTTATCACAAAAGCCGCTATTTGATGTGTCGCATGCCTGGGTTTGGTTCACTTTTTTAGTTGGCCACTTCCAGCGAGACATGCGGAACCGGTTCCGGAACACTACCGGTTCAGATATTGTCTGAAACTATTTTTCTTGTTTACCGTTCATCTGGTTATTGATAAAGCCGCTATTTGGTGTGTCGCATGCATGGGTTTGATTCACTTTTTTAATTGGTCACTTCAGATGGGACACCTGGAACCGGTTCCAGAACACAACCGGTTCAGATACGGTATGAAACTATTTTCCTGCTTACCGTTCATCTGGTTATCGAAGGAGGCGCTATTTGATGTGTCGCGTGCATGGGTTTGATTCATTTTTATATTTGGCCACTTCCGGTGGGACACCCGAAATCGGTTCCGGAACACAACCGGTTCAAATATAGTATGAGACTATTTTCCTACTTCCCATCCATAAGACAATCAAAAATGCCGCTATTTGATGTGTCGCATGCCTGGGTTTGGTTTACTTTTTTAATTGGCCACTTCCAGCGGGACATGCGGAACCGGTTCCGGAACACAACCGGTACAGATATGGTCCGAAACTATTTTCCTGCTTACCGTTCATCTGATTATCGAAAAAGCCGCGTTTTGATGTGTCGCGTGCATGGGTTTGATTCACTTTTATATTTGGCCACTTCCGGTGGGACACCCGGAACCGGTTCCGGAACACAACCGGTTCAAATATTGTATGAGACTATTTTTCCGTGGTTTGATGGGTCGCATGCATGGGTTTGTTGCATTTTCATATCTGGCCCCTTCCTGGGGTACCGGTCTGGAACACCTAAATGGCCATAACTGCGGAACGGCTGGACCGATCTGAACCATTTTCAGTAGGAAACAATGGGACCAGATGCCGCGTCGAATGAACCATCGGTCGTTGAAATTGGTTCATATTTACTATCCAAAAATGAGGTGACCTTTTTTGAACACATACACACACACACACACACACACACACACACACACACACACACACACACACACACACACACACACACACACACACACACACACACACACACACACACACACACACACACACACACACACACACACACACACACACACACACACACACACACACACACACACACACACACACACACACACACACACACACACACACACACACACACACACACACACACACACACACACACACACACACACACACACACACACACACACACACACACACACACACACACACACACACACACACACACACACACACACACACACACACACACACACACACACACACACACACACACACACACACACACACACACACACACACACACACACACACACACACACACACACACACACACACACACACACACACACACACACACACACACACACACACACACACACACACACACACACACACACACACACACACACACACACACACACACACACACACACACACACACACACACACACACACACACACACACACACACACACACACACACACACACACACACACACACACACACACACACACACACACACACACACACACACACACACACACACACACACACACACACACACACACACACACACACACACACACACACACACACACACACACACACACACACACACACACACACACACACACACACACACACACACACACACACACACACACACACACACACACACACACACACACACACACACACACACACACACACACACACACACACACACACACACACACACACACACACACACACACACACACACACACACACACACACACACACACACACACACACACACACACACACACACACACACACACACACACACACACACACACACACACACACACACACACACACACACACACACACACACACACACACACACACACACACACACACACACACACACACACACATCATTCCAACTCGTCGAGCTGAGTCGATTGGTATATAACACTTCACCTCTCCGGGGGCTCTATCAAATTTACCAAGCAACACACTTGGACATTAATAAGTTCCTGTAATTTGTATGCAACTATATTGAAAGTTATGCCATTTGAACCAATCGTCATATTAACGACTAAATTACAACTAAAAAAACGCAAGAGGTGGAGCCAATATAAAACATCCATTCGTGATATAAACGGCTTTAATACGCAATCGAATTATAACCAAGATACAACTTATAGTCGACTTACAAACTGTGACCGGTTCGACAACTAGTCAACATTCGTCACTGCCAGTGACTATGCACCCACAGTTTCGTTCAAGTGATCAATAATTATGTGCACAAATATACCGCAAAAAAGTCTGACCGAGAACGTCAATTTGTGTGCCACTCCAGATTTATCGGTAAGTCACGCATTTTGGCTCCGTATTCCCAACGCGCCTCAGTCCACCTATCATTTTGCGAGTGAAAATTTAGGCATTTGTGGTAAAAATTAACTCGCCATATTGCTTTGACGGAGTACATTTCAGCAGCTTATTTAATGCACCCGTTAAATGCTGAAAATTAATTTTAGAATTAAGAAAGATACTACAGGGGATAGACAAAATGATCGGGACAGACAAAATTTTCACTTTTCAAAAAATGTTTAATTAGCTGTAACTATTCGAAAAGTGCATCGAATGGTCAAAATTTCATTGCAATCGGTTCATTGAATCCGGAGGTATAACAGCTCAAAGTTGGCTATCGGATAATATTATCTTTTTCAAAAATCTTTATAACTTCGTAAAGAATTGTCCGATCTTTTCCAAATTTTGTCCACTGATACACAACTAGTTGAAGAACTTACAGTTAAAATTTGAGAATAATCGATGCCCTTTTTTTCGAAAAGTTACAGCTAGTTGAACATTTTTTGTAAAGTGAAAATTTTGCCTGTCCCGATCATTTTGTCTATCCCATGTATTTGCTAAATCATGTCTATGGGAATCCGTATTGACAAAGTACAACAATGCTGCACGAGGTAAACGGAACCGCCAAACTACCCAAAATTGGATTCTATTGACGCAATCTCATAGTTCGGCCCAATAAGTCAACATTTGCGTGAATCGATTCAACTTATGCTAGGTAAATTGCCTTGCCTCTAGCTAAAAATATACTCAAGAGTAGGTAAATTCAACCCAAATTTGGGTAAATCTACATTTACCCAAAATTGGCTTACTGCCCTCAAGGACCCCCGTTGGATAGACACATCTTCGTTTATTTACGACAACATCGGTGGGGGAAAGAGAAAAAACAACCTGAAAAAATTTGATCTACTCATTTTAGGGTAAAATCGACCCGAAATAAGGTAGTTTGAATTTTTCGAGTAGGACATAAGTAACCAAAAAAGCAGGCACTTGGACGTGTACTTCCCATTAACATCGACAAGAGGAAAATTTCACGTTTTTTGTAAAAAAAATGTTAACCCATTGTGAAATTTGTCGTGGGAAACTCCTAATATCTTTGTACGTTACGTTAGATTTCTCAAACCCCCATATATTCCCAGTGGTAGGTACCAGTCGTTCAGTACTGCGAAAATGAGGCTTTTTTATTGAGTCATTATTATACTTCCAATCAGATTTTTTTTTTCTATTTTACCACTTTAACTTTATAAAATTTGGAATATGTCGATAAATTTATGAAGAAAAAAATACATTTTATTTGTACATGATTTCATAATTTTTGAAACATTTTGGTTTTTTATAGTGCATTTTATATTATTGATGATCACAAAAACATTTTGCCGCACATTTTGGAACTCCTACCTCTCCTGTCAAAATTGTTCGTTATGTTCTAAATAAGTTCCAGGCGCAACATGTTTATAACAATCAGAATCAATGTTTTGGTTGATTTGGTTTGTAAACGGTTGTAACTAAGATTCGTTGAAACAATAATATTATAGTTCAGTTACAAATTGGTTTCGCAAGTTTCATTTAATGATGACGTTTGTTTTCATTTTGGTAGTTTTTATAAAAATGTTATACCTCAGTTTGGCATTACCAACAGGGTTTTAATAGGTTTTAATTTTGTTTGTTTCATGAAAACTCAGTTGCAACATGTTTGCAACGATTATCATTTCCATTTTAGTTGCAGGTGCTACTTGGGTTTCGTTTTTGGAGTGAACATATAGCCTTTCGGTACACCTTGGTGTACGAGAAAGGCAAAAAAGGAATTAATCCGTGTAGAAATTACTTGATTTAGAATATGATAAATTTTGGCACGTAAGATTGCTAATGGCTCTGGAATGGCCCTATGATCAAGCTTTCAACTATCACACGTCCTTGCAATCGGTAAAAACTGATCATATCAATTTCAGTTATTTTCATTCATTTCTCATTCTACTCCTACTTGATCAATTAACCACTTTCCGTCTAAACTGTTCCGATCATCGGCGATCATCAACGAATCGAATCAAAAGAAAACTGCCGAAGCCGCGCAAACATGCAAACGCGAACTAGCCTCCAACCGAGAGTCGAAGCGCCAACAATCAACGGCAGAGCGGCAACTGTAACGTTTCAATTTCTTAATAACTCGCCGAACGAAGCCGCGCGAAAGCAATTATTCCACATTACATGATAATTGAATGATGATGTTGAGGTATCCGGCGGGCCGGGCGGCGGCTGTTGTGGCGACCGCCAGAAGCCGGCCCCGAAACTGCGACCTGACGACGACGATGATCGACGAAACGTGGGAAGCACACGAGCACACCGAGATGAGTCGACCGCCTTCGTTCATTCTTTCACTTATCGGTTTTTATTTCGGGCTCCCCTTGAGGAAGCTGGGCCTGGGCGAAAGGGAGCAGAAGCCGGTGAATGAGTAATGACTCCCGGTGGTGCGGTGGTCATCAATGTGTTGTAAACTCTCTGGGCTCATATATGGGGCTCGCTCGCTGGGATGAGCCAAGAGGTCTCCAGACGACGAAGGATGATGATTCAGCTACTGTTCCAGAAGCGCCCGGTGTCTGCGCTGAAAAGATTCATCTTGCCGAAGTCGTTGGTCTGGACGTCTCCGTGAAACCCCTGATGTATTCCCGACGCTTTTTCTCCAGTTTAATTCATGCTGAATGGGGCTTTGAGTCATCATAATTATATCGGTAGCAACCTTCTTTGACGGGAATTGTATTTCAGACTTGAATTACTTTTACAATGTTTGCCTGCACGACGATGCACGAAGAGAAATGGTGTTTGCTTGAATTGAATTCAGTAGTGTTGTACTGAAAATTACACTATTAAGTTTTACACACTTTTCTCAAAAAAAATGCTTTGGCAATTTTGTAGCTACTATTTTCGAACTCCGAACATCTTTCCCGTGTAAATCGTTCCCATACAGTACGTTTTTGCAGTTACGTGCCATAAGATAGCGGTTTAAAATTGCCGAAATTCTAGCGAAACGGCCTACTTTTCTGCACTAGCTCAAAAGTGCCGAGACTTTTAAGCAATTTTAAGAGTGCCGGAAAGTACACCCCTTTTCGGCGTTTTTGCTTGGGTACACTTTTTACAAGTTTCTTGATACACTAATGTTCTTTCCTAGTATTATGTCGATTTAATGGATACTTCAATATCTATTCGGCAAATCCAATTCAAATTGAAGCTATTCTGATTTGGTCAGTTGAACAGGCGTAGAGTTGAAAGCAGCAGCAGCCAAAACAACGTTAGCTGACGTTGCAAAACTCGATTTCGAATAGCATAACGAAATTAAAATTTTTCTCGGTGTACACCATGTCGGGATTGATGGCCAATATAATTTAGTAAAAAATACTCCATACACCATCAATTAACGAACCCAGCCGACACCGCTACCGTATGGGAACCACATATAACTAAATGAGATGAGACGTCTCTCGAAGCACCTCACGCTAGCCATCAGTCTGCCGCTACACTAACCCATTGACATTGAATTTTGTTGTGCAGAACAACAACATACACCGGCTTGCCTCATTACTTATTCCAAACAACTCGTGCTAGAATCTGTATGAGCGCGCAAATTTGTTAATGACACACTTATCAGTTATGACCAGGCACCCTGCCAGTAGACGTATGGCACACTGTCTTCTGGCATAGCCTGACCTGCCTTCGCCAGTAGCCACCTGAACCGGCAGCCGAATTCTCCCACACCTATTCAATTCAAATTGATTGCATGCGCACATTTCTCCACATCCATTCGGATGAGCGCTGAGCGAGCTGATAGCTGAGGGGCGACGGCGCAGCGGTTACAAGATCTACCTACCGGCACATCGACCTTGCCCGGTACCTCGGCCAAGAGCAAGCCGCTTTAGGTGGAGCGGTTTTCTATGCCAAGATTAGCGTGCGATTAGAACGGATGAACAGTTAAGCGTTTAGAGAGAGGGTGTTATCGGAAATTTCTATCTGGCTGCTTATAAATTAGCCGCTGGTGCCGATGGGCGGTGTTGGCGTTGGATGCGGCTAGGTCGAACAGTGCACTAGATTTTTGAGCTGAAGAGTTATGGTCCGGATGCAGTACATTGATGATGGAATGCACTACGCCAAAAAAAGCCGCTTGCTATAACACTTCCGCACAACTTCTTCGATTCGATTGTGCATATATAACGTCATCAGCACGACTCTAGGTTATTATGGCGAATGTACATTTGATTATTAAAAAAAAATATTGAAAAATCTTAGATGGAAATTCTGGTTACCAAATAAGCCTACAACAAGGCAATGCGATAGAATATGCAATTGTTTCAAAATACTCTCAACTTCATTGGGAGCACCCGCATACTCGCCGATCTACAGAAGGACCACGGGTTCGGCATCGTAGCGCTGCAGGAGGTGTGTCGGACAGGATGCATGGTGCGAACGTTTAGAGGTAATCATACCATCTACCAGAGCTGCGGCAACACACACGAGCTGGGAACAGCTTTCATCGTGATGGGTGATATGCAGAGGCGAGTGATAGGTTGGTGGTCGATCGACGAAGGAATGTGCAGGTTGAGGATCAAGGGCCAATTCTACAACTTCAGCATAATAAACGCGCACAGCTCACACTCCGGAAGCACTGATGATGACAAGGACACTTTTTACGCGCAGCTCGAACGCGAGTACGATCGCTGCACAAGCCACGACGTCAAAATCATCATAGGGGATCTAAACGCTCAGGTAGGCCAGGAGGAGGAATTCAGACCGACGATTGGAAAGTTCAGCGCCCACCAGCTGACGAACGAAAATGGCCTACGCCTCATCGATTTCGCCGCCTCCAAGAACATGGCCATTCGTAGCACCTTTTTCCAACACAGCCTCCCGTATCGTTACACCTGGAGATCACCACAACAAACGGAATTGCAAATCGACCACGTTCTGATTGATGGACGGCACTTCTCCGACATTATCGACGTCAGGACCTATCGTGGCGCTAATATCGACTCTGATCACTACCTCGTGATGGTTAAACTGCGCCCAAAGCTCTCCGTTATTAACAATGTACAGTACCGGCGGCCGCCCCGGTACGATCTAGAGCGACTGAAGCAACCGGATGTCGCCACCGCATACGCGCAGAATCTCGAGGCAGCGTTGCCGGACGAGGGTGTGCTCGATGTGGCCCCTCTAGAGGACTGCTGGAGTACAGTCAAAGCAGCCATTAACAACGCAGCCGAGAGCACTATCGGGTACGTAGAACGGAGTCGACGAAACGATTGGTTCGACGAGGAGTGCAGAGCGGTTCTGGAGGAGAAGGATGCAGCGCGGGCGGTAATGCTGCAGCATGGAACCCGACAGAATGTAGAGCGATACAGACAGAAGCGGAAGCAGCAGACCCGTCTCTTCCGGGAGAAAAAGCGCCGCCTGAGAGAAGCGGAGTGCGAGGAAATGGAACTGCTGTGCCGTTCACTAGAAACACGTAAGTTCTACCAGAAGCTCAACGCATCCCGCAAAGGCTACGTGCCGCAAGCCGAAATCTGCAGGGATAAGGACGGGAGCCTCCTGACGGACAAACGTGAGGTGATCGAAAGGTGGAAGCAGCACTTCGACGAGCACCTGAATGGCTAAGAGAATGTAGGCACGGAGGACCAAGGCAGTGGAGGAAATGACTATGTTGGTGCAGCAGAAGACGAGAACGAACCAACTCCCACGCTGAGGGAAGTTAAGGATGCCATCCACCAGCTCAAAAACAACAAAGCGGCTGGTAAGGACGGTATAACAGCAGAACTCATCAAGATGGGCCCGGAAAAGTTGGCCACCTGTCTGCACCAGTTAGTAGTCAAGATCTGGGAAACCGAACAGCTACCGGAGGAGTGGAAGAAAGGGATAATCTGTCCCATCCACAAGAAAAGCGACAAGTTAATGTGTGAGAACTTTCGAGCGATCACCATTTTGAACGCCGCCTACAAAGTGCTATCCCAGATCATCTTCCGTCGTCTTTCACCTAAAGTAAATGAGTTCGTGAGCAGTTACCAAGCCGGTTTCATCGACGGCCGGTCGACAACGGACCAGATCTTCACCGTACGGCAAATCCTCCAGAAATGCTGTGAATACCAAGTCCCAACGCACCACCTGTTCATCGACTTCAAAGCGGCATACGACAGTATCGACCGCACAGAGCTATGGAAAATCATGGACGAGAACAGCTTTCCCGGGAAGCTTACCAGACTGATAAGAGCAACGATGGACGGTGTGCAGAACAGCGTAAGGATTTCAGGTGAACTATCCAGTTCATTCGAATTTCGACGGGGACTACGACAAGGTGATGGACTTTCCTGCCTACTATTCAACATCGCCCTGGAAGGTGTTATGCGACGAGCCGGGCTCAACAGCCGGGGAACGATCTTCACGAAATCCGGCCAATTTGTCTGTTTTGCTAGAACATTTGGAACGGTGGCAGAACTGTACACCCACCTGAAATGCGAAGCAGCAAAGGTCGGACTGGTGGTGAATGCGGCTAAGACAAAGTACATGCTGATAGGTGGGACTGAGCGAGACAGGACAAGCCTTGGCAGCAATATTACGATAGACGGGGATACTTTCGAGGTGGTATTTAGAAGAGTTCGTCTATCTCGGTTCCTTGCTAACAGCTGACAATAACGTGAGCCGTCAAATACGAAGGCGCATCATCAGTGGAAGTCGTGCCTACTATGGGCTCCAGAAGAAACTGCGGTCGAAAAAGATTCACCCCCGCACCAAATGTACCATGTACAAGACGTTAATAAGACCGGTGGTTCTCTACGGGCACGAGACATGGACGATGCTCGAGGAGGATCTGCAAGCACTCGGAGTTTTCGAGCGACGGGTTCTAAGGACGATCTTCGGCGGCGTGCAGAACGGTGTGTGGCGGAGAAGGATGAACCACGAGCTCGCTGCACTTTACGGCGAACCCAGCATCCAGAAAGTGGCCAAAGCCGGAAGGATACGATGGGCAGGGCATGTTGCAAGAATGCCGGACAACAACCCTGCAAAGCTGGTGTTTGCTAACCATCCGGTTGGTAAAAGAAGGCGTGGAGCGCAGAGAGCACGATGGGCGGGCCAGGTGGAGCGTGATCTGGCAAGTGTTGGGCGTGACCGACGTTGGAGAGCTGCAGCTGCAAATCGAGTATTATGGCGGCAAATTGTTGATTCAGTATTACCATAAATTTGATGTTAACTAAATAAATGAAACGAAATAACATCAACAAAAAAAACTGTTCTTTCCACAATCCAAGAACATTTTCGGTTTCTCTTCCAAAACAAAATCCGCACCCGGCGCAATTCACGATATTTGATTCAGTTTTGGTTGAATATACGAATACAAGGGGTCCGCCACTACCACCAACACACAGTGTGTATCAGAGAGAAAAGGGTTCGTCGCTTGTGTTTATTCTTCTTTTCTGGCTCCTTCCCGTGAATGTAGTCGCCAAATTCGCTTTCATTCAAATCGACAATAATTGGATCACGCTCGTTCTGCTGGAATGTGCTACAGGCTCGAATTCACTGGATTCATGCGTCGTCAAGGTTGAAGGCCGCGTTCTTTTTTTTCGGGTTCTCTTTCTTCTCTGGGCGTTTGCTCCAATTATGCGTTGAGCAGCTGCTGTTCTGTCCTCTGTCTGCTGAGTGAGTGGTGAGCGGGGGTTCGATGCGTCCATCGTTCGGGATCACACCGTCGGTCGCGTCGATCAACAGCTGGTTGGAAGGTCAAAGTTTGTTGACGTATCCTGTCGTTGACCTGGTTGAGGCTTCCGTGGCGAGGCGCGTGTCCTTTGAATTGTTCTGTTCTCCGTCATGTCCTCCGGCGTTTTAGTTTTTGTTTGTGCAAATTGTAAGTCGTTCTTAAGTGGATGCAGCACAGCCTTATCAGGTATGGCCATCACATTTTTGACAGGGGAATAGAAAGAACATCGGAGCTGAAGTAATTTACATGAGTGGTTATGAAGAGTGTGACGACTGAACCTTGGCGATATAGCGCCACCATTTTTGAACATTAGCCCACTCAATGTGCCGGCTGAAGATGGTGGATCCACTTGGCAGCTTCCTTTTGTATCTTATAAAAAGGTTCTGCATTGCTATTTTCCCATTTCATGACGATATGAAACGACGTCATATTGCAACTGAAGGGGAAATGTTGCCCTAGCCAACATTTCATAATAATTACTGTCACCGATTTAAGATAAGAGTAATGAAGGCGTTAAAGGGTTCACGAGTAAAAAACTGCAGTTCGTTGATATCACGCGAATCCAAAAGATGGGCATTCCTTTGTTGAATGATTGTAGTCTATCCGGCGGTTAATGGTTAACTGCCACACAGTTTGGACTATTTGTCCGATGTGTGATTGCAGCATCCCACATTATTTGAAGTTAGGTTGCATTTGTCTCCCATAATGGTTTGTTTCATGCTAAAATTGACAGTAATGGACAACTTCCCCATTCAGTGTGAAAACAATACGTTTCCGTAAATGTGGGCAATTAGCAAAATTAAAAAGGGTTACTTCACCATCGTTGTGGATTGCAATAAAGAAAGTGAAGAATTATTTTTCTAGCGGAGATTGTATCATTTCAACTATCACTGAAAGCGGATACGTACTCTTGATTTAACAAGCGATGTTTATTACTTGTCCAACGTTTCGACACGGAATTAGTGTCTTCTTCACAAGACCAAAAATTACACTAGTTAACAAAATGAAACGATAGTCGAGAACTTCTACCAACGATCAACATTTTTGATGCATAATTATGTGCTTTGAAAATTTTTAATTAGAACAGTTTTTGAGTTTTTGCTGAAAATCGAGCTCTACAGTTTTAAAAATTTGAAATTTATTAAAATATAAATATCTTGCTTCAGGCCCGTGCGCAGAAGTGGTACCAAGGGAGGGGATTTTCCTAATTTCGGTAAAAGACGGAGGAACGCCTAGTGTTATGTTTCGATCATCTGAACATAACTTTTGCATCGAATTAGTGGGCCTTCCCTGGCACTCGGACGTTGATCAGCCGCCCCTAACATGGGGATCAGATGCTGTTATGAGCCGTTCCTCTTGGAGAACGGATGCTCAGGTTTACCGAAGGAAACCCCCCCCCCCTTCCCTGTCAGCCTACGACCAAAGTTTCCACCGAGGTTGGTTACCCGATCTTCCCTAAGGTTGCTCGTAGTTTACAGTCGATACCACGCGGAGGTAGGGATAGGAGCTGCTGGGCAGAGGCTAGTCGATCACAATGGGTTCTGAATTGCGCAACATACCCAGCCTTTACCGTGCCAAGTGTGGGTAGCAGTTCAAAGATAAGATGATTCCCTGCTCAAGGAATTAACCAACCTATGGATCGAGTTCTATCATTAACTACACGTACTTTAGGAGATCAAATTGCAACGACATGCTTTTATCAATTAGCCAATGTCAAATGATTACCACTTTTTTTCAGATATGTCGATCAATCAACATGAACAGATCAAAGTAGAGCCCCAAGAGGGTCAACCTCGATCAGCAAGTTTGAAGAAGACAACCCAAACAAGGCTGAAATTGTGTGGTGCTCTTGTAGCGGTCAAATTCTACCTGGTAGACTGAAGAAACCTTTGAAGATAGAATCAAGGGAACTGGAATACCCAATGATCTCGTCAATAATCATCCTGGTTTAACGGGCCGGTTATCGCTGCTCTACCAGCATTAGAACACTGATAGACTCTAAGAACACGTGAACATGAAGATATATTGTAGAATAAAGAATGTTCTGGTCGCAATCGACACTCAGCAACCACCAATCACTAAGCACTGGACCAACAGGGCATACTTTGGGTTGGATGCCGGCTGATACTGCTCAAGTGGTTGATGTGACATAACATGATTTTTATTACTACGTAACAAGGATACACCCATACCCATACGCATATGGCTAAATCAGTTACTCCAATAAAACACTAATTTATAATAAATGTCACCTACCTTTGTCCACGTTGATGCCGCCAATCAATCAATCGGAAGAAAAAAGTCGTTCTACCTCGGTCAAACGTCAATTAAACTCGATCAATGAAGCACAACTTATCAATGAACCGCACCGCACATCATTCATGCAACACTATATCGTTCATCATGTATGAGTTTTCCCATCAAGAAACTCAGCACCGCTAAATTATCCCAGCATGTGAACACTTTTTGCGCTCATCCCATCATCACTAAAAACTCGTCGGCAGCAGTTGACCACTTCAGCACACAAAATTGCTCCCGATCGGTCCCGATTCAGCACAAATGAGCAACACTTACGGAACACAACTTCAATAAATATCACCAGCGAACAAATAACCATAAATTTCACCGACAACATTCTCTAAATCAAACTCCACTGACTAATTTGAACATGAGCATCACCGTGCTTCCATCCGGTTCTTCACGGTGCGCCGTGGTGGTGGCAGCGAGATCACGAGGATCTCAAACAATCAACAGTCGTCGCTCTTCGGCGGATCCCGAAGGGGGCAAAAAGTAACGCGCTACACTAGAGTGGCCCAGATTTGGTAAACACTGGAAATTCAAGCCTTGTCTTCTGAAATCAGAGTTTTAGTGGTCAATGTTATCCTTTGAAAGTTTAGCCATTTTGTATAAGCTTTTTACCTAATTCCAGTCATATTAAGCACCGACTAATATTGATCTAGTTTATTCTTGCACCTCGCCCAATGCCTTCAATATATTGTAAAACAACATATTGAAAAACAACTACCAATTCTTCAAAATAATAATATTCAATGATTGTCCTTCTAATTCTGTTTTCATCTAGCCCACGTCTATTTTGGGCACAACGTGTAATCAATTCCCGTCACATCTTGTACGTAGCACTATGAACCAAAGGAAGGTCAAAAATTGTGATTTGACCTTAGTTGTGTATACGAAAAATCGATCACATTTTCGCAATCCAAATCAAAGCATATGTTCAAGTACTAAGGCTGTTTGAGCCCGTATGAAGTTGATCATCAATATGACCTTCTTTTCTCGATCAACCTAGATAGCTGTGTAGTTTCGGTAGCGATTGTCTTAATTGGCTAAGAATAACACTATGGACCACCTGTTCCGGTGGTAAGAGTCCACTAATCAGGTGACCCCTAATTCAAGGTGTTATGCGGCTTTGTGCCTATAGTTAGGGGGTCTTATAAAAACCTAATCGCAAACGGAGCCTGTGGAGTACCAGGATACCCTCCACAGTATTTTGATCTTACTGCGCTAACCGGAACAATAGCTTATGTTTCTCCGAGACAATCAGCTGCCCTTCTTCAATATCATACTTGAGACTAAATAAGAGCGGGATTATGAAGATGTTATTAATTAGTTAAAATTTTCACCTATATGGTTTCGCATTATGCGTTCTACACAGTATATTCTGTGCATCCTCGCCTTTGGCGCACTCAAATCGATACTGATCTGGCTTTATTGTTGCTGTTCTTTTTTGTGCTGTGATTGTTAAGAGTTTAATCTTGCCTAGTTTGGGTAGTAGCTACGGTTGGGATAGCTCAGATCATTCTTCAGCACAAAAGAACAGCAACGATCAATCTTTGTAGACTACAAAATGGTACAGCTTAAGTGGCGTTAGTCCAAGAACCTTACTTTCGTAAGGGAAATTTCTATCTGAGAAACCTTGTGAACCTTTTGTTTGCTACTTTCAGTAAACATGAAATGGCAAACTCGCGTGTCATGCCTCGAGCCTGTGTGCTTGTCAAGAACGCAATAGTTGCTACACTCATCTCTGAACTAACCACCAGAGATGTATGTACAGTGACCCCACAATTTATGAACCGGCAAAAATGACCACAGTTTACGGATCACTCCATTTGATCAACATGGTGATTCATAAATAGTGTACAAAATTAAGGTGATTCATCGGTGTGGGGTCACTGTACTATCACAATTGATGTATCTGTTGGAAACCTTAACAGGAAATAGTCTATTGTTCGGTTTATTTACGGTATATGACGAGCCATCCCCTACGGATACTTTCAAACACGTCATCGCATACTGTACTTCAAAAGGCCTTCCGCTAATTGCAGGCAGTAATGCTAATGCTCACCATATCATCTGAGGCAGCTCAAACATTAACTTGAGAGGCTCCAGTTTGATGGAGTACTTAAGTAGTGCATTACTTAACATAGTCAACCGCCAAACCTTCATGGTATCTGTTAGAGAGGAAGTGTTAGACATAACGCTTTGCTCTAGTAGAATTAGTCACGAGCTGACCAATTGGCATGTGTTAGATGAAGAATCTTTTTCTGACCATCGCTACATTTTTTTGAACATTTAAATGTTACTTCGCAAACATTGCGTTTCAGGAATCCCCGGTCAACAAACTGGGATCTTTTAACTGATTTGGTTGCGGTCAAATTTCATGGATACTCATCACACTCCAAGTGGCTTATGTAGATGATGCCGTTGATACTACAAAGACCTTCATCATGGAAACTTTTGAAGAAGCATATCCTCTACGTTCTATGAAGATCACAAGAGGAACCCCTTGGTGGAACTCTGATCTGGCGAAACTCAGGAAACAATGTAGAAAGAGTTGGAACAGACGACGTTCGGCTGGTTCGGAGATTTTCAGGTTGGCTCGCAAGGCCTACAGGAAAGCTCTCCGGTTTGCTGAACGATCCGGATGGAAAAACCTTTGTACAAATGTTTCCAGTTTGAGTGAAGTCAGTCGGTTGAACAAAATACTTGCAAAATTTCCGAGTGAACGAACTTCATTTGCCAAATGACGATCTGACTTCCTCTTATGAGGAGGTTCTGGAATGCTTATTCAGCAAACACTTCCCTGGATGTGTGGATATTACATCTTAGGATGAACCTGATGTCTTTTCTTGTAGTTATGATTCCCTGGCCTCGGCTCAGAGTATTGTAACTATAGAATCGATTGAGTGGGCACTTAATAGCTTTGCTCCTTTCAAATCTCCTGGAGCAGATGAGATTTATCCTATTTTGCTTCAGAAAGGATTCGATTATTTCAAACATGTTTTGAAAAAAAAAATACTTGTTTGCAGTTTTGCTACAGGATATATTCCCAAATCTTGGCGGGATATTACTGTGAAGTTCATTCCGAAAGTGGGTCGTGCGTCGTATGAAGAAGCAAAGAGTTTCAGACCTATCAGTTTGACCTCTTTTCTTCTGAAATGCTTAGAACGCATTGTCGATCATCACATCCGTGATGTTCATTTGGCCAATGTGCCTCTTCATGTGAACCAACATGCATCAAAATCTGGAAAGTCCACTGTGACTCTTTTACACAAAGTTGTTTACGATATCGAGAAGTTTGGAGGCAGCTTTCGACTGAGGTATCTGGACACCTAAGAGGATTTTCGGCGTGGCAGTCGCAATTGCAATCAAACGATCAGATATTCTCCTTCATCCGACGTTTCGCAAGTTGTCTCAAACATAGAATTCCCTGAAGAAGATGTAATACACATCGAAACGTCGGATGGAGGAGAATATCTGATCGTTTGATTGCAATTGCGACTGCCACGCCGAAAATCCTCTTAGATATCGAGAAGGCATTCGCTCAAAAGCAATCCTGCTTGGGTGTTTTCTTAGATATCGAGGGTGCCTTTGACAACGTACCTTTCGATGCCATATTGGAAGCCGCACGGGGTCATGGTATATCTCCAATGATTTCCAATTGGATTCACCAAATGCTCAAAAACCGACATCTCTTCTCGACATTTCGTCAAGCGGCGATTAGGAAATTGAGTGTTTGTGGATGCCCTCAAGGGGGAGTCTTATCACCACTTTTGTGGAATCTCGTAGCAGATACGCTATTGAGGCAACTCAATATTAGCGGTTTTCCTACTTATGGTTTTGCCGACGACTACCTAACATTGTTAGTCGCACCCTTTTCGACCTGATGCAAAGTGCCCTTCAGGTAGTTGAGGGTTGGTGCCGCCAATATGGCCTTTCGGTTAATCCGAGTAAAACATCTATTGTTCTTTTTACGAAACGACGAAACCGTGATGGTGTTCGACCTTTGCGTCGCTTTGATTCTGAAATCGATGTGACTGAACAGGTAAAGTACGTTGGAATTATTCTTGATTTCAAGCTTTCCAGGACACCTCACATTGGGTTCAGAATCAAGAAAGCTTGTATGGCCTTCGGGCAATGCCGGCGAACCTTTGGTACAACTTGGGGTCTAAAACCCAAGTATATCAAATGGATTTACACAACTATGGTTTGGCAAAAGGGTGAAATGAGAACGGTCCAATCAAAGTTAGGCCATCTCCAAAGGATGTGCTTAATGGCGATGTCTGGAGCGTTCTCTTCAACTCCCACGGCAGCGCTCGAAGCTCTCTTTGACGTTACTCCACTACACATTCATCTCAAACAAGAAGCACTTTCTTGCACTTACCGTCTGTGGATACTCGGTTGACTAGCGGAAACTCCTGTGAACCGCACATCAACACACACCTCGTTGTTACCACTTTTGGTGGATTGGGACAATGTTGTCCTTGCTCCAAGTGATCTTACAATTGCTTGCAATTTTCCATATTTGACATTTTCCACGAAATTCCCTTCCCGGGAACAGTGTAAATCTGGTTATCTGGCGAGAAGTATTTCAGATGGCATCGTACGTTACACTGATGGCTCTCTTCTCGAAGGTCGAGCAGGTACTGGTGTATATTCTTGTGAGCTAAGGCTGTATCAGTCTTACTCACTTGGTAGAAACTGCACCGATTTTCAGGCCGAAATGTTTGCTCTTATGTGCGGAGTGCAATCAGCACTACAGCAGCACGTAATGGGCAAAGTAATATACTTCTGTTCAGATAGCCAGGCTGCTATTAAAGCACTTGCTTCGGCCAACTCTAGGTCGAAGATAGTTATCGCCTGTCAAACTCAAATCGAGGAGCTGAGTTCAGCAAACGCTGTTCACCTTGTATGGGTGCCTGGCCATTCTTCCATAGCTGGAAATGAATTGGCTGATGAGTTAGCTCGCACTGGAGCATCACATGACTTCATTGGCCCTGAGCCAGCTACTCCGATACCGAAGTGTTGGGTAAAGCTTCAGATTCACACCTGGGCTGCTATTCAACACAGACAATTCTGGAATAGTTTGGAGTCATGTCGTCAAACCAAAATGTATTGTACTGAGTCATCTTCAAGGGCGGCGAAGTATCTTACAAATCTGTCAAAGCAGAATTGTAGCATTCTGGTCAAAGCATTGACTGGTCACTGTCGACTCAGCTATCACATAGCGAATATTCAGCAAGCTGATTCATTTGCATGTGATAGCTGTGAATCCGATTATGGAACTTCGTATCATCTGGTATGGGGCTGTCCATTAATTACGTAAGGGTTTATAGGGTGAGGGGGGGGGGGGGGGGGTTTCGAGAAATCTTAAGCGCCAACAAAAATGTTTGGGTTCTCATACAAAAAATCTTACAAGGGGGGGGGGGGGGGGGTGTTGAAAAATCGCAAAAATTCCCTTACGTAATAAATGGACAGTCCCTATGTAACTGTCCAGTTTTTGCGCAACTGCGTTTCCGAGTATTCGGTAAACACTTATTAAGTGAAACTGACTTCAGAAACCTGAATCTTCAGGATGTTCTGTTGTTCTTAACCCGCTGTGGTAAAGACCACATGCGATATTACAGTGCCCTTTGCAGGGCGCTGTTTGAACCCTTTGTGGTACGCTTATGCGTTAGTACCCTCTTCCAGGGTATTTTTTATCCTTATTTCCTTCCTTTTACCTCAGGTAGATGATGAAATAGGCTATTATTTTGGCGATGGCACATATGTCGCAATTGGAGGATAACGTGCCTCTGGAGCCGGCCTTCTGATATCTAATCAGAGAGTTAAAAAATCGAAGATTGATAGTAAAGATTGACATTCTCATTTTTTCATTCGTGTTTGGCCACATTCATTGTCAGCTGAATGCCTCTCTTTTTTCATTCACGAATATTTTTTCGCACGTCGTAAAATGTCCAATTTCTATTAACAGAGGCACAATCCAACTTAATGGACAAACAGAGAACATAATTAATATTTTAATTAATTACTATACACAAAATTTTGAGGTGATTGGAAGTATAATTGGGAGTTACGGTCCAGTTTTATTTCTCAGTGAAAATTGTCAGTGACAGAAAAATGAATGAATAGGTGAAAAAATGTGAATGAATTTTATTTTGATCCCTCAGTTGAGAATTTTCAGAATAACGGTGAATTTCACTCATTGAAAATGAAAATTTTAAACTCTGTATCTAATACCTGATAAATGGACAAATTCTTAAAAAAAAATCTCGGGATAAATTCGGGCGGAAGTATTAGTGTAATACTTGATTTGATTGAATACTTGGAGAAATATGCCAAAGGATATATGCTTTAAGTAACCTTTAATAAGGCCGATGCAAATATTTAATTTGTTTCATGTCACCCCCCCCCCCTTTCAAGTATCCCAAAACATTGAAAGACCAAAAAAAACATGGCTGCCCATGACTCTTTTTTCAATAGAAGAAAATATTTTCAATAGTGAACAAAATTTCAAATTTTTCAATGGTTTTGTTTTCGTTTTTATTTTTTTGTTCCTTATTTATTTTTGTCCCCCCCCCCCCCCTCCCTGGTCTCGGAAATTAAAGAAAAATTATATTTGCATCGGCCTTAATCCCCGAAAAAAAAGTTGAAATAGAGATGAACCAGCCAAGGGCTGAAAGTCTCTTAACCCTCTAATACCCAACCCCGCCTTTAGACGGGGTATAGTTTGAGCAGTTTTGTAATTTTTGTTTTGTGGATAATCATTTTTTTATATTTTTGGCTGATACTGAGAACTGAATATTAAAAAATAGTTTTTATTGTCTTTCAAAGCTATTTAGATTATTTTAAAATCATTGAAAAATTCATGTTTTAGTCACCTTTCAGAAGTCATTGATAATTTTGTATTGAATCGCTATAAATAACATATTTTAATTTTTTCTCAAATCAATCTATCATAATAGAATAGTTTAAGGGAATCGAATACATTCTAAAATGATTTTCCTTAAAATTACACGGAAAATAAAATTTCCCATGAAAAAAAAATTAAAACAAATATATTACAACAATTATCATAAAATCTCAAAAATTTTTCATCTCAAAAAATCGGTATCCCAAATAGGCTTTCAGGAAAAATATAAAAGTATGGGGATGTTCAAAAATAAAAATAAGAAAAATCAAAAACTGAAATTCACAAAATCGAGAATTAAAATGAATCATCTTCCAAAACATGTTCCAATCGATTTTAGATGACGAAAAATGATATTTAGATCAAAATCAAAAATTTGGGTATTAGAGGGTTAAATAAAGACAAATCAATCAATCAGGTTGATATGAATGAATATCTTTATTTTCGAGTCTTCCAGTCGGTGGCTCGTTCATCTCTAAGAAAAGGTTGGAAACTTACCAAAATACACCTAGGAATTTTGGTGGATCCGTTAGAGGAATAACTTAAGAATTTTTTGAAGATATTCCTGCAGAAAACTTGGTGGAAACAATTCCCGGCTCCGATTGAACATAGTGAACTTATTCGTAACCCAAGAAAAGAAAACCATTTTTTAATTTTCTTTTAACATATGTGCGAAAAAGCAATATTTTCAGCAGATGAATGATTTCTGTGATTTTGATTAAGCTTCTCATAAAATTGCATCTCATACAACTTATAGAAGATCTCACATCTAATGAGGATATTGACCACACAAACTTCCATTTCAGAATTTCCACTGTTTTCGCAATAGCTTGGGCCACTCTACGCACACAACACCGTAGTAAACAAACTCCATTTATCACTCCGATTCCGATTCTTGCGCTTTTCGTTGCGCCTGCACTCTTCAACCAACCGAACACCAAAGTTCCCAGCTGCCGCCCTTGGCCAATCCAGGATTACCCGCGCGATTACAACAAACAGAACCCGATCGACCGGCGGACCGACGGACCGCGACCGCGACGGTTCGACTCACAAATCCCGCCAAGTCTCTTTTGAGACTCTCGTCGGAACGACAACCGAAGAAAAAAAAAGGTTCTTCGAGTGAAAAACCAAAACAAAACACACAGCAGCTGACGACGACACTGTCGACGTCGTCGTTGAACTCGAAGATCGTACCTATAAGTCGCGCGGCGGCACCACTGTACTGTCTCTCTCTGTGAACAAGCAGCATCCAAATGATCATATGGTGGAGCAAAAACGAGCGGATGAGTGCGCGCTTTCATCATCTGGCAAGGTTTACCCCCAACATCAGCAGCCAGCAGCAGTGCAGTGTGCGGCGATCGGATCAGCGACGACGATGACGATCGGGTTGGTAAGATGCAGCAATGCATGCTGCACTTGGAGTCTGACGATGATGATGCACTGATGCAGTCACGGTCGCTCGCTGATGGTTGATCGTATGGGTTTGGGTTGGCCGAAGCGCTCGCTCGGGTGGTTCAGCGGCGATGGAACATGCGATGATAATGTCTATCGGCAGACAATAAATTGATAAAGCAAAAAGCGGCGGAGTTCTGACATGACACGGGACTTGACGGATCCCACTGAGATTCGGTAACTTCTGCACAGTAAATTTCTTGTAGCACCACTGCAAACAATTTCAGGGAAGATTGGGTAATCAACTCCGGTAGGAAGTTTGATCGTAGATCGACACGAAATGCAGGGACCACTGAAATTATCCTTACATCCAGGGTTTCTACTTCATAATAGCGAATTCCCCTTCTCTTACGCTGAGGAGCTATCTTGGCGATCTTCATAACCAAAGTTCATAAATTTGCAAAACAAGTAAATTTTTGGCCATTGTGTGCATTTTTGGTCAAATTACCCACATTCCTGTATCTACAAGTCAATTTCTTCCCCCGGGGAAGTGACCAGTTTTGATTCAAATTTGAAACATGCCTTGCGAAAATGTCACTGGCTATATTCCAAGATCATAAGACCGACCGGAGAAGTAACTAGTTTCTGATAAGTTAAAAGCATAACATTCAACAATGGTTTTGTTCTGGATGTCTTCAGTATTCTTTCTAGATGTTCTTCTTTCATAATTACTTCTAAGAGTTCTGTAGAGACAAATCGTCGCAACTTCTGGTTGGAATTGCTTCTAAGGCTTATTTTAAAAATTTCTTCGGGAAATTCTCCACATGTATCTTCTTGGATCCCTGCAGAAGGCTTCTTTCCAAATCTTCAAAGTGCTTTTTTAATATCCCTTAAGGGGTTTCTTCTATATTCAAAGTTCTGTCTGGAATTCCTCCAGTACTTCCTCTTAGCATTTTTTTCTAAAGTTGTTGCTTTTTCTTCAATAATTACTTCTTAGTTTTCTGAGGGCATTTCTTATGGGGATTCTCCAAAAAGTTTTCGTCTTACATTTTTAGAGACAACCCCCTGCAATTCCTACACATGTATCGTCTGGGATCACTCTAGAAAGTTATTTTCTCTGGAGTTATTTATTTCTCAAGAGATCGTTTTAGGAGTTCTACTGATTTTTTATTGACACTTCTCCTGATTTTTCATCTGGGAATCCTCCAGTAGACCCTTCGAGTGCTCTTCCTGTATACCATTCTAAGATTCCAGTAACTTTTTAAGAACTGCTTGGAAGCACTACATAAGGAATATCAGAAGGATCATCAGGAGAAGTCCCAGAAGGAATTGAAGAATATAAACGTCTTGAGAAATCCTAAACATTTTTTTTTAGAAGGAATCTCAGAATTTGAAAACTACCCAAGCAACCAAAAGTTCGGATAAAACAACATGTTTGAGCTTAATCAGCTATTCGAAGGAATATGAATAGCGTTCTATACAGCTCACTTTTTAAGTTAGCCGAACTTGAGTTCACAAAAAGTACACTTGTGCCACTGAAAGGAACGCTATTCAGCTTGAATATAAGTTTCCGTAAAATGAAAAAAGGGGCGCTTAGTCCTCAAAAGTAATTTTTGATTGAGAGACATTAGCATATGTGGAATCCTAACTGACTAATATCTTGAAATACATTTTTGATGTTTTTTACTTACTGAGACTTGAACTCGGGTTCTCCTCGTTGAAAGCCAGCGCCTCACCACTACTCCATGTTTGGATTGTTAAGCACTGAGGGATTTTACTCATTGTGCTGATATCATTTATCAGTGCTCAATCAGGTTCGCGTGTGAACTTTCTCAGAACTTAAAAAACTCTGCGAGACAAACTTTTTGAAGCCGAAAGTTCGGAAGAAGTTTACGTGGAACTTCTTGTGAACTTACACAGGTTGACATTTTCAGTTTGTTTTGGTTTGCAGTTTAGGCAAGTGCAAAGCAATAAATTAGTGAGAGTGTCGGTAATTCGGAAAAGATTATAAGTTTTCAGTGACTACGATCGCGTCGATCACTGGTGCGCTGGCACGACAAGTGAGACGGGATGGAAGACATCCAGCAAAACTGGAAGACTTTTGCCGTAGCCGAAAAAAAAACTCCGGTGGAACACTGGGTGGAGCAGTTGTTCGCTGAGAGGGTAGCCTTTGAGCCACACAATACGGATTCTTTGCGCGGATTTCAAGTAAGTACGTTGAAATATGATAGTGAAACAAAGTGTACTTGTGAAATTAACACAAGCTGTGGCTGCTGAGCTCGATTGTCGAATGATTTAATATAATGTGAACTTCTCCCTTGCTCCGCTGTCTCCGAAGTTCATGTGAAGTTCACTTTTGGTACGGTTAATTTTTAACAGAACTTTGAGTAGTATGTTCAAAACAAGTTCAAAATAAGTTCGGAACGGAACATTTCAAGTTGTTGTTATATGTCCATTTGATTAGTATTTGAACTTTAGTGACACGTAAAAGTTCAACATGAGTTCGGTTAAAATTTGATTGAACTCTGCCCTAAAGTTCAAAAGTAAGTTTTTTTTCTGAACCTTTTTTCGATTGCAATGTTGTTTTGAAGAGAAGTCAAAAGCCTGTATATGTACTTCGAAGTTCATAAACAATACATGAGTAACTTTTTGGAGAACCAAGTTGTTTCGTTGAACGGAATTGAACCAAATTTGAATTTTTGAGTTCATTCTTCAAGTGGAATCCGAACTTTTGGTTGCTTGGGTAATACCTGAATATATCACAAAAGAAGCTCTTGGAGGAACATTATCAAAAAGTCTTGAAAAATCTTAGAAAGAATACCTTGAATAACCTTGGAAAGAGTATTTTGCTAATTTCCATGATACTTCTGGAGGAGTACCAGCAGAAATTCCTGAACAAAGCCCACAAAGAACTACAGTTGGAATTCCAGAATGATGCCCAGGATAAATCCCTGTAGGAGTGTAGATCCTTCTGAGATTTTCTCAGGAATAAATACTGGAATCGCTCGCGAAATTCCTTCTGTGATTCCCCCAGAACATCATTCTGAGATTCCTCAAAACTTTGTTTCTGGAATTTCTCCTGGACTATCTTCTGATATACTTAAAGGAGATCCTTCTGTTCTTTTCAGAGATCCCTTATGAAATTCTTCCAGAAATCATCTACGATCCCTTCACAATTTCCTTCCAAGAATCCTGACGGATTCAAGGAAAACTTTTCCAGGAATCCCCGAAGAATTCCCCGAATTTCCATTCATGAAATTTCCTGAAAAATTGAAGTTCCAGTAGTTCGCTTATTTCATTAAATTTAACACGCCGCAAGGCAGGATTTAAATCTGGTAACTCATCCGGGGAAATCAGAAGGCCAGAAAATCCTAAAAAGAAGTCAAAAAATGCTGGAAATAGTTTTCAATTAATTGGACACGTAAATTCTTGAAGTTTGATATGTCGCATGCCAGATTTCAAAATCAACCGCAAACTTGCCACCCCATGCAAACCCCTCTGATATTCAGGTAGGATATCGCGCATTGTTACATAAAATTGTATCAACCGGAAAACCTACTCTGAAAGAAAAGGAAAGTGTGTGAAAATTTTCTTTTTTTTTTTGAAATATTTCTCTTAATAGCCTCATATGGCTTCATTTCCGCAAGGCAGATAATATTTCTAGAGGATTCCCAGGCGAAACTACTGGAGAATTTCTAGTAATAACTTCTGGAATTTCATCATCTTTCAGGGATACCTTCTGGGGCTTCTTCAGGGATTCCTGCATTATCGTCCTCTAGGATGCCTTCAGAACTATGTTTAAGAGTTCCACTTGCAATTGCAATTGCGGCATGAATTATTTCTGGGATACCATCAGTGAAATCACTGTAAATGTCTTCCTTGATTCCTTTAAAAGTTCTTTCCGAGATTGCTAGAGGAATTTATTCCACAGTTTTTCCAGATTTATTTTTCGGGATTCCATAAGGTTTTTCTTTTCATAAATTTCATCGGGAACTCATTGTTGGATCTCTTCAGAGTTTGTTCTATATCCCTCCACGTATTTCATCCAGGGATATGAATATATACGTGATTCGCTGCTGCACGAGGATGGAGCCGAACATGTCCGGCAGATCAGAACCAGCTTGACCTGAACAAGCTTTACACACGACAGCGAGCAATAATGTCTCATAATATGCTCACAGCTGCAGATGTTGAGTGCATCAAACTGGAAGCGCAGAGGGATTTGGGAGAGCAGAGGACAAGATCGAGCGATACGTCGAGAAGGAGTTCTGATGGGCTGGATGCATCGAACGCAAGGGAACCTTAGCATGGCAAACATCGACTACAAGAAGGCGTGCGACTCAGTACCGCACTCGTACCTTCTTAAGGAACTGCAGTTGTACATGGTAGAAGGGAACGTCATCAGGCTGATGCAACACGCAATGGGAATGTGGAGCACGTCCCTACAAATTACCGGCGGAACAGCTGTTTTGCGGACCAGAATTCTCAGCATCAGGAGGGGGATATTTCAAGGCGATACCTTTTGCCCGCTATAGTTCTAGTTCTACCTTGCGATGAACCCCCTCAGCAGAGCACTCAACCAATGCAACTACGGCTACCAATTGAGAAGTAGGGGAAGGAGTATAAGAATAATCCACACCTTTTTATAGACGACCAGTTTGCGGAATCAGTACACCGAGGCTGCATCAACTGTTGCAGCTTGTGACGGTGTTCAGCAACGACATCCGGATGGAGTTTGGAATTGAACAAATGTCGGTCAGTCCATCTTCGCCGGGGTCAAGTAGTGGACGCCAGCTGTTTCCGCGTCAACGAACAGGAAGAGATTCGGAATTGAAGGCGAAGCGTACAAATACCTCGGCTTTCTGCAACTTAGAGGTACATATTCTTGATCGCTGGAAGGAACTGCAGGACAAGTTCTTACATCGTGTCAACTGTGTTCTAAGGAGCTTTCTGTCTACCGACAACAAGGTGAAAATAATCAACACGTTTGCTGTGCCCTTGTTAACCTACAGCTTTGGGGGTAGACTGACCTCGAGGCGTTAGAACGAGCAGTACGAGTGGCGTTCACCAAGCACCGCATGTACCATAGAAGGCGTCCATCGAGAGAGTCACCCTGCCAGGCGTCACCAATATCCAGATACTGTGTGTCTCTCAGATCCAGCAGTTGCGGGCATATTTCGTAGAATCAAGACCGTTGACGAGATGATCGTAGCGTTGAAGCAGAAGGAGTTACATGAGATGCAACCCCATCATCTGAAGCTCGAGCACATTGATAAAGCGGCGTCGAACGCGTGGCTGTTTCGGGGTGACCTCTTCTTGGAAACAGAAAGTTTCAGGACCGGATAATTGCGACGAACTATCGGCGGTACATATTGCACGAAAACGTGGAGGACCGCTGCAGGAAGGGGAAACGATCTAGCATGTCGTTGCAGGCTGTTCAGTGTTAGTTGGATCTGCCTACCTCGATCGTCACAACGAAGTTGCCAAGATTGTGTACCAACAACTTGCTTCAAAGCACAACTTGGTCGACAGATTTGTACCCTACTACAAGTACCAGCCAGACCCGGTTCTGGAAAAACGTTGCATAAAGCTGTACTGGAATCGCGAGATCATTACGGATGTCCTCATTCGTGCCAACCGGCCCGACATTGTAGTTTACGACAAAAGGATGAAGCGGGTATCCCTCATCGACATCGCTGTTCCGTTAGACCATAATGTACAATCAACGTTTTCTGGCAAGATATCCAAGTACCACGACCTAGCGGAAGGGTTAAAGCAGATGTGGCACCTGGAGAACGTCCGTATAGTTCCGGTTGTCCGGATAGGTTCCTAAATCACTCCTAAGGTCCCTAGACGAGCTGGAATTGAAGAAGGACCTGAACAGAATCCTGAAAGCGGTGATTCTTGGAACCTGTAGTATAGTTAGGCGGTTCCTGAATCATCACAATTTCACAGTACATCCGAGGCAGACTTATTAGGATGTGGCAAGGGATGTAAGCAAACTGGCTAATGAGATCCACAGAGCCTAATCCCCTTTGGCATTCCGATTGCCCGGGGTAATTGAAAGTTTTCCAGCTATTCTGCTATTCTTATATTCTACGGTTGCCTGTATCCTGACAATGTACACCACAATATTTTGCACTGTAACATCGTGTGGCAAAATGATGGTTCAAGTTTATCACACTTTGAATTTTGTTCATGAGGATTTTCTAAGCTTGTTCTTTTCAAATCGCTAGAACGCTGAATTACTAACTAACAATAATTCCATTTTGCCGTCGGCAAAGCAAAATCGCTCGCCAGCTTCGCATTCTCCGATCACTATTACATTTTTCGTATACCCGCGATTCCCCGTAACGCATAACCTTTTTTTCAGACGTCTCCATCTAACACCCTGGAAAGACCTCTAAACAAACTTAACCCAACTTTACAGTCGTACTGTGTTGTCCGTGCCGCGTTGCTCGTTTTTGCCGGTCCGAAAAAGCGGCACAAATTTCAATTAGCAAAATTAAGCTGATTCTCTTTCATTTAGCTTAATTTGCACTTCTTCAGTTTTGCTGCCTGAGTTTTCTGAGCTGGCAAAATTGTCCAGTTCGTAATGCGGCAACCAACAACAATATTCCGTTTTCCGCTACCCGAATGTACTCGCTTTGTTGACGCTGCCTGTTCGAAGTTGTTTCGCCAGCAAAACTAGCATCCGGCAAACTCCGAGTCGGTTTCAGGAATTCTTGGGTCTGAAGAGTGGCGCCCCCGTTAGGCGCCACACCACGAAGATCATCTTCGGAGAAGGTCACATGTTGGTCCCGGGTTCCCATGTCAAATCGGAAACAGGCTGAAAGGGAGGCAATTCGCGTCCGTTGATGTTGATTATCACTTTGGCTTATTGGATGCGACGATGGAAGTGCATCGAGTTCGAGACCACGGACGCTGGCTGGTCGCTTCAATCATGAGAGAGTAAGATTTTAAATCAAGATTTAAGATGCGAGTGCAAGAGCAAAAAAAAAACGATGAAGATGTAATTAAACTTATGGCTTGCGATATTGAATGGAGAGACTGGCGCGGTGGTTGATCTGCCACTGCATCTTCTGGATGGATGGAGTGACAAAAACAATCGCTTCCAAGAGTGGTAAGTTCCGGGATGGGGAGAGGGAGAGAAGCCATGAAGGCAATCGCGAAAGAACACAAACAAAATCTCGAGACCCGAAATGGAATTAATTTTTAGTGATTGTAACTGGCGCTGGTTGAGGAAAAGTTGCGAGCGCAAAAAAAAGTTTTGCCGTCGCTGTTTGGCATTGAGTCCTAGCAGCGAGTTGAACAAGAGAAGCGAACAGTGTGAGACGAGCGGCGGCGAAGAGTAAAAACAAACAATGGACAGTGTGGAACCGAGGAGACGTTGAAAAAATGAAGTTATTACTAATAATAGTTATTGTTGCCCACTGGCTAATGATAGTAGTAAAAGGACTTTTCATGTTCCCGCCACTATACATAAGAGGACAAGAAGCTTATGCGGGATGAGCTACGATCCGTACATGCTTGGGATCAACGAGTTGCACTCAGCCGGGAGCTTTGTGGGAGAGCGAATCGATGGAATCGACGTCTTTAGGAGAGTGAGCGATGGGAGTATGTCGCGTCTCACCTTCCAGTGCAACATGATTTTCCAGTGAGAGCCAGCAGAAACACTCACCGCGAAAGCTTTCGGTGAGCGCCTTCCCCCTATCTCACATATGCTTGACGTGCAACATACGCGGAGCACACATACACACACGCTCACATACGAGTTACGGCACACTCACACACCCTCGCGATGGTCTCACACTCTCGATTCCTACATCTCACCCCCGTAATGTCATGTTGTGCCGGAGACGTGTGTCTCGTGTCCGCATAGGTATATGTATGACACGAGGTCGAAAGAGAACGAGTGAAGAACGGTGGCGCGTGGTGGCTGCAGGACGCAGAAGAAGACACACACGAGCGAGAGCATGTGGTGACGGTGGAGGCGCTCGACACGATGGGCGTGGCTTATGCTTTTTGCTGCCTAGCAAAAGAAACCGATATCGGGTAATGTTTATGCTCATAGGAAAACACTCGCCCGGTCGTTCGCTCTCAGCAAAAACCGGGTTGTGCAGAGTATATGGGCCCCGGCGATGTGTTGTGTGTTGTGTTGTGCTGTGCTGTGCCGTGCGGCCTCTCCCGATACATGTTTATACATAAAAGTAGCGCGAACCCGATCACTCAACTCTTCCTCGCGTGAGACATAAAAATCGCTATTTTTACACCCGACAATCTCTGGCACTCTCTATCTCTCTTCCGTTCGCCCCAAACAAGCATTCGGCAAGGAAAGAAATCACAACACTCGTTCTCTCTTCCCCAAATATCCCCACATACAGCCATATATCTTTCGGCGGTGTGGCGTGTGCTCATGCGGGTTTTGATGTTTGCTCACTTCGTCGCTTGTCTTCGCCCCTAAACCCCCCACTCGCACTCAAGGAACATGGGACCCAGGAATCTGGGGGGCAGGAAGCAACAGAGCACGGATTTCACATACGGATACCGGGGAACGCGCACCAGGCGAAAAGAGTTGAGATTTGCTGCACGCGCGCACGTGTGACACATACAAATACGCACCCACAGCGACATGCACGCACACACAGAGTTAGTGGCGAAAGGACGACGAAGGAGTGAACGAAACGAGCGTATGTGCCATCAGCTCATCATCAGAAGTAGCAACGGCAACGGCAGGCAGGCAGGCAGCAGCAGGTGAGAAATGTAACGACTTTGCAAACGGAAGATGCTGGATCTTGAAGACGGCGTTGGTGGAGGTGGAGGTGGAGGTGGAGGACGATGAAGAATACGTGATTCTGCTTTCGGGTGCGTAAGTATATAAGAAAACAGGCCGGGCCAGGAGAAGGGGTGTATTTTTCTAGATTGGAAAGGGATATAGAAGGGGAGAAGAAGATGTGGAGGCGGTAAAAATATATAGATGTATGAGGTACGTGAGTGACGTGATATGAATGCGCGCACCCGAAGTTGATGGAGTTTGAGTTTTGGGGGAAAAAGGTACGGGCGGGAATCCTTGTGCAGAATTTGCTTTGTGTTGTGTGTTTTCTCGTTGGAGCTTCTTCTAAGACCTCGCGGGAAAAACTAACTGGTCGATAACACACAGTGGGAGATGTTGGATGCTCAAAACCGTTTGTTCTTAAGGAAAAGTAAAGCACTGTTAGGTTATCGAGAAATAAAATGGAGATCGCGGCACTATCTTTAAAACTAATTGAAGCAATAGCTAAATATTGTATTTCATTCAAGGTTAAGCAATCGGAATGGGAGTCCCATCAGTAAATCAATAAAAATTATATCCGTAGAAGTTCTTTAGCTATCACACTAATTTCGTTCGTAATTGCTTCAGTTACCTTTGGTAAATTCTTTGCAATTTGTTAGGAAAATTAAAATAAAATTTCTTCGGCAACTCTATTGGCTTTCTTTTATCAATGCCATCACTGCTTAGGAAATTCCTCCTGTAGTTTACTTGGGAATACGTCCTCGGGTAATCCTTTACCATCTTTTTCAGTAATTCAGTAATAAAATTCAGTAATTATTTCAAAATTCCTTCCTTCAGTCTTCCACAATTTCAATAAGAATTTCTTTGGCACAATTCGTTAATATATGTTTCGGGAATTTCTTTGAACAATTACTTCGAAAATTTCTTTAGACTGTTCTTTTGGGTCAGACAATTCCATCGAAATATTTTTTGAGAAATATTGCAGTGATTTCATTTGAAATTTCTTCAATTTTGGAATGTCTTTAGGAATTCCTTCGACAATTGAAATAGGCATTCCTTCAAATTTTTCTTTGGATTTTTGTTTCGGTGCCTTTTTCCTTAATTTTCCTGGACACTGCTCAGGCAATTTGCTCTGCAAATCTGTTATTCCCTCTGAAATTTCAAAGCAACTTTCGTCAGCAATTTCGGTTGGGCATTTCCACAATTCTAAAAAAATCTGTTTTGGAAATTAGCAGAGGAAAAGTAATGGCACAAAACATACACAACGTGATTGTGGAGCTCCCGAGTAATAAACTACTCGAATTCCTTGAAAAAAATTCCGAAAAAATCCAAATGAATAGTCCAAGAGAATTCTAAAGATATCACCGAAAAAAAAAATTAAAACGAAACTTAAAAACTATTTCTGAATGCATTTTTGAGAGAATTCCCAAAGTACAGCTGTGTTCATAAAAATTGCAGTGAAAGCCGTATCCCATACAAAATGGTCAACTTTGACATGCAGTTACTTTGTTCTCATATGAGCGATTGAGCTGAAAATTTGAAAATATAAATTCTCAAATATTTAGAGAAATCGCCGGAAAAATTTCCTGGAAAAATTCAAACAAAACTCAAAAGGTTTAATTTTGAAGGGTTTGTCAAAAGAGCTCTGAAACTAAACAAAGGCAATTCCAAAGAAACCGCCAAAGAAATTAAAAAAAATCCTTAACAAGTTTCCAAAAAAATCAAAATGAACTTGATGAATGTGTTGAAAAGAAATAACTAAAGTAGTTCACAAATTCTCTAAAAATACTGCCAAGGGAACTACAAAAAAAACGTTGGAAAAATTTAAAGATCCTGCTAAACAAATTTCCAAATGCATTGTCGTGGGAATTTTTTGGCAATTGCAGAGAAGTACATATTCAAACAAAACTTGAATAACTTTCCGAAGGAAATAAAAAAATCAAATCAATTGCCTATTTCTAATGAAATTTCCGATGGAATCCCCGAAGAGAGTCCCAAACAAATATTCGACAAAACCGTCATGAACTTTTTCGAAGAAATTATTGCAAGAATTCCCTGCAAAATTGACGTTTGAATAGATAAATGAAATACTAAAGGGATTCTAAAAAAAAATCGTCAAAGCAGTTGGAAAATAAATGTGAAAGAAATATTGGAAATGTCGTTGAGGTTTTTAAAGATCTAAATCGAATATCAGCGTTATCTGATTCTTTGGAAATTTCAACGGATTTTTTTCTTTCATGAGGCTTTCGACATTCCCATTTAGCATTTCTTCGACAAATTTCATGGATAATTATTTTCGTAATTTTCTTTGTAAATCTATTCTTCCAAGAATTTCTATCACAATTCTGTTGATATATTCATTGAGAATTTTTTAAATACTTTTGAAAAATGTCAGTCTATTTTTTAGGAATATATGGAATTTCTTTATGAATTTCTCAGACAATTCGTATAGAAATTTCTTCTGCAGTTTTTTTTAAAGATATTTGCCAGTGAACTTCTAATCTTCAAATTTGCACTAACAAAGGAACCTCGACAACACTAATAAGACGTGACGCGAAACAGGACATAACATTTATTATTCTTACAACGTTCGTTGAAACGAACGTTGTAAGAATAATAAGTGTGGTGTCCTATCTTGCGTCGCGTCTTATTAGTGATTTCCCAGTGCCTTATTGGAAAATTCTCTTGGAAACTTTTTGGGCAATTTATTTTGCAAATCTTTCTGGAATTCCATTCCATCAGAATTGCTTAAGTCTGATTGGATATTTCTGAATTTCTAAAAAAGGGACAATTTAAAAAAAAATTGTCGAAGTGATTTTAAAAAATGTGCCCGAAAAAATGCAACACTAATTCCTTGTACAATTACCTGGTAAATTGTATCAAATGAGTGTCCCAAGGAATTTCCAGTGGAATCGTCGAAAAAGTTTTCAGGAAGCTTTATGACAAATTTTTCTTTGGATTTTTGTTTCGGTGCCTTTTTCCTTAATTTTCCTGGACACTGCTCAGGCAATTTGCTCTGCAAATCTGTTATTCCCTCTGAAATTTCAAAGCAACTTTCGTCAGCAATTTCGGTTGGGCATTTCCACAATTCTAAAAGAAAAGGTTTTTATGATTTTTTTTTATTTGATTAGATAATATCTGCAAAATTGTCAATCTGACCTAACTCAGTCCGGTAATGTCATTTTTAGTGGGAAGTTCTTCAAACAGGATTTCGTCACAGATTTTCTCCTGAAATTGCTCCCAATATTCCACTCGAGTATTCCTCCAGAGAATTCTCTAACAATTCCTCACGGGATTCTTTTCGCGGTTCCTCCACAATTCTCCGGAATTCCTACCGAGTTTCTTTCAGGTATTTCACCCGGGATTTCTTACAGGATCCTCCCAAGGATTCCACATGGGAATCCTGCCTGGAATTCTCATAAAATTCCTTTACAAATTTCATTAAAAATGTCTCATCTGTTTCCAACAGCTTCCATCTGGTGTCCATCCCATTTGCGAAATTCCTTCAAAGACTTCTTCCAGAACTTTGGAATTCCACCGTTTATTGTTCCGGGGTTTCCTTTAGGGATTTCTTCGGTTGACTCCGTCAGGAATTCCTCGAAGATTTGATCAGGAATGTCTTCAGGTTTTTACTGGAATTTCGTAAGAAATTGTTCCCGAGATTCTTGCGGTGAGTCCTCCTGGAACTCCATCCGGCAATCCATCAGAGATTCCTCCCAAGATTTCTTCCTAGATCCTTTTATGAGTAATCCCCAAGTCTTCGTCAGGGATTTCACCAGAACGGTTTCTGGGTATTCTACCATTCATTGATGCCTCCCGGAATTTCGTTATTTATTTACAGGATTTCTTCCTGGGAATTTAATTTAAAACTTCTTTCAATGATACTTCCGGGGATTCTTAAAAAAAAAAGAAATTTTGACCGGGTTCCTATCCATGAGTCCTTTACTTATTTCTCCAGAGATTCCTCTAATGTTTTGCCATAGGACCCTTTCTGGTATTCTTTCAAATATTTTTGCCGAGATTAGTGTGGGAACTTTTTCTGGATATTTTAAGGGATTTCTTAGTTATATCTTACAAAATTTATCTGTGGGTTTCTCCCTAGAGATTCTTTCAAGGATTTCTTCATTGGTTTCTCCTGTGATTATTTCATGGAATTTTTCGACATTTTGTCCCGGGATTCATTCATTAATCTTTTTTTTTTGAGGATATCTTCAAGAATTTGTCAAGGATGCTTCCAAGAATCTTTCTGGAATTTCGTTGGCAATTCCGGACTTCCTTCGCTGATTTTTCCCGGAATTCCCTCCAATATTCTTTCAGGGAATTCTTTCGAGATTCTTTTAGGAATAATTCCGACATTCCCTCAGGCATTCCTTTCGGGGTTTCTGAGTTGATTCTACCTGGGGTTACTCGAGGGATTTATTTCAGGATTCTTTCAAGGATTATTTCCTAAAGTGCATCAAGGGTTTCTCCAAAATTCTTCCTGGGGTTTCTGTCCAGAGGTTCTGTCAGGTATTTCTCCAAGGCTTCCTACTTTGATTTCTTTCAAGTTTCCTTTGGAGATTCGTCCCAAGATTCGTTTAGAGATTCTTTCAAGGATTCTTCCTGAAATTCCTTCAGGGATTCCTTCTGGAATTTCTCCCAAGACTCCTTCGTTGATATCTTCCGGGATTTTGTGTAGTCTTCTGTAAGGTATCTCTTCCAAAAGTATTTTGCGATTCCTCTGGGAATTCTTCTATTCTCCAATGATTTCTTTATCAATTATTTTTTCTAGCAAATAAGGCTGATACAAATATTTAATTTGTTTTGTGTCACCCCCCCCTCCTTCAAAAATCCCAAAATATTGAAGGGGCGAAAAAAAACATGGCTGCTCATCACTCCATTTTCAATAGAAAAAATGTGTACAAGCAGCTATTTTTCAATAGTTGAAACATATTTTTTCAATAGTTGGCATAATTTGTAATTTTTCAATAGTGTTTTTTTCGTTTGTTCCTTATTTATTTTTGCCCCCCCCCTCGTACCCGGCGAGAGGCCTCGGACATAAAAGCAAAATAATATTTGCATCGGCCTAAGTTATAAGAAGAAAATTCTCTCAATTGTTTTCTGCCCCAATCTTTTCAGGGATTGCTCCAGAGATTTCCTGGATTTTTTTCAGAGACTCTTTCCAGGATTGCTTCAGGGGATTCTCATAGGAATCCTCCTGGGATTATTCACAGATATCTTCAGAAATTTCTTACACGTTTCCTACATTATTTTTTCTTAAGATTTCTCCAGGGATTCCTTCATTGATTTCAAATGAAATTTGTCCTAGGATTCCTCCTCAGATTCCTCAAGATTATTTTTGTGATGTCTTACGGGATTCTTCCAGGAAATCCTCAAGGATATTCAAAGGATATTTTAGAGATTTTTTCAGGTGTTTTACTAGGGATTTCTTTCAGGGATTTTTCCCGGGATTCTTTTATTGATTCTCCTAACTTCAAATCAGGTATTCAATCAAGAACTCTTACTGAGGCTCCTTTAAATATTTCTCGCGGGATTCCTTTCGGCATTCTTTCAGGTAATCCTCCCGAAATTTATGTATGGGTTTCTTCAGAGATTTAGATTTCTGAAGCGAATTTTTCATCGATTCTTTAAGATATTCTTTCTGAAATTCTTTACAGTTTTCTCCGGGAATCCTTTCGGGATTCCTTCATAGACTCTTTTAGGGACTTTATCTCAAATTTCTCGTGGGATTGCTTCTGGGAATCTCTGGGAGACTCCGCTTGAGATTTTTCAGGGATTACTTCCAGTTTTGTTAATGTGTTGCTCCCGGAATACCACCAGTGATTCCTTCTGGATTATATCAAGGATTTCTCCAGAGTTCCCTTTCGGGATTTCTCCTGAGGTTCTTTCCTCCTGGATTTTCAACCGGAATTAGTCCAGGGGTTCTACCAAAACGTCTCTCACGAGCACATTTCTCGGATTTTTCCCTTATAATGAATTTCATCAGATAAAACTCCCGGGATCCTTGTGAAGATTAATCCATGAGGCGTGGATACAGGAGAATCTTCAATGGTGTAACGAGCCCTGTATCAAGCATGAGAAAATACACTACAGGCCAATACGGGATGAATGACTCATAAAAGGCTGAAATCCCTGGTAATAAACAAACAACAGCAACTACAGGCCAATGCAAAATGTAAAAAAAAAATGATAAAAAATGCATTGTCGTTAGCGAATTCTCCCTTATGAAAAACTCCTGAACCAATCGGGAATTGAACCAAGACAATCTCAGCATGGTATTACTGAATAAAAAAGCTTGAATTCGATCAAGAAAGAGTGAGAGCGGAAGAGAAAAATAAGAGAAATTTTGAATATAGACTGATAGTCCGTTTACAATTATTCTTGTGTAGTTATCATCTATTCCACTCGATTAGAGTAGTCTTGTTATACCTATACTGATCTTATTTATCGTATGTTGAGAAACTATCTTGAAGATTTTTTGGAATTTTACCATAGACCGTTTCCTATTCATTCTGCAGTATACATGTAAAATTTAGCGACCTTCCCAAAAACTGTATTAAAGCTACCTCATTAAAGCGCTCTTCCCAGCGTTCAAGGTTACCATTTGCGCACCAGCGCCAACGTTCCTCATAAACGATTAAAATGCTCCGCCACGATTGTCATCCCAAAAATAAAACCGAAATATCCCACAGTGACCGGCCGTAATGAAAACTCGCCAACCCCAACGCTCCCTTCCACACCTCCTGATCCAACATCCTGTCTGCATTCTTCCCGCGCGAATTTCAGCTTGGTCTGGTCAACCATCAAGCTTTTATGAGAAAATGAAGCGAAAGTTTTTCCGTTTTCCTTTGTTTTCCACGAATCAACCCGGCTGCTGCCCTGTGTGCAGTCCCTGTAGTAGTAGGTAGTACAACAGCAGTAAGTCCGCACCAACGACGACTAATTTTGCTCGCTTTTCTTGTGTTTCTTTCGTTGTTTTTTTTTATCGAACTGGGGAGGTCGTCTGCCCCACCCCTCCCATAACACCCCGTAGGCTGTTGTTTGCTTCTGAGCTATGTACTATTCAACATCCATCTACCAGTCAGTGGGTCCTACTAACTTATCCATATTCTCGCGCTTGCAACCAACAATGGTTTTGTGATTTTTATTTCTATTATTGCGAATTTTGTTTGACTTGTATCGATATTATTGCGGCTGTTGAAACACCAAGAAGTGCATTGCAACGCCCTGAAATGCCTTGAAATGACCCTTAAACCTTTCTTAAACCCCTGTGAATCTCACATGAGAGCTGTTGAAGTCCTCTAGACCCCATATAAAACTTCCTAGAACGCAACTTCCCTGTATTTCCCAGTGAAACACAACAGAGAACCTTTTAAGCCCTCTATAAACTCCCTGAAACCTCCTGAAACGCTCTGAAACGCATTGTTAGAAATTGAAATGCTTTTTTAACTCCCCTTGAATGACCTTGAAGCTCACCTGCTATACTTTTTAGCCCTCTAAAACCCCCTGAAACCTCCAGAAACGCATTGAAATGCCTCTGAACACCCCCCCCCCCCCCCACCTGAAATCCCCGTGAAACTCAATTGAGAGCCTGTGATGCCCCTCAAAACCATTCAAAAACCTCTTGAAACGCCCTGAAGTACAACGCCCAGAAACGCTTTGAAGTCCTCTAAAACTCCTCTGAAACCTCCTGAAACGCATTGAAATGTCTCTAAAACTTCCCCTGAAACACACTGGAAGCACACTTAGTACGCTCTCTAAAACCCCCTGAAACCTTCTGAAACGCTCTGAAATGCATTGAAAACCCCGTGAAGTTTACCTGAGAGCCTGTGATGCCCCTTGAAACCTCAAGAAACGCCCTGAAATGCCTTGAAACGTTTTTGGAACTCCCGTGAAGCCCATGCAGCCCCCCAATCGCCTTTAAAACCATCCTCCCTCTCTCCATCAAACTCAAACGCGCATTAAGTTCACCCTGTAACATCTTGAAACGTCACTGAAGCCCTCCTCGGCTTGTAATGCCTCTGAAACCCCCTGATACCCCCTGAAACTCACCCGAGAGCCTGTTATGCCCCCTAAAACCCCTCTATTTTCCTTCTAAACCATAGGGGGAAATCTGCTTAACAGACACCCGCACAGGAAGGTCTGGGTAGTATGGGGTTAAGGCCGTTTTTTACAACAAAAATAAAAGCCAGGACTACTCTCTGTTTGACCCACTAAACAACATTCCTATGGTCACCAAACCTTTCGTCTCTCCGAAACCACCAAGAAGATATTGCTTCAGAGAGGAGCTAGTGCACAATCTCAAAATCCCTCTGAAATCTCCTGAAACGCATTACATTACCCTGAAACGACTGATACTCACCCGAGATCTGTTAAAATCCTCTAAAACCTTTCTGAAACCTTCTGAGACGCTCTTACGCCTCTGAACCCCTCTCTGAAACGGGGGCATCACATTTGAGAGCCTGTAAAGCCCCTTATTCCTAATACCTACAGAGACTCCCTCATGAATTTTTCCAGTAATTCTCCCGATAATTACTTAGAGGATCAATGCAGGAGTGTTTTGGAAGATACCTTCCGGAATTCCTATGTGAATTTCTCGAAAACATATTTCGGGAACTTCTGAGGTTTTACAAGAATGTCTTGACAGATGTATCCAACCAGGAACCAGAAACCATGTATGTTTTCACGGATTGCACTAGACTTTTTTCGGGAGCTTTTCGTTGAATGCTTTCGGCATATCTCAAAGATTCCTCCGATAACTACTTTGGGATAATCCCAAGAATTCCTTCAAGATGATTCTATGATTTCTTCCGAAGATACCTTCAGGAATTCTTTCATGGATTCCTCTAGAAATTTGATCCAGAGATTATTCGGAGATATTTCAAAAAATGCTGGGCATTCGCTGAAGCATAACTCCTAAAATTCTGTCAGAGATTTCAGAAATTCCAATAAAGTTGCCTCTAACAACTTCATCGGGATGCTTCGATAGACGAATCCACCAGGATTTTTATCGAGGATTCCTCCATTTATTCTCTCTGAGAATCATTTAAAGGATCCATTTCAAATATTTTCGGAAATTATTGCAGAAAATTCATTGATAAATCGCTACGAATTCTTCCGGAGATGCCCCCATGAATTTCTTAAAGTATTTCAACAGCATTACCTTCGGAGATTCCTCCAGGAGTTTCTTCGAGAAAATTCCAATAATTCCTCCATTGTCAACAAAATATCATGGAGATTGCTCTAGAAATTTCCTTGGTTATTGGGTCCTTGGGGTTATTCCAAGGGATCCTCAGATGTTGGAATTTCTTCAGGAACTGCCAAGATTTTTTGAAAAAATATTACTGCATGGATTTGTTTGAGAAATCATAGAGATTGTTCCTATAACTTCCTTCAGGATTATTTCTGGAATTCCTGTATGGACTGCGCCAGGAATACCTTTGAAGATTTCACGAGCAGTTACATCGGGGATGTAGCAACGAATTCTTCCGGGAATTTGTCCAAAAAATTCATCGAAGATTCCCCCAAAGCGCCAAGGATTTTTTGGAGTATTGCCACAGGACTACCTTCGGAGATTCTTCCATGAGTATTTTCTCAGAAGATATGGGAATTTCTTTGTGAATTTCTCCAGAAACTTTTTCGAACATTCCTTCAAATGTTACACCATGGATTTGTTTGGGAAATCATAGAAATTCTTCCTTTGGGATTATTTCTGGAATTGTTTCCTGGATTATACCAGGAATTTTTCAGAGGAGTTACATCAGGGATGTAGCTAGGGATTTCTTCAGGAATGTCTTCAAAAATTCCCTCGAGGATTCTGCCAAAAAATGCATGAGGGATTCCTCCGCAAAACTTCATTGAAAATTCGGTTTTGGATTATCCTGACACCATTTCAGAGATTTCTCCTCCAGGAATTTATGTTATTATTATGTGACAATTTTCGAGATTTTTTATGGGAATTACTTTAACAATTTCTTTGGGATGGTTGCAAAAATTTTATTTACATGGATTTCGGATTTGCCGGAGCTGTTTGCAAAACAATCTTTGGTAATTCCACAAAGAATTGCTGCGGGAATCCTTGAAGGAATTTATTAAGAAATCTCCTGGAACTTCCAAGAGAAATCGCAAATGGAATTATCGGAGGAATAATTGACGGAAATCCAGAAAAAATCTTCGATAAATTATTGTTAGGAATTTCCTAAGCTCCTCTTGAAAAAAGTCTCTGGATGAAGCTTATAGAGACAGTTTGTCCAAAAAGTTCGTTAAGGAGTTTTTGGCCTACATGCCTATGTATTTGATTTTTCTGGGGAGTGTTAGCAAAATCAAATAGATCTAATTAAGTCCCCTATTCCTAGATTAAAGTCTAAAGCAATCGAATCCTTTAAGGAACATTTAGACTAAAATGACTTCCTCAGAAAATTTTAATTCTAAGATTTCGGAAGGTTTTTAAAGTACCCAGAAGTAACTTGTAGAGGAATGTCTGAAAAAAAAAAACCGTCAGAAATTCCTTCTGGGGTTCCTTTAGGGATTCTTTAGGAAATACCTTCAAAGATTGCTACAAAAGTTTCTGCATGTATTTCTTCAAACATTTCTCAACCAATTTCTCCAGGAATTTCATCAGAATTTCCTCCAAGAGTTTGTCTTTTTGTTTTCTCCAGGAAACCTCCTGAAAATTTCTCAATATTTTTTTCTAGGATTTCTCCAATAATTCCTCTGAAGATTTCTTTTAAATATGCAATCCCCTGAGATTTTTTTTCGCAGCTACTCTGATATTCTTCCTTGTAGGTATTGCTTAAGAGGTATGACTCCATGTATTCAGAGATTCTCTCAGAAATTTATATAGAAATTTAAAAGCAATTCTTATGGAAGTTCCTCTAGGGGTTTCTCCAAAATTTCCTTCAAGTTTCCTCAAGGGTTTGCCTAGGATTCATTCAGACCTTTTTTTAATGATATTTTTTTTAAGATTCTTCAAGAATTTCTACAAAAATTCAAAGACTGGGCTTTTTCCAAAACATTCTTCAATGTATACCTGCAAGAAATTATCTGGTTTTGTGAGGATTTTCAAATATTCTTAATTTTTTATTATTTCTTAAGTGGGTCCTCAAAGAACTCTTCCAGGGTGTTTTTTTTTTTCTATTTCTGCAAGATTTCCTTTAGAAGTTTCTTATTTTTTAGAAGTTGTAAAAGAAATTCCTCTGGATACTCTGGATTTCTAAAAGTGCTGTCTGATACCAGAGAAAAATTGAGCATTCTTGCCCTGTTTTCCACATTTAAGAGACGTTTCTGAATGATTTTGAACACAAAAACTAACTCTGAATAGTTCTGCATTGCACAATGTCTTGCTTCTAGAAAAATTGCTTCAGAGACGTTTCTCCAAGGATTCTTCCAAGGGTTCCTTAAGAAAACCTTCCAAGGATCCCTAGAGAAAATTATTTCTGCAAGCCTTTCACGAGTACCTTTGTCTGTAATTTCTGTAATTTTTTCAAGAGATTCCTTGCAAAGTTCATCAACGGATTTTTTCAGGAATCTTTCCAGAAATGTTTCTAGTATTTTTTCTTTAGTATTCCAGAGCTCCTCTAAACGTTACTTGTAACTTTTTTTTTTCTAGGGATTAATAAAGAATCTTGGGGAGTTTCTTCAGGTATTATTCCGCGTATTTATTCAGGATTTCCTCCAGAGATAGTCCAAAAATCGTATCAAGCACTTTTGTCCAGGAATCCTCCTAGAAAATGTACAAACACTTCTTCTAGGAATCTTCAAATGTAACAGCAGTAGCTTTTCAAAGAAATACTACAAGAGCAGAGGAGAATAGCACGTTAATAACTACGAAATCACATAACCTGTTTTTATATCTTGTTTTGTTATTATGGAATTAACAAGGCATAGCTTTTCCATAACAAATTTTGTTGGACAATCTCATTTTGTTATAATCAAGCTATTGATATACATTAACTAAATTACATTCAAATAACATGTTTTGTTGAAGTACAAGTTTAGTTATTGTTGAAGTATTGATCCACTTATCAGCAATAGCACAACAGTAACAAGTTTTAAAATTACAGCAAAAATTCGACAATTATGACCTGTTCCTTGTGTTGTTCGATTTTTGTATTCAGTTAAGAAGGAAATTTCTGAACGACACCTTTTAAGAATTCCTTAAAATCCTGGAGAATCTTACGGAAAAACTCCTGGTGAAATCCTCAAAGAAATTTTTAGAGAAATCTTAAGATGAACTTCAGGACTAATGATCACAGGAAATTCTGAAGAAATCCTTGAAGCGATTTTATGCAGTATTCTTGAGGAATTTGTAGAGGATTCTTTGAAAATCCATGAAAGATTCCGTAGAAGAACACCCGGAGAAATTTCTGGAAGATTTTTGGAGTCTGAGGTGATGTAGGGATAATCAATAAACACAACCGTTATATTTGAGGTGGTTGTAACAGTACCATGAATTAATTGAAATAAAAGTTGTACATTTCACCAGAGATAAATGAATTGCTATTGGATTACCCCTTGAAATCAATATTTGAATTTGAGTATCTGAGTAGCGTAGAACTCACTGAGTTCCCTTGCCACACACCGCAGACCACAAACTAAATGAGTTCCTGAGAGATCTCTGGCGCCAAATTAGAAACCTTTAGCCAAGCGACCATGTGATGATCTACGGGCATCGACCTGTCCAAGTTCTTTTCAAGTATCGTTGACCCGACCTGCCTTTGAATATCTTCGGGTGGGCAATGAATTGGAAGCTCGGATCAACTTTGGGGAAAGGGGATGCTTTCTCCCGACAATTCAGGATTTTGGTGTGCGTGAAGGCGAATTTTAGTTCTTCGCGAAATTAACTTCGTTAATTTCACGTAATATCCGGGGACGAATATTTTTAGAACTCGCGCTTTATCTGAGGACCTTGAGACTTTACTCGATCACTTCGTTCAGGTCCGCGGAAGAGTCGAGAACGGTCCGAGCAGTAATTCGCGCCGTGGTGTGTTCAAGAAGGTGAACTTAGTTCAAGTGTGAAAGTGCTTCAAGATTTGCTAATTTAGATTATCCCATTTAATTTCCCTCTACATAGTTAGTTTAGCTAGGCAGATAGTGCATAGTGCGATTTTGGCGGTTTTCTGGTGCGAGCGTAGACTTGCGGATAAAGCGGTAAGGCATATGTGCATAGTAGTATCACGTGCGGTGTTCAATACCCGGCATTGGTGTCTTTTTGTTAGATTTGTGGCAAGTTGCGGAAGCCCGGCACACCACCACCCCCCCGTTTTAAGAACGACCGTTTTCGTCCCGCCTTCCTGCTACGAAGACGTGTACCCGGCGGTACACGTGGCCGGAGAGGGCAGCGTACGTTTTTCCCGCGCCCTAGGCAGGGCAGTAGCAACGGGTCCGGCTTTGAGCCGGCCATCGTCCATTTCCAAAGTGTTCCAAGTAGAAACAAGCGTCCAAAAAGTTTTTTCGTTCGGATTCGATCCGGCGACGACCAGCGTGGCAAGCACGACCGAGTCCACTACACCACCGGCGGTGACGATCGTCGGTGCGACGGCCGTACCCCGTCGATAAGACCACAAATCCCCGTGGGAGGCGCCGTTTGAGAACGGCCACACCAGCGAAGTCGAGTAGGAGATTCCCACCAGGAGTCAACGGGAGAGCGCGTTTTGCACGTGCGCAGAATTGCACCGTAGCCGCAAATGCCCACACGAAGTACAGCGTCCAAACTGTAAGTAGCATGCATGCTTTCTTTTTCCCATGCGCATGGTGAGATCTTGCCCCTAGCCTTAGCCAATCTAGCTAGCGTGGCCGCTGCAAATTAGCCTCTACCGTTAGCCATACGCGTAAGCGCCCGGCAGTAGGCTGCAGCATAAAGTTTGAGTTGCCCCTTGGCAAATGAATACCGCACCGCACTTTGCCTGAGAACCGCACGAATGAACTGTTAGCTAGTGAGTGAGAGGGAAATGAATTAGAATAGGCCTAGAATAAGTATCTGAATTCGATGTCGATAGAGTAGAAGTTTAAATATAGAATAGATGTTGAATTGGTTGCAATAAATGGGTTTTGAATTACACCGCAATACAAATGTTTCTGCACACTCTAATGGGAGAAGTCTGAAGCGGTAGATTTGGAGGTATTTTCGCACTTTCGGTCGGTTTTGATTCTTTTTTAGTAATTTTTCTGGGGAGGTTGGCCCTGTTTACCAACCAAGGATATTCTCCGTTCTTTTGTGGCTGGATTGAATGTTTTTGAAGTAAAGTCTTCCAGTGATGATACCCATCGCGAAACCCATTTTTGTCTTCGGCGGAAATCCCCTTGTCGCACACTAATTTCTAGTTTTTTCCACGACTTCCCAGTCGTAAGCACCTTGTTCCCCTTGATCAGCCAACTCGTTTCCCGCCCAATCATTTTTGGGAAAACTTTTACCCTCCCCTAAAAGGGTCTCACAGGTCGGGCAACCTTAAAAACGGTAAATGGTCTCCGTAAGGAGTGGCGCTTAAGCCATTTAACTATCATCCGGGAAACTCGTAAGGCTGTCGGGTTACATGGTTTTACAGAATGATCCTTTATTCTAAGATAAACGTCAGGCCCTATTCTCCGTCAAAGTCTATGCCTACCTTGATCTAAGTAAGCATTAATGTCATTCACTACAACTTTCGGCCATCCTGACAAACCCGATGTCCTCATCGATACTGTTATCATCTGGTATGTCATTATGCATCCATTTTCTCATATTTTGAGGAGAGCAAATTGAGTTGAACGGTATACTCGAAACCTGAAAACCATCTATATCAGAAACAACAAACCGATCATTTGGCAAAACTTTTTTGATTTGGTAAGGTCCTTTATATTTGGCATCTAATTTATGTGTGTTATTAGCTTTCAGCACAATAAAATCTCCTTCTTTGTAATCGGTACATTTGATTCTCTTCTTATCCATCATTCTTTTATTACACTCTTGGACCTCTTTGTTTTTTATTTGTGCTCTTCTACGTATATCTTGTATACTTTCTTTTCCTAGGTCAAATTGTTTAGTTTTTATGAAACATTCAATATTATAGTTTTCATTTTCTATAGAGTTTTGGCATATTCCGAACAATAAAACACTCGGGTAGTTATTTATAGATCGATTAAAAGTATTATTGAAAACATGTTCAATTTTATGAAGAATTTTATCCCATTTTTGCTTAGATTCATCATGAAGTTTTGCTAGCATTGGAGTCAACGTTTTGTTGATCCGTTCAGCTTGTCCATTCGATTCAGGAGTTCGTACTGCAACTTTAACATGATTTATACAATGTACCTGCACAAAAGCTTCAAATTTATTACTTGTAAAGCATGATCCCCTATCAGTTACAATTCGTATAGGTCTGCTATAATAATTAATATAATCTCCTAAATGTTTTATCACTTCATCAACACTAGTTGATTTTGTTGGATACAACTTTGTGAATTTTGTAAAAGCATCCACAATAACTAGAATATACTTATTTCTATTTGATGAAGGTAACTGAATTGGGCCGTAGTGATCAATATGTATAGTACTAAATGGTTGATTTCCTTTTTCAATAACCTTCAATAAACCTTCTTTTTTCTCAGATGGACTGTAAAATATACATGTCAGACAGTTTTGTATATACTTCTTAACTATTTTTTTCATATTACTAAACCAAAAATATTTTCTAATCTCATGGACTGTCTTTTCAATTCCAATGTGTCCGCAATTGTCATGATGTAATCTAATAACGTTATCTATCATCGATTTAGGCACAACCAACAGATTCTTTTCACAATCCTTCCTAAACAAAACACCGTTTATTAACAAAAAATTTGGAAAATTGGAACGCTCAAATAAGTTTTTGATATTCAGAATTTTAATGTCTTGTTCTTGGGCTATGACAATATTATTTTCCACTTCAGATTCATGAAGTACATTAATTGTTTCAACATTCATGAACGATTTATCTACAAATTTATTTGACATATTATATCGACTTAGCGCATCAACATGTTTCATTTTTGACTCATCTCTATACTGGAGTTCAAAATTATAATTTTCTAGAAGTAATGCCCAACGGCTTATTTTTGGATTCAATTCTTTCTTAGATAATGTTTGCACTAAAGCATTACAGTCTGTAAATACTTTAAATTCTATACCTGCCAAATATACGTGAAAACGTTTTATTGCATGCACAACAGCCAAAGTTTCAAGTTCAAAGCTGTGTAATTTTGATTCATAATTGTCAGTAATTTTACTAAAATAACTAACTGGATGAAAGTTTCCATCATTTTGTTTCTGAAGCAATATTGCCCCAAAACCATGTGAACTAGCATCACAATGCAATTGAGTTTCTGCTAATGGGTTATAGATTGCTAAAATCGGGGCAGAGATTAATTTTTGCTTTAGTAATTCAAATGAATCAAAATGTTCCTTTTCAAACATAAATTCAGAATCTTCCTTCAAAAGATTATAAAGCGGACGTGCGATTGAAGCAAAAATTTTAACAAACTTTCGAAAGTAACTTGTTAGCCCTAAAAATCTTTGAACATCTTTCACGTTATTTGGTGTGGGAAATTTGGAAATACTTTCAATATGTGTATTGTTAAGTTTTCTTCCATTTTTGTTGTATACCCCAAATAATCAATTTCTTCAAAAATAAACTTGCATTTGTCTAAATTTAGTTCAAGTAAATTTTTGCTCAATATTTCAAAAACTTGTTTCAAAATTTCCATATGTTCTTCAAACGTTTCACTGGCGATTAGAATGTCATCCAAATAAACTACCATTTTCTCACTTTCAATCAAATGTTTGAAAATTTTGTTAATAAAGCGTTGGAAAACAGCAGGAGCATTGCACAAACCGAAAGGAACCCTTAAATACTCATACTGACCGTTTGGAGTTACGAATGATGTTAATTTAGTTGATTCTTTTGATAATTTTATTTGGTGAAACCCAGACTTAAGATCTAAAATGGTAAAAAAGCGTTTGTTTCCTAAGTTATCAAAAATGTCTTCAATAATTGGCAAGGGAAAATTATCGCGAACAGTATCTTTGTTTAATTTTCTGTAATCTACACACATTCTTATATCATTATTTTTCTTTGGAATCAACACAATTGGGCTTGCAAACGGGGAATTACTTTCTTTTATTATACCTGCATCTAGAAGTTCTTTAATTTTAATTTCAACTTTCTTTTTTTGATCTAACGATAATCTACGAGGTTTGTAATGAAACGGATCTCCTTTTTTCAAAATTATTTCCATTTCATATTTAGTTTCAGGAGTTGGAGGTTTAATGTAACATGAATAACCTTTTTTGAAAATCTCAAAAAATTGTGCCAACTGATCATTTGTTATTTTACCAATGTTTTCTATGTTGATTTCAGAAACATCAGATCTGATATTGCAAATATTTACCTTTTTACAAGAGTCATTTTCAGGCCTCGAGTTGTTATCATCTATGGAATACAGCCGAATGTTTTGATTAATTATAGTCCGAATCCTTGAATGCATAATAACATCCCGTCCAATAATAGCATCGTATAGACCAAGTACCTTATCTGGTACAACAACGAATGAAATTCTGAAAGAAATATTTTGAATATGAATAATATTAATGCTTTTGCCTAACGTTTTCAGCCTTTTTCCACCTATACCCTGGTAACGTTTAAGTTTTTCTTTTTTTGTTTTTCTTTATCTACTAATCCTCGGCGTATAAGTGAAATAGGGCTGCCAGTATCAAAAAGAGCTTTGAGACAATTATTGGAATTAGAAAATCTAAAATCTACCAGTCCATCACAACCTTCTACTACCTCGTCCTCTAACTGTCCGTCATTTGTAACTGCATTTAGAATATGTCTATCAGTTGTTTGATGCTTCCTAATTTCTCCATTTGGTTCCTGAAACGAGACTGTAGTGTGTTGCTTCTTCTTCTCCGGGTTATATTTGCAATTTGCAGCTACATGTCCATGTTGATTGCAGGTATAACAAACTCCGGGTTTCCGTAACATCGTATCTTCATCCATTTTGACCATCCGAAATGCTTGGATAATTTCAGCAACCGTTTTGAAATTTTGAATTCTCGCTTGATTTTTCAAAGTCAGGTCAGCAATCCCTTCAACGATGTATTCAACCAGTTCATTTTCTTCAATATTAAGCTTCAGTGCAATGAGTTTCTTCGATTGACAATAATCAACGAACGGCTCCCGACCATACCATTGAATCTTCTCCAAACACTTTCGCAATTCGACTCTATTCACAGCAAATCCATACATTCCACGTAGATTTTCCAGTGTTTCTTCGTATGTTTTCAGCATAAAATCTGTCATTGTATGTAACCAATCCTTTGCGCTATCTTTGAGCTGCTTGATGACTACAAGCTTCATTGTTTCATCATCCAGTCCAAGAGCGCGCTTCGTGTTTTCAATAGTAGCGATAAAATGATTGATGTCTTCATCGTTACGTCCCGCGAACACCGGCAAAAAATCAGCAATATCTTCAAGGCGCAAACTGTTACTTGACATCATCAATCCTGAACCAAATTGATTCCTTAATCCACGACATTCGCAAATTATGATTCCTTGACCTGGACGATTATGCGTATTATTCTCCTGAAGCGAATTTCCTGATAATCCATCACCCAGTGAACGACTTGAACGTGCTTGACCAGTTTGCAACGAAGAAAACGTAGCATTCATAGTGCCTTCTGCAACGATTCCTACTGATTCTTCTGCAGCTTCCACAGGAAGTTTTTCGTCAGCTTCAGTTCTCTCATTCAAAGGACGGCAATATCCTGAAATCCGTTGTTCATCGAAAGTCTTCTGACTGTGTGGCATTATCCCACTTCTGATATTGAGGTGATGTAGGGATGATCAATAAACACAACCGTTATATTTGAGGTGGTTTTACAGAATGATCCTTTATTCTAAGATAAATGTCAGGCCCTATTCTCCGTCAAAGTCTATGCCTACCTTGATCTAAGTAAGCATTAATGTCATTCACTACAGAGTCATTTATGGAAAAGTTTATGACCAAATCTGTCGACGAATTTCTAGAAGAATTTTATGACAAAGTCACTCGATAAACATATAAGGAGTTTTTGGCGGAATCCTTAGAGAAAGAAATAGAGGAATTTTAGAAAAAAAAATATTGCAAAAAAATCTGATGAAAGTCCTGTTGGAATCATCAGAGGAATTTCAGGAGAAATTATAGAAAAAAAATTTGAGTGTAGAATTAGCATTTAAAGTAGAATACACATTAATAAAGACTAAAAAAAAATTTGAAGGAATCCTTGTAGAATCCAGGAGGAATATTTGACATAAGTCTTGAATCCAGGGAAAAATCGGAGGCATTAAAACGAAGTTTCCAGAAAAAATTGTAATAATCTGTACCGTAAACCGGGGTCAAATTGATCAACGGGGAGAAATTGATCATTCGGGTACTACATTGTAATTCCATAAGGGAAACTCCTAAGCGTCGTAATGATCTTAAACTTTTTACGTCATCTGGTTCGTAGATGTCTAGAGATGAGTGTAGACTTTTATTTTCTAAGGAAAAAGTTTGTTTTGTCTTATTTTTTTTTTTTAATTTGCAATGTATTTCTCATTTAGTTGAAATCATTGCTACTAAACAATCGATTGCTTATAGGACTACCCGTAAATTCTCTGATTTAACATTTTTGTGGAGCCTTGGTTGGGAAGTTATCTAGCTAATCAGTACATGAAACAGTTGTAAAATAGTTCATTTTATGATGAAATAGTCATTTATTGTGATAGAAATCACTTATTTCAAATGAAATTGCCTACCTTTAGGCGTTAAAGGGGGAATTTCAAAATTTAATTTTGCATTTAAAGTATGAAATTCACTAGTTGTAAGATTTTAAACGCGTTATTCGGTTTCAGAAGAGCAAAATTAAGCGGCGAAGGAAATTTTCCTTTCCAACCGATGCTCAATTGTATACTGATCAATTTCGCCCCAAAGTGGCATTTCCAATTTTTTGATTTTTGGAGTTAATTAACTTAAAGTTTAAATTTGTTGAACAAAAATCTGTCACATGGTTCCATGGAGATCCACTGGGTACTGGTTTAACAGAAATTCTTTTGGTAATATTTGAATTGCCACTGATGTTATCCGCAAAAGTTGTTTAAAAGTGATCAATTTGACCCCGGATTACGGTACAATATTTCCAATATCCCAAAAATTTTCTGCAAAACTGTTGAGCATTCCAAAAATAAAAAAAAAACAAAACAAAACAAAAGTCACAAATTGCTATCGACTCTCAAACTTTTTCAAGTACACGTGTTGATTTCAAAACCGTGATCCGAAAACAATTAAAGTAGAACAGTTTATAAATTACTGGTGGAAATTAAAGTTCGTCGTATTTGATAATATAGAAATTACTAAAGTTCGGTTATCTTGCGACTTCAAATCTCTTAGAATGAATTAAAAGCTGTATATAGTATTTTTCAATCATTTGAAAATATTTCTTACGTCAGAGTGATGAACCTCATGTTATTGGCGGGCTTGTGAGACAAAGCGAATAATTTTACATAATAAGTATTATAACTTATTTAGTAACGAGTTTGATACCATAGCAAATTCTGCTCTCCGATTATTATCAATAACATATTAATATCAAAATTTGTTATTGACATATTTTTCGAATTCACTATTATTAATTTGTTATTGAAACTAACAAAACAAGTTGTTGAAATGGTTTCCCAGGAACATTTTTTTGTTATGGAATTTGTTATTTTGCCGCTTATGACAGATAAGTTTATAACACAATATGTTATGGTAATAACTTAGAAATAATCGATTTTATTATTCAGTTATTTTGCCCAAATAACACAGCTCCTTATGCTGTTGTTATTCCTTTCTGCTCGGGTACAGACAATCATTAGGAAATTCGTTCAAAGATTGTTTCAAAAATTAGTCCTGTAGCCTTTCTGGAAGAGCTTCTGATAAAAAATCTTATTCTGCAATGCCTGCAGAAACTATCCCTATTTTTTTCTGCAGGCAAACAAAATCGTTGTAGAAGTCTCAGGAAGTACTGTTGCATGAATCTCCAGAGGAATATTTTAAGCATTGCCAGGGCAGTTTTTGAAGGAATCCCAGGATAAATTTCAAGAGAATCTCCTCGGGAAACCCTTAGTGAAATTCCTAGAAAAGTTTGTTGAGGGATTGTTTTAGGAAATTTTGTGGAAATCAAAATTCTTTAAGGATTTTCTGAGAGCATTCCTGGAGCAATTGGTTTATCAGTTTATGAAAGAGTCATTGAATTCTTTGAATTCTACTGAAAGAATCCCAACAGTTTTTTTTTCTTGTCAGATTTGTTAATGAAGAAACTATAAGGTAAATCCTGGTGAAGAAGCATTTTTTTTCAGAAACTTCATCAGCGGTTTCTTCAGAAAATTTTCCAGTAATTCTTTAGAATCTTTGAAAGGATTACTTTAGGACCTCTTGAAAATTTTCTGAAGAAACCGCTGATGAAGTTACTGAAAGAAATCTTTTAAGATCAAATAGCTGGAATAGTTTCTGAAGGAAACCATTTCATAAGAAACCATAGAAAGATTTCTCATGAGCATCCTTCAACAAAATTATGAAAGAATTTCTGAAGGAATCTGTTGGGAAATGTCTGAAGGAATCCCTAAAAAAAATTCCGAAAGAGTCTTTCCGTATACCGGAAAGAATTCTTTTACTTATTTGTGGAAGAATCTATGGAGAAGTTTATCAGGAATCCTAAGGAAGCTTTTCTTGAGGAATTCAAGGAAATTTCTGTTGATGCTTTAGAAAAAAAATTGAGGGAAATTCCAGAAAAAAAACAAGCATTCCACGGAAGATGTCATAAATGAATCCAAGGAGTAATTTTGAAAGAAATCCGAAAACCTGTTAGAACGACTGATGATGAGTCATTTGCGTATCACTGCAGTCTTTCTAACAAAGAGATGTTAAAACTGGAAGACTGAAAATAATAATTCTAGAAAGATCTTTAATTAGGTTTACGCAATCTTGAAACATTTACTTCAAGCTCCAGTAGACATTCGATCAGTGTTCAACTAAATATGGAATGGTTACGTTAAACTTTGGAGGAAATTTTAAAGGAAACTATATATTTTCAAAAGGAATACCAAGAAGATTTTTTCAAAGAATTCTCAAAAAAATTTCTGAAGGAATCGCTGGAGGAATTTCTTTGGGATCTATTCAGTTATTTTTGAAGCTAACCATGGATGGTTTTCTAAATGAATCCTTCTGTAAATGTTCTCAACGAATTTTTGAGTGAATCTCTAATGGAATATTCGAAGAAATTCAAGGTAGAATTTCGGGATTTCAAGTCCACGATCTAACTATCTTAATAACGATTTCTATGATTATGGTAGCGTAGTCAAATTCTCTAGGTGGATAAAACAGTATGTATTTATATTTGTATCCACCACCACCCACATCCCCTAGAATTCACACTGTTCCAAAACGCTGTCTCTCCCTGAGCCACCACCCACTCTCGAATGGACGGCATAAGCAGCTGCAAAGAAAAATTACGGTTCGCCGGTGCCGGACAAATGAGAGTGCATTTCTTTGCCTATGCCCTATACCTGTATCTGCTCGTCCTCGTGGATGGCTACGGCTCCGTCAGGCTGTGTCTCAGCGCCGGCCGCCGGCCCGAGTTTCCGTTCTCCGCCGCCTTGGATGGCCGGAACGGGTAAACGAACAACGAAAACAGTTGATGCGACAACGATGGGCGATCCGATGCGATGGGTTGCTCTCTGTGGTGTAACTTCTGATGATGACGATGGATGGCGATGACGGGGATGATGGTGATGCAAGAGAAGGAGAAAAAAAAGGATCCGCCGTTCGTTAGCAGCTCTGCTGGGACAAACAAAAAGAAAGTTACAAATTGAGATCAACAAGAAGGTCAGTCCGGTCCGGAGGATGCTTTCTTTTTTTGCTGACGCTGCTGGTGGTGGTTTTGTCCTGGACGCTGATGGAGGTAGATTACGACGACGACGACGAAGGACGGTGCTGTAATAGGGGTAGCTGACGCAGATGATCATAACTTGTGAGCTTGATGACGATGTATTGAATAAACGGTGCGGTAAGCCGTATTTCGTGCTGGCATTATTCGAGTCGATAGATCAAAAAGTTGTTGGGAGTGTTGCAAACGAACAAAACTTCAAGAAAGTCTTTCCTAAATAGAGTATACCGTGAAGTATTTTGTGCTGCTGCTTACCACTTTCCGTGATATTGTTACAGCGTCAACAGCTCCATATTAGTCAGTCTTCAGTTTTATACATCCATACATGGATACATTCATTTGTTCAACATCATTAAGATAAGACATTATCAACAATAGTACGCCACATTACTCGGTTTGTGGCTGCCGCTCTCCATCCTCAGTCGCGCTCAATGCTCGCCAGGTCACGTTCCACCTGGGCCGCCCATCGTGCTCAATGTGTTCCACGCCTTCTTATACCAACCGAATCAGTAGCAAACATCAGCTTTGCAGGGTTGTTGTCCGGTATTCTTGCAACATGCCCTGCCCATCGTATCCTTCCAACATTGGCCACCTTCTGGATGCTGGGTTCACCGTAAAGTGCAGCGCGCTCGTGGTTCATCCTTCTCCGCCATACACCGTTCTCATACACGCGGCCGAAGATCGCCCTTAGCACGCGTCACTCGAAAACTTCGAGTGCTTGCAGGTCCTCCTCGAGCAGTGTCCATGTCTCGTGTCCGTAGAGGACCACCGGTCTTATTAGCATTTTGTACATGGTGCATTTGGTGTGTGGGTGAATCTTTTTAGACCGCAGCTTCTTCTGGAGACCCAAGTAGGCCTGACTTCCGCTGATGATGCGCCTTCGAATTTCACGTCTCACGTTGTTGTCAGCTGTCTGTAAGGATCCGCGATAGATGAACTCCGCCTACCAACATGTACATTGTTTTTGAGGCATTCACCACCAGTCCGACCTTTGCTGCTTCGCGTTTCAGGCGGGTGTTCAGCTCTGCCAACGTTCTTAATGATCTGGCAATAATGTCCATGTCGTCCGTAAAGCACACAAATTGACCGGATTTTGTGAAAATCGTTCCCCGGCTGTTGTGCCTGGCTCGTCGCATCACACCTTCCAGAGCGATGTTGAAGAGTAGGCATGAGAGTCCGTCACCTTGTCGCAGTCCCCGGCGAGATTCAAATGAACTGGATAGTTCACCCGAAACCCTTACGCAGTTTTGCGCACCGTCCATCGTTGCTTTAATCAGTCTAGTCAGCTTCCCAGGTTTTCGTCCATGATTCTCCATAGCTCTGCGCGGTCGATACTGTCGTATGTCGCCTTGAAGTCGATGAACAGGTTGTGCATTGGTACCTGGTATTCAAGGCATATCTGGAGGATTCGCCATACGGTGAAGGTCTGGTCCGCTGTCGTCCGGCCGTCGATGAAGCCGGCTTGATAACTTTCCACGAACTCATTCGTTTTAGGTGACAGACGACGGAAGATGATCTGGGATAGCACTTTGTAGGCAGCATTCAAAATAGTGATCGCCCTGAAGTTCTCACATTCGCCTTCCTTCCACTCCTCCGGTAGCTGTTCGGTTTCCCAGATCCTGACTATCAGCCGATGCAGACAGATGGCCAACTTTTCTGGGCCGATCATGATGTGTTCAACTGCGATACCATCCATATAAGATTTTGCAACATTTTAATATGATTTGGAAGTTTTACTGTAGAATTCATTCTAAAAGTAAAAATATGGAGTTTACTACGAAATTTAATTGTTTTTTAATGTCTTTCGGCACAATTTGGTAGCACAGTTAAAATAACAGTTTTCTGATTGTGACGCCGACAAGAGGTTTTCACCACATTTGTGACCACATTTTTTGGGAATTTATCTTCGTTGCACGCAAGCATGACACATATTACAGTTCCAGTATCCGGATCAACGTTTCAAAATACACACCACGAAAAAAAGCATGTAATTTTGTGTCATTCGACATATGACAGCGAGCAAAATGACATAAAATTTCGATTGAATTTATTTTTACAAGAGACTAGAAATGAAGCGCAATTATAAATTTACTTCTCTGATGATGATTGTCTTGTAGTATTACAGCAACTGAATCCGCTTGCCCGCTTGTCAACATAACCTCAATCCCTACATCCACTTTTTTCCAGACTTCGACTCCCCCGGGAAGTTTTCCAGACTCATGAAAAATGAAATGATCAGGAATACCGTTTGAAAACACTTTATTTATTCTGCTTGATTCTGCTGATACAATTTGATTGCTTTTTTAAATATCGATTCCACACCTCGGCCAACTTCAAGATCCGGAATGTTGATTCGTTTTCCCTGGCTGACACTACTTTTTACATTGCCGTCATCGCGTCGCAACTGCATTTTGATGCGCACTTACTCTTTTCCTCGATTGCTCATTTCCGGGGCACAGTTCTCACTACGTACACAAGTAGGTATGTAATTCTTTGCCGGATATATTCCAAACTAAACTCAACAAAATTCTAATCACCACTTTGTTATGAATGATGGCGTTTGACATTTCATCATCGCGAATCTTACGCAGCTCTGTTTGATCATGTAAATTTACGGCGCATTAAACTCAGAAATAAGCTTTGCGATTCAATATTGCGGGCAATTGCAATAAAAGTATGTCCAAAATGTGTCAATGGTATTCAACAAGGCCGGTTGAAGCTTTTTAATCAACAAAGACACAAAAATCAGTCTTATTTATGTTTATGTCATGATTGATTATGTCGGTTGTTTTATTTGTGTCATCATTAAAATTCAGAATTTCTTAGTGTGTATGACATACTTCCAGGAATGATCAATCTCTACGAACGTAATTTCGATATCCTAATAAAAAAGGATATGTTTGTTTCCTTCGGGAAGGCATTTCTCCACGAGTAGCACCTTCACAGATTCCCATAAAAGTTTCGTCTAGGATACTTTTAGGAAATCTCCAGGAATTTTTTTTAAGTAATCACTTGTAACTTTTCCAGAATATTGGATTTCTCAAGAAGTTTCTCCAGAATTCTTCTAGGTTACTTTGTACCATGCCGCTTATTTATCTTTTGGAAAAAGTTGAGAATTTTTGGAGAAAAGAGGTTCTGCCCCTTATGATTTCTTCAGATATTCCTTCTCGGATCAATCCAATCCGTTTCTTCAGAATTTCCTCTAGAATTTCGTGCTGTAATTAGTTCAACATTTTCCACAGAATTTCATCAGAAGTTCATTCTTGGATTCTTTAAAGAGTTTCTTATGATATTTTTCTCTAGGATGTCCTCCATCCAAAACTTTCTTTGATGGATTCCTACAGGGCTTTGTTTTGGTTTTTATGCGCAGAAGAAACACCTACACCTACTGAAACTTTTTTATTAATACTTCCAAGAGATATTCCTAGAAGATTCTATCTTTCATCATTGTTATTTCCCCATGATTACTAGATTAACCAGCCTTGAGCTGAAAATCTCGTTAATAAAGACAATATAATAATAGTAATAATTCTCTCCAATTTCTTTCTGAGTTTCCTGGGAATCTCCCAGAATAAACTTCTGGGTAGTAATCTTCCAGGAATTCTTTCTTCAAATCTTCCAGAGGTTTCTTCAAGGAGTCCTCCTGATGTTCTGTATAGACATCTCCGGGGAGTGTTTCTTATAGGATCCTCCAGAAGAACCTTGAGAAATTCCTTCTAGGAATCCTGTATACGCTCTTTCAAGAAATCATCCAATTGTTCCTCAAGGGATACTTCCAGGATTTAAAGGATTTCTTTAGGATTTTTTTGGAATCCTGAGTTTTTTCTGGTAACTCTTCAGGAAATGCTGGAGAAATCCCCAGATTGTTTTCCAAGATCCTTGATTCCTCTTTCATAGAAAATCTTATTTCTGAAAGACTTAACTCCTAATTCACGTAAAGGAACTTCTGAATTATTTCCTGATTATTTTCCAGAATAAACCCATTAAGGAATTTGGAGGAATACAAGTAAGAATCGCTAGTAGGAATTACTGAAGAAAACCAAGATTGCAGTTTTAGAGCAATCGAAAATGAAATCCCGGAGAAAATTCTATAGGAATCTCCATTTCGCCTAGTGAATATAGCAGTTTTGGTCGGGAAAATTTAGACAGGGTAAGAGAGATCACAGGTAGAAATTTGAACCCCGTCGTAAAGAAATAGCAACCAGGAGAGAAAAATTCAGCACATTCCGTAATTTCAAGAAAATCATGTAAAAATCGTGTGAAATTTATTCAACTTAAAAAAGTCTTGTAAAAAAAATTGTAGCGTAAAAATTCAGGCAATGACAGTCAAAGAAAGCCCTAAACTGTTCTCGAAGAACACTTGAAGAGGCAGGCCAAGCTCCAGTTCGTACGAAGAGCTGTAAAGAAGAAGAAGAAGAAGAAGGAGAAAAAGGAGAAGACGAACAGAGCAGAAGAAGGATCTTTAGAAGGATGTTCTTTGAGGAATACCCAGACGGACATCCTGGAGCAATCCCCGAAAGGAACACCAATTAAGGTACCCGAACACAATAGGCCAAAATGTTCGATTATCCATGGTAATTTTTTTTTGCCTTTTGCCGGATAATCAAGTCCGTCCTTTGATGGTTTTATGTGCACATTCCATCTTTTAATGATCTATCATGATTAGCTACTTATGTTACACTTGGAAAATGATTGAGCCATTTTACAAAACGACAAAATTGTTGATGATGACATTGATATGCACGTGTTACCTCCTGCCACCTCCTGGCAGGTTTTCATTAATTAAATTGGCTCGGTTTATTTTTTCTATTGAACTATTGGTTTAAGTTTTCTCATGTTAAAATAAGAAGTAAAAATTTGCATGAGAGAAAGCATGAATTAACATTATTTACAGCTGAATTTGAAATATGTTGAAAGCAACTGTAGCGTATACGTCTTCTATGTCATCATTGAGGGTTGCTTCAAATTCATTCATGGATGCATTGCCTCAAGATTAATGTTAAACTATAAATAACTCGTGTTCGAGGAAACAAATTTGACAAAAACTTTGGTGTTTGTAACCGTTGGTTCCAAGTTAAGCTTGTGGCTCCACCACAATTTTAGAATTTTTCCAATTCCTTTTCCCAGATTTCCCTTCCTACGCCCTTTGTAAATATTCCCCAATATACTTCGGGTCAGATACTCGCAGTTGGATTTGTGAGCGAATGAGTGGCTATATATTTTCTGTCATTTTGTGAGTGTTGCTTGATGTCGAGCAGTTTGAGAATCGGGGCAAAAGATTACGTCGCCCTTTTTGTGCCCGCCGACAGATGGAGCACACCACAGTTATGCATTAGGGTGGGACGAAAAACGAGAAACATAAATGTTTATTATAAAAAATTATGCTAAACAATTGTACCGGTACCGTATCCTATAAAAACCCCAGGCTTCAAAGCAGACATTCTCTTTTTGCTGCGAATACCGGGACGTTTAGTAGTGCGCGCGTGTGTAGTTTTTGTTAGAAAAATGTCGAGATTAGTGTTAATTGTTAAAACCTCATTGTTGGTGGAAGTGTTGTTAATCAGTCTTTTTTCTCTTTTGTTAGTGGTTTAGTCGTTTAGCCATGCAAGTTAAATAGTTAATTGTTAGTACGTTAAAAAGGTGTTAGTACGGCAACGAAGACAATGGGTCAGTGTGTTGAAAAATATGTTAATTGTTACCTTATTCTAAAATTTGTTGAAATTGTTGTAGTTCCTAATCGTTAAAATGCAAAACAAACAAGCAAGCAAACAACCAGTGTACAAAGAACAACGCATATAAAACAACAAGAAAAGGTAATTAAGTGATTAAAATTGTGAACAAGAAGAATGTTGAGGTTTGTGCTGAGGACAGTGCGAAATTCTAATCTGTGATGGTTAGGTCCAAACATTTGGGCCTTTTCTTTTAATTTGTGGCTTTTCTTCGCCAGAAAAAGGTCAAAACCACGACAGCACAACGCTCAACGACCCTGAAGATCCCTTACCACCCCAATCCCTGAGCTACCAGGTTACATGTTGACAAAAACGGAATGAAATGTTGACCAAATCGGATAGTGACAAAAACGGAACATACTTGTATTCTGGAGTTTTAGCTTCCATCTTAGAACCCAAGCCGCCATCTTGGATTCCAATACTCATCCCAAGTAACAATTTGATAGCCATTCGGCTTTCGTTGCAGTTTATAATGGTTTTATTACGGCAATCGAAGAGCTGATTACACAGCAAAAAAAAATTTTGATATCACATCACAACACATCACCAAAACAGGGGTTTTGGCGCAGGCTTTGAAGACACAACTGCCTTGACTAGTATTTTAAGCATCTTGAATTATCACCACCTTGAAGGAATTCATAAAACTTAAATTGTTACTTGGGATTTAGCCATATAACGAAGCGGGATGCGTTGAGCTTCTAGTAGAACTTCTGTGTTTATTATGAATGGCACAGCAGTTCCATTTGTTCGAACTCCGTTTCTTCCAGGTAACGCTTTTTCCCTGGAAAAAGTGGGTCTGTTGTTTCCGCGTTTTTTTTATATTATTCCACGTTCTGTCGAGTCTCGTTCTGCAGCATTACCGCTTTCGCTCCGTTCTTGTCTTCCAAAATCTCTTTACACTCATCGTCGAACCAATCGTTGCTTTGACTCCGTTCTACATACCCAACGTTGGTCTCAGCTGCGCTTACTTTTATGATACTCCAGAAGTCCTCCAGAGGGGTCCCATAAAGCTCGCCTGCGTCCGTCAACACTGCCTTGAGATTCTGTACGTATGCTGAGGCGACATCCAGTTTTCTCAGTTGTTCTAGGTAGTATCGTCTCCGTTCTATCAAATATTCTTAGTTACGAGAGTTTTAAGCGAAGTGTGACCATTACCAGGTAGTGGTCAAAGTCGATGTTAACGCCACGATAGGCCGATAGGTCTTGATGTTGATAATGTCAGAGAAGTGCCGTCCATCAATCAGGACGTGCTCGATTTGTGATTCCGTCTACTGTGGGGCTGGGGATCTGTAGCGATAAGAGAGGCTGTCGGGGGAAAAAGGTGCTACGTATGGTCCTGTTCTTTGAAATCCATGAGTCGTAGGTCCTTTACTATGGTCAACTAATGGGTCCTGAGTTTTTCAACTTGTCGGTCTGAATTTCACCTCATCACTTACCTGATCAATCGAAGCCACCAAAACATCGTGGCTTGGGCAAAGGTCGTATTCGCAATAACCTTTTCATGTTTCATATACAGATGAAGTTTATTATATCCCTTATCAGTCAATAAGCAGTCAATCGTTTTCCCAGTTCTTCCAGTAAACCTTCAGTAGTCGCGCTGCTGAATATTCAACATGCTGAAATAAGCTCGCTTGCAGGTGACAGTCAGTGGAGGCCAACCGCGCGATTATCGAAAAGTGAGAACCTCTCGCATTATAGTATGGATCAGTAACTACACTGGTCGTTATTACTACCTGAAAACGTTTTGCCAGTTGTCCGTTTTTGAATTCGTATCGTTTGGTACGGACGGAGATACACTATGCCCTAAAAAGGTAGTTTAATTGCTTATTTTGTTTGATACCATAGTTTGAAAATATATTGTCTGATTTTAGGCTTGATTCCACCATTTTCGAAGTAAGAACGATGATGTTCAACCCAAGACAAAAATACTAACATACATAAAATCTCGTATTTATGACGAGTCCATACAGCAACGTTCATCCCCAGAAGTAGATCCAGCGCACATACATTCGCCCATTTGCTGTCTCTAAGCCCCCCACCAGACCACCCACGCATATTTTTCCCATGCACGATCCCACACTACTTATACTACATTCTCTCGGTCGCAGTCGCCAGTTTATCACTACTGCGACGAGGTGCTTTCGCTCTCTCTGTGTGTGGCCGTTCCGTATTTCTCCCGTGAGGACCTTCGCGTGGTTTGGCATCATACCCGTCCGTTCGTCCGTCCGTCATACATACTCGTGCGCTGGCTGCTCGTATGTTCGTTCGTGTACATGTGGGAGGGCGTGATTCCGAAACGGAACGTCGTATTTTTATTGGTCGAAACAGTTATGTTTGTCAACATTTTATAACATTTCTTCATCTTCTTCTCGCCGACTGAGCTGGGATGTTCTTACTTCGAATCCAGCAGGATTTCCTTCTCTGTCCTTCATCCGCCACAGCGATGACGATGACGACGACTACGACGTGCCCCAACCAACCAACCGACCAACCAACCGACCGACATGAGGGGGAACTCTTTTCGAAAAAGCTCAACTCCACCGGTACAACTCGTTTGCTGGGTCGTATACTTTCTCTCTTTCTGCGGCGGCGGGAAAAAATCCACCCCCCCCCCCTGGATGTCCCTCCCCTGCTGCTCGGCTGAAATCAGCGGCACACACTTCTACATCGAAATAAATAAAATATTATTTCGAAATAAAATGCTTTCCCTAGAGCAGTTGTACCACCGAGTTGAGTTGGGGTTCCAACTGATTCCCGAGAACGCCCGCCGTGACACCACATCTCCTTCGCACCAGAATCTGCGGTGCGGTGCGGTAGAACGAAGCAGATGAGGGATGGCTGGGGAGGAGGGAGATTCTGCGTCAAGGGGGGATGTCACTCGCCGAGATGAAACGAAATTTAAAACAAGAAAAATATAACATCGAAGGAAAGGAACCCTTACTGAGAGTACGACTTGCAAAACGACCGAATGAGGAATGTGTAGCGTGGAAAATTTTTAGCCATCCGAGACCGACCACCCACATACTCCTTTGAGATGGTGCTCTTTGCTTTTGCTACTATTAGTCCATCCATCCGTTCGCGGCCGTGCTGTCGTTGAGGATTTAGGTTCCTTGGAGGAGGTCTATCCCAAGAATTTCCCAGAAAGACGGTTGTGGGGGTGGAATGGGACACGGCTAAAGACTGCGAGTTTCAGTCCGCAACGGATATAGCCTCTACACACACAGTAGTAGTGGGGTGGTAGGGGCTGAGATGGCGGCGTTGGTTGCTCGGTGGACTAGGACTGAGAAAATAAATTCAATTTTGAAAACTTTTTCGTTCGTTTTGCGACATTTTATTTAATAAGAGCTGGTGGGAGCACAGCGAGATATAAGTGCCGAATGAGATGCGAGTTGTGGATGCGAAACAGTGGCGATCGGCAATGGCGAAACTATACAAATGGTGCCAGATTTTGAAATATCCTCATGCAAGCTTGCCTATATTCCATTGATGGGCTAAAACTCGTAGCGGTGAGTCCACGACGAATGAAGCAATCGTCTCCACTGGTCTCGGTCCTGGACCAATCGCTTCCAGTAGTCCTGAACGAGTCATTACGTCCTCATGTTTGTCCATTTGCCGTTAACCAATCTATGTTTCAACATACCATGATCTCTAACAGGCTAATTTTATGAAAAGTTATTTAAAATGTTTACAAGACTGCGCCTGAAGCTGAAAACAATCAAAATTTTCAAAACACTGAACAGTACACAGGTCGCTAAATTTCATATCTGATAAAACATAATTTTTAATTTTCTGTACAATATCATCATATATATGTGTTTATTTCATCTGGTATGTAAAACTACATGGTTCTGGATTAGTAATTAGTATGACCTGGTTTTTCATCGAATTGAAGCTAATTGTTTTACTATTTTAGCCATTTTGTCTTATGGGCGCGCAGTTTATTGATACTAACTTTTTAGGCTTTCATTATCACATGTTAAAAATCAAATATATTCATTTTTATTTTGTAGTGGTATAATATAGACGTTGACTGATACACTGTCATGAAAAAATAGTCATATATATCCCATATTCAGCGTGCCTTGAAATTTTCGCATTTTTTCCTGCCGCACCCTGTATATGAGCTACGTACCCAACGCACCGCAGTTTGTCTCGTTTCATTCGCTTCACTATATCCATCTATTTATATACTTGGTACAATTCGGAGTTCATACGACGCCGTCAGATATCGTCCTCCGAGTATGGTTCGCAGTACTTTACGTTCAGAGACTGCAAGGCTATACGAGAAACTTCTTTTAATCCTAGGCTTCTCCCTATTGAAAGTTATGAACGACCCGACAGTCGTTTCCGATGATGTTGTATATGATTGGAGAATGTGTTGTTTTTCTCCACACTGCATTGACAGATCCGTAAATTCTCCGCATATCATTCTGTTCCACACTTGCCCCCAAGTTATCACATTTCCCTCATGCTCTCTTTTCTTTTTGCTATGGATTTGTTTTTCGGCTTCTTTTTCCTTCCAGCATCCGGCTTCTGGCAGCATTCTTATCGATCGTTTCCCTGTAGCACTCCTCGTTGAACCACCCGTTCGTAGGTCGACCTGGAGCAGAGCCTATCACTTCTCACGTTACCATAGTAATCGCTGGGTGGTTAGAAACCCGCAGATTGGTGTGTCACACGCAGAAAAATAAATTGTAAACACAATTAAATTCTAGTTCAAATCAACCGATTTTTCAGTTCACTATAGCGACAAACCGATTTCTAGTTTAAACTGAACTGTTCTATTGTTTGATAATACAAATATTTACATTTGTCGAAATTTTTGACAGTTTGTTAAAACAAACAGAGATACGGTATTTTCAACATGAAATAATGGATTGATTCAAACGACTGCAACTAGCAAACCCGAAATGTTATTGTGTTGGTGACGGCAGCAACTGCGGCAGCTCGGAAATCTATTTTTAGACCGTCGGTAAGCGGATGGGGAGTAGTACGACTAAAAAAAGACAAAAAACCCAAATTAATCCACCTAGAGGTGATAGTGCCTTTCTCGTCGTATATGTTCTCACGATCTTTCCGTCGACGTAAGTCAAAGTGTACCTGAATCCTGCACAGATAAAAAATATGAGATTTACACGCCATGTAAACTTCAGTTCGGTCATGTAAACTTAATCTTATGATAATTTACATGATATATCATGTAAATTTGTGTTATATGTCATGTAAACACTCATAGTCATGTTTAATTACATGACATATAATGGAAGTTTACATGATATGTTATGTCTTTTACATGATATGTCATGTAAATTTCGATGATATCCCACACTCCAATTATGTGCACCGTATGTCACAGAATTTTACACTCTTTTTTCGATCTGTGTGATATTTTTTAAGAAAAGTAAGCATTTTATCAAAGCCATCATTGGATTGACTTAAAACTTATTGATCGCGCCACTTGGGCGGTGGCTTCTATATTCGTCTGTTTTCCACAATAACTCAGTCAATTTTGAACCGGCGCGATTCCCTATTCCGACGTTGTGTTCAGCGTATAAGCAGAGCTGAATAATATCAGATTTCTAAGTTGACTACTTGAGTACCTTCACTAACATTGGGAGCTGATCAATATCAAGACGATACTAACAAGCTAAGATATAACTTTTGACACAATCACAGATCACTTTGCGGTCTTCGATAAAGTTTTTTTCTGCACATTCTAGGTTATATTTCATTGACCGTTGAAAACAAGAACGTAGTGAGTATAGTGAGACGTCCGTTTGTATGTGGGTTTAATATGTCAAGATTTTGTTCTCTTACACATATTTATCGCTTGCATTGATTTTATTTACTTTTGTAGTTTCGGCGAATTATCAAACGCTGGTTGTGCAACCCTACCGGTAGTCTCTAATGTGGTATGAGCCTATTTTCTAGTTAACCGTTCCTCAGGTTATTAAAAAGCCGTGATGTTGTCTGTCGCATGGTACATTTGGTTACTTTCCGGAACAGGTTCCGGAGCACCACTGGGTCTTCCAAATATAGTCTGAGGCAATATCACGTACATTAGGTTACCTAAAAAAACACGATTTGATTTATCTTATGCATGGGTACAGATCACTTTTACATTTGACCACTTCCAGTGGGACACCCAGAACTAGTTTCGGGACACTACCGGTTGTCTAAAATATGGTCTGAGGCTATGTTCTTACGAATCGATCATCGTGTTATCAAAAAAGGGTCTCCAGTTGGCCTAGTGGTTAAGGCTATCAATCGCCAATCTGGAAACGGCGGGTTTGATTTCCGTTCCGGTCGGGAACATTTCCTCGACTTCCTGGGCATAGTGTATCATTGTACTTGCCTCACAATATACAGATTCATGCAAAGGCAGGCAAAGAAAACCCTTCAATTAATAACTGTGTAAGTGCACAAAGAACACTAAGTTGAAGAGAGACAGGCCAAGTTCCAATGCGAACGTGGAGCCATAAAGAAGCAGCAGTTATCAAAAAAGCTGCTATTTGATGTACTGTCAAGCCCCGCGTATTCAACACTCTTTAATACGACACTTTTCAATTTGTATCCCGCTAATTCGAAATTTGTTGAATTAAAAAACGATCAAATGTCACAGTGTAGTACACTGTAAACACGAATGATACGATATTGTGATGCTACTCACACCCGAAGTTGTTACTTCCGAAAGTTCTAATTTGGTGCTTTCCGACATCTGATCCGTTAGATGATCAACCGCAGTGAACCTCGGAAGCCAACAATCGTAAAATGAACAAGCTATCAATTCGTACCACCACAATATCTGTAAGATTTGTGTTCAAAAACAAATTATACAATCTAAACAAAACTAAAATAGAGTTAGTTTATCGAATTAAAAGTTTATCCAGGTAATTTGACAGCAATCATTGTCGAATTATCGTGGTTTTATGGTACGACACGCATGGGTATGGTCCAATTTCACATTTACCACTTTCGGTTCACATTTTGCTACATACCGATTGTCCCTGATGTGGTCTTAGACTATAGTTTCATGCAAATTATCAAACAGTTTTTCTAAAAAGTCGCAAATTGATGTAATGTATGTATGGGTTTGGTTCATTTGTACATTTCGCCAGTTCCGGCGAGGCACTCGAATCTGGTTCCAGAACACTACTAATCTGAGACTATTTTCTTGCTGACCGTTCTTTGCGTTGTCGAAGAAGCCGTTATTTAATGTGCTGCGTGTATGCGTTTGGTTCTTTTCTACATGTGACCACTTCCGTCGGGGCACCTGGAACCGGTTTCGGAATACTATTGATTACTAAAAAGTCATTTAAAGTCTAGAATTTATGGGTTTGGTTCTCCTTTACATTTGACCACTTCCGATGGGGCAACCGTAATCGGTTGCGGAACACTACCGGTTGTCCCCAATATGGCCGGACACTTTTTTTTGCCTAATCAAGAGGCCAAAAAATCCGCGAATTGATGTGTCGCTTGCACGGGTTTGGTTCTCTTTTATAGTTGGCCATTTCCAGTGGGACACCCGGAACCGGTTTCGGATCATAACCGATTCAGATATGTTCTGAAAATATTTTCCTGCTTACTGTTCATCAGGATATAAAAAAAGCCATTATTTGATATGTCGCTTGCATGGGTTTAATTAACTTTTATACTTTTCCATCTCCGGCGGCACATCTGGAACCGGTTCCGATATGGTCTGAGAATGCTTTCCTGCTTACTGTTCATCAGGTTATCGAAAAAGCTGTGGTTTGATATGTTGCATGCATGGTTTTAGTTCAATTTTATATTTGGCCACTTCCGACGGGACACCCGGAACCGGTTCCGGGACACAACCGGTTCAGATATGGTCTGAGAATATTATCCTGCTTACTGTTCATCAGGATATCGAAAAAGCCACTATTTGATATGTCGCATGCATTGTTTTAGTTAACTTTTATACTTGGCCACTTCCGGCGGGACAGTTGCAACCGGTTCCGGGACACTACCGGTTCCGATATGGTCTGAGAATGTTTTCCTGCTTACTGTTCATCATGTTATCGAAAAAGCCGTGGTTTGATATGTCGCATGCATTGGTTTGATTCACTTTTATGTTCGGTCACTTCCGGTGGGACACCCGGAACCGGTTGCGGGACACTACCGATTCAGATATGGTTCAAGACCGTTTTTCTGTTTACCGTTCATCAAGTTATCGAAAATGCCGTAGTTTGATGTGTCGCATGGATGGGTTTGTAGCGTTTTCATATCTGTCCCCTTTCTGGGGTACCGGTCCGGAACACCTAAATGGCCATAACTCCGGAACGGCTGGACCAATCCGAACCATTTTCAATTGGAAACAATGGGACCAGATTCCGCGTCGAATGAACCGTCGGTCATTAAAATCGGTTGAAGTTTACTGCCAAAAAGTGATGTGAGTTTTTTTTTTGTACACACACACATACACACATACATACACACATACATACACACACACAGACATCACCTCAATTCATCGAGCTGAGTCGATTGATATATGTAACTCGACCCTCCGAGCCTCCTATCAAAAAGTCAATTTTGGAGTGAACATATAGCCTTTCCTGTACACTTGGCGTACGAGAAAGGCAAAAATATACCATCAAAAACTGAAACGCCATTTTCTTTCTTAATCATTCCTACACCTCTGGACATTTTTTGTTTAAATCGTTAGACGAAATTTCGAGTTACGCCCTTTCAAAGGGCCTAACCCATAAAAAATCAGGATTTCTATTGATAATCATCATATTTAATTACAGAAGCATGCTTCTGTCACCAAAACCTGAAACACCGTACTCTTTCTTTATCATTTCTACACCTCTGGACAAATTTAAAAAAATATCGGTAGACAAAATTTTAAGTTACGCCCTTTTAAAGAGCCTAACCCCTAAAAAAACAGGGTTTTTATAGAAAACCATCTCATTTCATAACAGAAGCATGCCTTGAAGTCCCAAATTATAAATAATGCTTCAATTTGATAAAATGCGCTAATATTGAATGCATTTTGTTTAAACATTAGTAATTACGCCCATATAAGGGAAGTACGGGGGGACGTCACTGGTTTTGCCAAGCCAAAAAACCTCAAAATAGCCAAAAAAAAAGGCAAAAAAGTCGCTTAAACTCACAAAAGTTTTCCAGGTTGTGGTTGGGTTTTTTTTTTTATTTTTTTTGGGGTTTTTTGGCTTGGTAAAACTAGTGTCGCTCCCCCTGGGGAAGTATTTTTAAACATGTAGAAAGCAATCATTTTTGTATCAATTGCCATTCATTGCGTGGGACGTAAGTTTTTTGTATTGCTATTTTCTGGACAAATAAATCACTCCGGAAATACTTGAAAAAATACATGTAAAAACTCTGTAGAACGTCTTTAGAAAATAAAATTATCAGTAAAACTCACTATTTTTGGCTACGCAGCCTTGGTTAATCACCAAGAGGAAATCTAAGCGACCAGGAAGATTCTGGAGAGCATGTCCATTCTCAAATCAAAAGGAAACAGAGGTTATCTATTTTCCGACGTTTCGGCGCAATGTATTTTGCCTTCTTCTTGGGATCATAGAGACAATGACAAAAAACAGAACTCTATGATCCCAAGAAGAAGGCAAAATACATTGCGCCGAAACGTCGGAAAATAGATAACCTCTGTTTCCTTTTGATTTGAGGGACTGCAAGCCAAACCATATTTGATAGTTAGGTCGGCTCCAGAGGCACGTTCTCCTCCGTTTGGGAAATTTGTGCCATATTTGATAGTTATGTTGTACGTAAGAAGGTTTTGTTACATTACTAGTCGAGGACTTCCATATTGTGCGAACGTTAAAATTGTATAGTATCAGCGAAAAATAAACGATAACGTACGCCTTTGTCTTTCGTTGGATGTATAATAAGTGAATGCCGTTTTCAAAACTGAATTAATAAACATCAAAAAAAAAAAAATTGTGATTATCAATTGTAATGATAGTTCTAAATTTAACTACCAAAGAATAAACATGATTAAGTGAAACTAAGTTTTATAATATTTCAATCAATATGCTGCTGGCGATTTTTTTTGTGACGCCAGTCATTCCCCCAGTAAATGCGCCCAATACTGTTATTCTTGACGCGACGCTTCTAATGTCAGTTTGCTTCGCACATTTTCATCAAAGCAAACCACCCGTCTACCATGACATGAACCAAACATTTTAAATGTCAAATCGATCACGTACAAGAAGCTCGGGATCGGGACAAGCCAGCCATTTTTTGTCTTTAACCTGTCCAAACAAACTCATTTCCTGCTCAGTCCCTTCATACAGACCGAGATACAGACGGACCACCAGCAGAAACTTGCGGAACAACGCGTGTGGATCACCTTCTACGAGAACTCGATTCGCATACGCACTTCTTAGCTGCAGTGAGCTGTCCACCCAGTCAAAGTCCGACCGCACAAACCTGACCTCTGAGCTTGCTCCTGAGATTCTGAGCTTGCGATAGCTGCGGGTGAACGATTTCAGGATACGTTCCGCCGGTGAGACAGATTCCCAGTGGCGAAAAGTTAGCAACACGCTCATTTTAACTTTGACCAGCAGGCAGGAATGGGTGAGGCACTGCTGATTCCCAAACTTCTGTAAACTAATGAGGAAGATCTAAATATTATGTTTCCAGTTCAAAACCGAATTAGGGATCGGTGGGTTTGGACCGGTACTCGGCCAACGGGAACCAGCGGGCATGTGTGGTTGTTCCAGGGGGAATGACATTTCATTGTTTAACCAAAAAAATCCGCTTATATCCGTCCATTACCGTCGCTAGCCTATGTTACAATTAGCGAAATAAATAATCGGAGTACATCCAAAATTAAAAAAAAATATCATAAATCGTCTACCCATGTCTACGAATTCCATATTAAGGAGAGACAACTTATCAAAATGATCCGTGCAAAAAGATTGTACAACTATGCAGACTGGAATCGAACCATAAACGTCGAGATCACTGAGCTCTTGTTTAACCCACACGGTTATCAACGCTTGAAGATATGGTGTTGCTAAATATGTATAAAAGTCAATCTGTCAGTTGACACTGCGTCATTTCTCGTTGACATGGTCACTAAATTGGCGAACTCAGTCTTGCTTTGATGAAAACGGGCGGATCCACTGGGGGAAATATGGGGGAAAAACTGGCGTCAGAATTCGAACTGAATTTGTTCCTGACATTTATGTCTTAGTATTAGGTCTATGATTCAACTATAAGCACTTATGACCTTCAAATGGGCGTAACTGAAGAATTTGACCAACATTATTTTTTAAATTCAGTTTAGGGGTGTACAATAACTAAATAAATGAACGACCTGTCGTTTATGTTTTTCATTGTATATTGTTCTGGCTATAATAGTAAATGAAGCCAAAATCGTATTCTACAGGTTCAAGAATACTTCTTTTATATTTGCGTAATGGCTAATTTTAATACAAAATGCAGTCAATATTACTGCACAGTATCAAATTGCAGTATTGTTTATGATACTTTTTATTATTTAGGACTTCAAAGCCTGCTTCTGTTATGAAATGTGATTGTTTTCTATGGAAACCCTGATTTTTAGGGGTTAGGCCCTTTAAAAGGACGTAACTCAAAATTTTGTTTCACGATTTAAAAAAAAAATATCCAGAGGTGTAGGAATGATAAAGAAAGAGAATGGCGTTTCAGGTTTTGATGGTATATTTTTTTATAATAACGGTAAATGAAGCACCGTGGGAGGAAGATCACCCTTCCCCTTCATTGGGAAATTCGGACAAGTCCCGTCATCAACCGAGTCCGTCGCCGTACTCGGCAACCCCAAGACCAAAAGGAACTGAGCAAGTCGCCATTGCTACCCCGCAGGACACCGAAGTGGAGAGTATTGAAGGCCGCCGTCGCTGAAGATGAGGTAGAAGCTGGTGGTGAAAGGTGGTAGAAAAAGCGGCCCCGAAGAAGTGAGAATAGGAAATAACAGTTTAGAGTAGATGTAAGAATGTGGGTAAGTGCATGGTAGAGGCCGGAAAAGTCCGGAAATTAATGGGTAGAAATATGATGTTACGTGCTTAGTTGATTAAAACGCTGGGCTCGCGAATACGGAGTCGTGGGTTTGAATCCCATCAGAACCCCGTTTTTTCACAAAATTCATCTCTATTAGTTAATGATCTGTGCCTTCTGATTAGAAGTTTTTCCATGTTTCATGTATACCAGCAAAGAGCAATATTATAAAATTGTGTCTTCGGTCATTCTGTTGGTAATTTCATTGGTTAATCCTTCGATTTTTTTGGAAATTTTACTTGCACATTATTCCAGAATCCCAAAACGAATTATTTGAAAATGGTTTCGAAAACCATCGTAATTTCCTTTAGAATTCTCTTCAATAATTCCTTCTGCAATTCCTTTGGAAGTTGTTAGGAAAATATTTTGGCAAATTCTTTGGAATTTTTTTTGATAATTTTATATTTTTTTCACAAATCCTTCCGGAATTTTGGTGTTTGCAGATCCCCGATGAAGATCCAATATGGGATCGAAACGTTGGAGCCAAGAAAATAAATTCGTACGCCAATTTATTAAGACATCAAGCCAGACCAAAGTTCGTTCAAAGTAATCTACACAGTCAAAAATCACTAGGAAACAATTTTAGATATTTTTGATACCATAAATAGATTCTACATACAGTTCATAAAAGTATACATATTTTTTACTACATCGAAAAATTCTTAAGGAACATAAGAAAAAAATAACAAAAAACAACTTGGATCTTGCAAAATGTGGTTCGAGGCGGTCTGAAAATCACAAATGTGAAAAATATTCATCATTGATCAGTTTTGAGTAAAACAATGAAATAGCTCAAAAAATCTCGAAGAGCATTCAAGTTGTTTTTTATTTTTTCCGCTGTAACTTAAACACGGAAAAAAATTTATATATTATCGTTGAAGAACGTATGAAGAATCTGCTTATAGTATCAAAAATATCAAAAATTGTTTCCGTCTACTTGTTTCAAAGTCAATGAAAAATAAAAATTCACTAGGTAAAGTGATGCGAAACATTATTGTTAATTTTCTAGCTTATGTAAAGAAATGGTATCAATAATGAATTGCCAGGTATAACTTTTTTCACAGGCGTCGGATCACTTTGTTTTCTTTGACTTAGATATTTGGTATACAGTCACCTACAAGCAGTGTTGGTAAAATCACACTCAAAGCCCACTGATGAACCGCTCCTGCGTGAGCAAACTCGCGTGCGATTCTGAATCATTTTCTCACGCGCGAGATTTTCATGCAAAATCTCGCTCTCATGAGTCAAGCGCCGAAATCTCGTTCGCTTGTAAAACGAACCCAAACCAATTTGAACGGCAGTTAATGTTGTTGTACGCTAGATTTGCTTTTGTTCTATCATATAATCCTAAAAACTTCGACGTAAATAATAAGAATACCATGAAATAAAGCAATGAGTAAAAACACGAGTCAACTCATGCATGATTTTTTTGGCGGTGAGTTTGGCGAGTCAAGAATCGCGCGTGAAATGACTCAACCATGAGATTTGAGAATTTGAGTTTTTACCAACACTGCCTACAAGTATACCAAAGGTTTTATTAATGGAACACTAATGTCGAATTCGTTTTTGAACCTGGGTTGGAACTGGATTGGCGGAAAATGTGTAAACAAACAAACGTCAAACAAACTCAAACAAACTTTAGTACAAGCGAAACCGAAGTCGGGTTGGGGTTGAAACTGTGATCTCATCCAGTTCCAACCCAGGTTGGAACTGAATCAAAAACGAATTCGACATAACAGTGCTACCTAGCGGCTACAATCAAAAACTTAGGATGTGTGCTTACATTTGGCCAAGTTTTCCCATACTAAATTCAAGCTGCTAAGGTGATGAACTAAAAAACGAGATATCCCAATTCTAAGTACATTTTTGGCCCTTAAGCATCCTTAAATCATCGGTTACTAAACAACGTGTTTTTTCGTCGAAAAAAAAAATGTTTTTTTAGTCCCATACTACTTTTGACAACTTTAGGCCCCTTGAGGGACTTAGCCTTTAGATACGGACTTCAAAATTTTGACACGATCATTTCTTAGCTAAAACGATCATTTTCCAACAACGAACTATAACATTTTCAATTTTTGAAAAAATAAGGAACGGCCTAATGTGTATGTACGTAGCCATCGCTAAAAGCAGAATCGGATGGAAAAATTCGTTTCCGTTCCTTCCAACTTTCACAGCACAGTGTAAATCTATCAAATAACGTCCACAAGTTATGCAATCAAGCGAACTCTGTCGCTTCACAGTAAATTTCACAAGATCTGCCACTTCACGCCTGGCATCCACGCACCAATGCGTGCACCCTCATGCTAAAAATAAACATTTCCCAACAACATCCCGACTTCCGCATGACCTTGTACCGTATGCGTGATAATGTTTACACCATCGTCAAATAACGTTCCAGTCTAGGTTCCAGATTTACTTGTGAATAGAATGTATGGGTTTTATTTGCAGGCATTAAAGCTATAACTCATATCATAGTAGGCTGTGAATAAAAAGTGTTAATTTTCTTAGTTTAACACTTTCATAATGACTAAGTGGCAACCTAGCTCGTTATTTGTCAACGCGCAAATGTCGAAAAGTGTCCGTGGCAGTGTCAAAGTCAAGATTAACTACTTTTAAGTTTATTTTTTTATTTTGACATTGCCTTATGGTGTGGACATTGACACACAAACAAAAGTTAATATAACTATTGATTCTGGAATTTGGTACGGATCGATAGTTTTTCGGAAATCGAAAAAAAGGGATGTTGCGTTCGGGCAAATTCAAGACTTTCCTATATGGCGTATATGCATAGCTCCTGGGTGACATTGGTAATAATGTAAGCTTTTTTTCTATGTTCGAAGGAACATAAAGGCTACCGCAATTTTCATTTTCGATATGCCATGCCATCAAGTCGCTGATTTCGCGTTTCTTTATCATTTTTCTCATTGAGCTCAAATAATTCACCCATATCTTCTTTTTGGTGGCAGCGATAGCCTTCTTAATCGATGTTAACCTTGGACGACCTACTGTGATATGAGTTAGAGCTTACGTGCATGCAATAAAAACCACGGCATTGTGTGTGCAGGTGATATGGGTACCTTATTTGCACGATGGTGCAAACATTATGGTCCACTGCACGAATTTATGCTGGTCTGCTTACTCTCACGGAAAATTTGACGTTTGAGCGGTGCCGACACCTCTCAAACGTCAAATTTCGTGTGAAAGTAAGCAGACCAGCATAAATTCGTGCAGTGATCCATCACGCATACGGTACAGGTGCAGAGGGCTCAACAATGCAATAATCACTTCCCTTTCCTTACCCACATTGGCCTATAACCTGACGCAGCAGGCGTCGCCTTCAAATAGTAGATCACCAAACTTGAAAACGCCTGTTGGTCCCAAGCTAGGTCCCAAGCAGCTATCTCATTGATTTCTTGTGTGAATGTAGCTGATACTGGAGTAGCGATTGCGGGCGGTCGATCAAGCTCCAGCTCAAGTATGGTCCACCCTAGTGCGCAGGCCTTAGCTCGTGGACCACGGAATGTCGGCGTGAATGTGGCTGCTACCTAAAAATTACCGTGGCCCGAAGCTAGAGAATACGGTTTCCGGTGCAGATAATAAGGCTGATTCGCACATCGCTGGATGAATGAAAACCAAGATTTCGGATTGTACACGAAGTATCTACCTCGTTTGTGACTAGGCCCCGGTTAAACATTAATGCTGAAGATTTTGTAACGAGGCTCTTCACGAGTTCAACTACGAATTGTAGGTATACTGTATCCAAAAATAAGAAATTTCTGTCAGAGATATTTGCTGCTATGTTAATCCAGAATTCCAGATATAAATACGAAAAATCACGATCACTACTGTATCCCAAAACCGGAGTGAAACTTGGTCGGCGCACCCTGGGAATTCGGTGTCGTCCGTCTACATCTCCCGTCATCTTCGTTCATTAAGATGCCCGTTGTTTGTGTTCCGCGGAAAAGTTGTTCAAAATAGAAGTGTCAACGGTGTTTCTAATTTCCATCAAAAGCACAAGAGCAGCAAAATGAAACGGGCAGCACCAAAATACGAAGAAAAAAAAATACGTTCGTTCATCTTGTCGTCCGTCCACCACTTGGGAGCATCATCGTCCGTCCGTAGTCGTCTTCGTCGTCTTCGTCGTTGCCATCCGTCCGTCATATTAGGACAGAATGTTATTACGTAAATGCTACGTCTCGGGTTGCCTGTTGGGGGCTGCCCAACTCTACTGTCTAGGAAGGGGTAATCCGGTGTCGAAAATTTGGCGCTAATTGTATCGCGAAGAGACACCGTCGAAACAGAATCATTAAAATTTTTCGCAACAACTTAGACAGCAACTCAAATATAGTAATTACGCGCGCTCGTTCGCCATTGGCGCGCAATGTTTCTGAGAGGCCAGGAATCTTCTCCGGGACTTGTTGTGGCATCGTACATACCTACCTCACTGTGAGTGAGTGGGTGGCTTGTCGAAACAGGAGGAGGAAAATCAATAAAATCCATCAGTTTCAAAGCACATCGTTGCTACGTCGGACGATGGTGGGTGGCACTGCGAAAGGATGGACAACGTTTCGGATTAAATCCTTTTTCTCGGTTCTTTTTCTGCGTCCGCTTATCTCATATTTACACATGATTGATATTTCCAAGAGAATTCATCATTTTAATGAGCTAATGAATATTCATCGCATCTGGGACGTTGACGTTGGACAGCATTTCGGTGGCATCGTTTGGTGTGCCGCATCTGATGATGAAGATGCGCGTTGTGGTTGGATGTTGTTTTGACGACTTCCGAATGTCCTTCAGAATTTAAACAAATATTTTATATGGTTTGAGCTTCACAACACAGCGATAAGTTTCACGAATGCAAACAAGGTTACGATCCCATTTTTCGTACAGAGCTAAATCACGTTCGTTAGATTTTATCGGAATCTAGATAGCTGGATGTTGAAAGAAATTTCTGTACAATAATACTTAATTTCGGAAGAATGTTATCCTTTATCTGTTGAACTCTAACGAAATTGGTAAAACCCTTATGTGGTCGGCTGGATACCCGTGAACCTTTTTCAATTTCAAATCGCAATATTTCAACAGTCATTGAAACTAGAAAGTTGAAACTCTGCAAGATCTAAACTAAACATTACATTTATTTGTTTAACATCATTAAGACAAGACATAATCAACAATAGTGCGCCACAATACTCGGTTTGTGGCTGCCGCTCTCCATCCTCGGTCGCGCCCAATGCTCGCCAAGTCACGCTCCACCTGGTCCGCCCATCGTGCTCTCTGCGCTCCACGCCTTCTTGTGCTAACCGGATCAGTTGCAAACACCAGCTTTGCAGGGTTGTTGTCCGGCATTCTTGCAACGTGCCCTGCCCACCCTTTCCGGCTTTGACCACCTTCTAGATGCTGGGTTCGCCATAAAGTGCAGCGAGCTCGTGGTTCATCCTTCTCCGCCACACACCGTTCTCCTGCACACCGCCGAAGATCGTCCTTAGCACGCTGCAGCTTCTTCTGGAGCCCGTAGTATACCCGCTGATGATGCGCCTTCGAATTTCACGACTCTCGTTGGTGTCAGCCGATAGTAAGGATGCAAGGTTGACGAATTCCTCCACCACCTCGAAGGTATCCCCGTCTATCGTTTCATAACTTCCTATACGAAACCGGTCATGTTCGGTTCCGCCTACCTAGTACATGCTTTATTTTTTGAGACATTCACCACCAGTCTGACCTTTGCTGCTTCGCGTTTCAGGCGGCTATACAGCTCTGCCACCGTTCCAAATATTCTGGTGATAATGTCCATGTCGTCCGCAAAGCACACAAATTAACCGGATTTAGCAAGGATGGAAGAAAATCACTTCCAGTGACAAATGATACAGGATACGAACAATCCAAGATTGCCTTTGCTCTTGCGGTAGCATGATGCCGACACCCTCGCCCCGTGCTTGTATCACAGGATCACAGGCAATCAAAGCATCTGATGCACGCGCTATCATGCGATCACACGTTATCGGATTATGTTACAAGTCGTGATAAATTTTATTCAGCACAATAAAAACCACTTATGAACCAATAAACAGAATTCATGATTAAAAACAATACATTCATTGGCATATCTTGATATTAGAGCCACAAGAATGCACGAAAAGTGAATGATTTTCGGCATTTATCAATTCGACTTCATGATAACGATCGCATCATGGCCGCACATGCCTCGCGATTCAATTTTCGCGGAGCGTGGTTTGTTATAATGCTTGACGACAACGTTCTATCGTTGTTGCTATGATCGCGCGATGCGTTTTAACCGCAACACATTCGGGATCTTATCATGATCACTAGATTTCCATCCTTGGGATTTAGTGAAAATCGTTCCCCAGCTGTTGAGCCCGGCTCGTCGCATCACACCTTCCAGAGCGATGTTGAAGAGTAGGCAGGAGAGTCCATCACCTTATCGCAGTTCCCGGCGAGATACGAATGAACTGGATAGTTCACCTGAAACACGTAGGGTAGGTAATCAAAATTTGAACCAAATTGCGGCTTTCTGAAGCAGTGCAAATTTTAAGTGATTTTTTCTCCCACATGGAAATCATTTACTACGGCAAAATCGTATGTACATGAAAGCCACGGGTATAAGCTTTCTGTTAAATGGTAAAAAGTTTGTATTTGCACCGAATTTCATTGAAATATTTGATTTTTCATCAACAATGATTTTAATCTTAATTTGAACCATCGTAATCATAATTTGAACCAATTTTAATCTTAATTTGAACTACTGATGGCAGCAGCTCGAGCAACTCACAAAACAGCCAATTCCTTGCTAAACAATGAAAAATCACATGAATCTGTTAATTCTCATACCTATTTTTCATTAGGCAGTGGAATCTCAACTCAGAATGTTCGAAATTATTTAGGAATTTGGAAAATAAATTTGGATTTTTTCATCCCCCAAGAGTAAACAAAGCAACCACTAGCGCAATCTACAGGCCAACACTAGAAGCTCATCCCCGTTTACTAGTTCAAATTTAGATTACAAATGGTTCAACTTAAGAAAACGTTCTCCAACTAAGAATCACTTAAATTTGATAATTTTATGACAAATAATGCGGAATATTATTCGGTTGGTCGATTCTACGATAAATAAGCTTTCATTTGACGTGTTCACATATTGCGTATGATACAATGCATGAGCTGTACGAGTGCACCGAAAATGTGCTCTCTCTTGGGGGAAATGGGTGAAATCACAGTGATTTTTCAATTGCCTGTTTTCCATGACAAAAACGCTTTTTTCAATGCTTTTAAAGTCCATTTTATCAGGTTATATTACGGAAAGCTGTTTAACATCTTTTTCGAGACAATATTTGCCTGAAAAGTACGTCGTTTTTATGAATTTTGAAATGGTTCAAATTAAGATTACAATTTGACTAGTTCAAAGTTTGATTTTTTACCCTACGCAGTTTTGAACACCGTCCATCGTTGCTTTATTCAGTCTAGGCAGCAGTGGCGTAGCAAGGGGGGGTGCGGGAGTGCGGTCCGCACCGGGCCCCCGAATTCAGGGGGCCTCATTATCAGAGAAGGGTTGAATAAAGTTCTTTAAATAGTGAAAGTTTGCTACAAGTATTGTATACTTGCAGATCTGTTTATAGGAATGTCGAGGCCCCTTCGTGATTATCAAAAGATTTTGGAATGGGCACACAAATGACTAATTTGAAATCCTATTATTAACAATTATAAATATGCAAACTTTATTCAAGTAATTTAGTTAGTTTAGTTTTGATCAATTCGATGATTGATATTTGTGGTACCTACAGGGGCCCCAAAGTACATAAATAATGTGCTAGAAATCAAAATATAAATTTACTAAATTCAATACCGATATGGAAGCAACATTCATGTGCATTATAAAATGTTCCTGACATCCTAAACAAAGGACCAAACATAGCTGTTGGCTTAGCTTAAGGTAGCAGCTGAAATTCAGGGGTCCCATTTATGAAAATTGAGATCTGAACACATGTCACGTCAAAACCGTAATAGCAATAGTTAGTCAATTATGTTTGCTTTCGTATAAAAAATAAGTGCAATCAACGAATTCCAACTATTGCATCAAGTATTTCTATCCAAGTATTTTTGAATGGTTTCTGCGGGAATTTCTTCGGGTAAGGTAAATACTTACATTGCCTTCGGGGATACCTTTTACGATTTATCAGGAGTTACTTCAAAAACTTCTACAAAATCTTACAAAAAATCTTCTAAGATTAACTTAAAACTTTTTTTTCAGAGATTACTTCAAAAAATCTTTTAAGCATTGATTAAGGAATGCTTACAATGATTCCTTCAGGAACTTCTCCAAGCATTTCTGCAGGAACTTTTAAATAAATCCTTCAGGAATTCTTGCAAGATTTTTTTTTTGAAATTTCTTCAACCATTTGTTCTGGAATACCTCTTCGGATTCCTTCATTAAATCCTACAAGGATTATGTCATGAAGTCCTTCAAGGAATCCCTCAGATGAACCTTTAGGAATTTCTCCTAAGATTTCTTTAGAGATGTATCCAAGACATAATTTTGCAGGAGTTCCTCATGGAAAATATTTTTAATGAATTTCGGAAATCATGCTTGGAGCCATACCTGAATGGATCATTGGAAAATTTTCTAAAGGAATTGTGGAAGAATTCTCGGAGGAATTCTTGCAGAAATGTTTGCAAGAATTTTTGGAGGAATTTCTAAAGGAATCTTTGTAGAATCGTCTTGATGAATCCTAAGATGTATTTGGAAAGAGCCATTGGGTTGATTTTGAAGGTATCTTCGATGACATTCTTGAAGGATTACTACAGTACTATGAAGCTAGTACTACAAGGAATACATTGGGGATTTAGGTAAAGAAATCCTAAAGAAATGTTGAAAACAGAGATTTTTGGAAGAGCTAATGATGAAATGCATAATTTATTTCTCAAAGAATTCCCCTCAAAATCTTTGGAGCAAATCGAAAAAAATCTTTAAAAGAATACCTATATGGAAAAAAAATCTGAAGGAAAACTTTTAGAAATCCCTGAACGAATCTTTGTAATGTAGCTTGAAAAAAAAATCTTGAAGAAAAAGATTTAATCTTCACTGGACTTTCTTAAAGGCTTTGCAAAAAGAAAATCTTGGAGAAATTGCTTTAAAAAATCATGAAGGAATTCCAAAAGGATTCTTCTGGAAAATTGCTGAAGTGATTAAGTGAGGTAGCCTTAAAAGAATCATTAGTGAAAATCTGTAAGATACTTTTTATGGAATTCTTGGGAATACATATAATTAAAGAAATTGCTTCAGAAACACATTGAGGAGTTTCCGAAGCAATCACTGTTGCGCGCTGTAGCAACTTTCGAAGGAAATCTTGGAGGAATTTGTAAAGAAGCCCTTGAAGTAATTCCTAGATAAATCGTAAGAGATATCCAATAAAGAGTTCTTGGAGTTTCTCACTTGAAACAAATGCTTGATGAAATCGTAAGAAACATTTTTAGAAGTTTCGCGAAGTGAATCCGGACGAAACAGGTGTTATCGTTTAAAAAATATTTAAAGGTATCAATAGAAAAATTCCTAATGGAAACCTTGTAAGAATTCCTAAAGGATTCATTGAATGAATATCAGTAGAATTTCCTGGAGGAGTTTTTGTGAGAATTTTTGAAGGATGTTTTTTTTTCTAGAATTTCTGAAGCATTTCATCGGTTTATTTTTTTATTTTTTCAGATATCACTTTGGAAATCAGTGCAGCGATTAATTAAAGAATATCTAATCCTGAAATTACTCAGAAAACTTTCTTCGGAAATTCCTTTGGGAATTCCCAGAGCATTTTTTCTGAATTCATTCTGCATTATTTTTAGAAAATTTCTGTGGCAATTCCTTTAAAAACTGTCTCAGCTATTGTGTTGGAAATTGAGTTCGCTATTCCTTTGGTAAAAAATCTCAAGTTTTTTAGGATCCCCGTCAGAAGTATAAATGAAAATTTATGCAGAAATTATTTTGCGAAATTGTTAGACAATTCCTTTAGGAAATCTTCAATGAATTCTCGAAAATGCTTCAGCAATTACTTTACGAATTTCAGATTTTTAGTTCTTCGAAATTTCTTTAGAAATTTTGTCTGCAACCTTTCGCTAGTTTTCTTTTTACTATTCGTTTGAAAAATCCTTGGGTAATTACTTTGGGAAATGTCAACACTCTCCTGGATACATCTTTACTAATTCCTAAAGGAATTGATTGGTTTTGGTTAATTCATTTGGCATTTGCTTTAGAAATTGTTTTAAAAACTCTTTCGGAAATTCCTTCGGAATTTGCTTTGGTACCGTAATCCGGGGTATCATTGATCAGCGGGGTAACATTGATCGGCTTGACACACCTCATGAAATGTTCAAACAAGCATTTTACATTGAAACAGTTTCTGCTATGGAATGGTATATCGTAATCTGCTATCATTTAGCTATTAAATGACATGCAATTTATGAAAATTGAATTTCATAAACATTGAATTAAATCGATTTTTCCATAACTGTGTTTCGTAGCGCAATGAGATACATTGTCAAACATTCATGCTTGGCGTGAATACTAGATACAATATGAGGTTCGAAATCACTGTATTACTTCAATATGATATCCTAGAGTTGGATTTAATAAACGAAACTTTTATGAAAATGCTATTTTTCAGTAAAATATACGATTTATTAAAAGTCGGCTATCAATTCCTTAAGCCATTGCCTACCTTTAGGCGTTATTCGTGGTTTAGAGGATTTTAATCCTAAAATAACTTAAAAAATACATAATTTGTAAGAATTTGGACAACATATTCGAAATCAGCGACCCCGAATTTAGTAAGTAAGTGTATTTTCAACACAAATGAACATTGATCACTGACATGATCAATGTTACCCCAAATCAACAGAATAAAAAATTAGATTAAAAAACTTATTTAAACATGTTTTAAAGTTTTACAATACTTTTTCGAGTAGCTTAACACATACTCAGAGGGCCAGTACTTGTTTTAAAAATATAAAACATGTAACGTTTGCTTTAACAAGAGAATTATTCAAGAAAGATCGAAAATTCTGATCAATGTTACCCCGGATTACGGTAACTCTTTTGAAATTTCTCGGCAATAATATTCGAAATTGATTTTGGTTATTAGTTTTGAAAATCATTACTTTTCGAAATTCTTTGAGCAATTGCTTTGAGAATTTATCAAGAAACTTCTACGAGGTTTCACCGGCATTCCCTTTGCTTATATATTCAAAAATTCCTTTGGTTTATCTTTCAATAGTTCCTTAAGAAATTCATTCGACAGATAGGGAATCGCGCCACTTGGGCGGTGGCTTCTATTTTCGTCTGTTTCCCACTATAACTCAGTCAAATTTGAACCAATTGACACAATTTTTGGAATGCAGTGAGATAGGTATAGTATCTACCCGTGTACAACATTTCAAGTCAATTGGTTCAAAATTGACTGAGTTATAGTGGAAAACAGACGAATATAGAAGCCACCGCCCAAGTAGCGCGATACCCTACTTGGAAAATTCCGTAGATTTAAGAGGCAATGTTTTGAAAACATCTCCGGTAATTCCTCAGAAAATTCCTTTGGTAATTCCTCTGGACTTTTTTAATTACTTTTGGAATTCCGTATGTTATGAAGTTTCCGTCTGGTTTTGCAGTTCTATGAGATACACTATTGTTAATAAAAAAAAATCCAAGAATTTGAAACCGAATGGCCGAAGAAAATCTCAAAGGAATTACCTAAGGAAGTTACAAAAAATAAGGTGATTATCAGAGATGTTCACAAACAGTTTCCTAAAAAAAAATCACAAAGCTAATTCCAAAAATGTTTTTTTTATTTCTTGAAAAAAAATCTTATATTTTTTTTAATTTCTAAGAAGAAGTTCCTGAATCCCTGAATAAATAATTGGAGGAATTTCTTAAGCATTTCTAGAAAAAAAAACCCAGATTAATCCACCTAGTGGTGATAGTGCCTTTCTCGTCGAATATGACAAGAGACATAAGCCGAAATGTTCCTGAATTAAGAGAATACTCTAGAACGGAACAAATCTCATTTTCTTTTTTTTTTTGTCACAAGGCTCGTTGACTTATCAATGGGAGAGTAGAGTTTATAAATAATTAATGTATTTGATGAAAAAATACCCAAACTATTGAGCAAATCCGCTAAACTCATCGGATTTGGTAATAAATTTTCTGGAGGACTCTAATTTCAATTTAAAATTTAAAAATTTATTGGTAAAGGGGGATTAGGGGCATAATGGACACACTAAGCAAATGAGTACATTAGGCCTGTATAACAGAGAAAACCTTAACATATTATCAGTTGGCTTACAACTTTAGTTTGTTTCCTACGTATTTCAATCATTTACAGCAGGTAGAATGTCTTTACTGTGAAGAAATAATGAATTTTAAATCGTGTGTTTTTTAGGGTTGGCAGAAAAGGTACGGGGCGAAATGGACACCCATCGGGCATAATGGACACCCCTGCATATTTTATGCTAATTCTTTGATTACATCGATCAGTTAAGTAATTTGCCCACGGAGATCGATACCACAGATAAAATACTCTATCTTAGACGAGTTTAAATAACATCAAAGTTAATACAATAAACTTTGAGCTGAAATAATCCAATTGTTTTTTTTTTCAAACACTCTTCAACTCCTAACAGTATGCAATGCGCGTACATCCATTCGTAATTGCCAGTGTTCATTTCGCCCCAAATCGACTACAACATTGAAATTTCTATTTTGAGTAAATTGTAATCACAAATAAAATACCTTTTCCATTGCTAAATCTACGTATACATGCAGATAAGGCAGCCATTCACTTGTTTTTATGGTGGACACACTCAAACACTCGTAATACCTTATTTGCTGCTTCGTTGCAATTATAAGAATTTCACCATAAGAAAAACATTTTTCAATTTCAATGATCTCGCTCTCTCTCTCTTCTTGGCGTAACGTCCTCACTGGGACAAAGCCTGCTTCTCAGCTTAGTGTTCTATGAGCACTTCCACAGTTTTTAACTGAGAGCTTCCTCTGCCAATGACCATTTTGCATATGTATATCGTGTGGCAGGCACGAAGATACTCTATGCCCAAGGAAGTCAAGGAAATTTCCTTTTCGAAAAGATCCTGGACCGACCGGGAATCGAACCCGTCACCCTCAGCATGGTCATGCTGAATATCCGTGCGTTTACCGCCTCGGCTATATGGGCCCTAATTTCAATGATATTAAGGTAATTTTGGAGGCATATGAAAGGTACTTTTGAAAAATTGAACGATGACCTGTTCCTCTATACTTATGCATTAAAAGTTTAGCATAAAAGTCAACGGTTTCGGCAAAAATAGGGGTGTCCATTTCGCCCCGGGTGTCCATTATGCCCCGATCTCCCCTATTTATTTGTGCCTTCCTCTAAATGATGAATTCCGAATAAAAATTTCAAGGAGGGCCCCTTTTGACTTAATGGACAAGAAACGTCAATATTCGAATCGGTTGGTTATGCCCGCCGCCGCCATTACCGTTCGCGGATAAGTGGATAAGCAGAGCTGAAAAATATCAAACCCCTCAGTTGACTGCTGACCACCTTCACTAGCACTGGATGCCGATCATTATCAAGATATTTCGGAAATTTTTTATCTGTACACTTTAGCCTTTATTTTATTATCATTGGTTGTAAGATTTATGAAAAATTTTACAAAAACAGCGCAATCTAGTGAAACTTCTCATAATAAAACCCATTTAAATTTCAACCGTGTTACAGAGCGCGATGGCTCAACCAGTTGCATCAAAACTATGCGTAGTAATATCAACCGCAAAAGACACATTCCACGCACTTCTACGCCATGGGTGGGAAATTTCAAAGTGATTGTTTTGCCCCAAGCTTTCCAGCATATGAAAAAGGGTAGATTCAATCTTAGGAAAACCATTTGTTTTACTTAAAATTTGACTGGTAACTTATTTAAATAGTTAGGTGAAGTAAAAGCATTTTATGTAAGAAAAATGAAATTTTTCATTGATAAGTTTCAAATATGCCTGCTTGCATATGAAAGTTCCAAAACATTATACCTATTTTTTGTAAATGTAGTATAATAATGTTTATTTTATACACCCAAAGGCAACTTTTCATAAAAATGGGTTTAGATATGTTTTATGCACTTTTTTCAATAGCCGCAATTTAATGGTGTCCCGTTACGAAAATAGCACATTTGTTGTAATAACTAATTTATTACGAACTTTAGAAAAATGATTTTCAGGATTCTCTTAGTACTCGTGGAGACCTTTCTTCCAACATATGGGTTACCTTGATCGACGCTTTATCTTAGGCGTTAGAATGGGTACGTAGACATGGTGTCCCGTTACGAAAATTTTAAAGACATTCATAAGTGGATAAATAAGTTTGGTTTGATCAAATATTTAACCAAAAAACTGTAACCATGATGAAATGATATTGTAGGTGGTATATATTTACATTATCCTTCTTGGTGTCACGGCCCTACTGGAACAAAGCCCGCTTCTCAGCTCTACACGAAAACTACGAAAAGAAATGGCAGGTATTCTGAAGAATCAGTATAACAAGTGATATTTTATTAAGTTATGTTGTGACAGCATACTCTTTGAATGCTATAACCTTATCAACATGTCCTATGAATTACCACCATGATGTATAAAAAGGATTATAGAATCACACAACGTTCAAAACATGAAAATCCCGAAGTGATGGTTGGCATACCTTTTTTACCACATTAATCACCGTATAATTTACTTTTATGACGACAAACATATTTTAAAGCTTATATTCTTATTGAAAATAAAAAAAAATGTAAAATGCATCACGAATCACGGAAAATTGCATTACTTTTTGTGACTACATAAATTAGTAACCATTGATTAAAAGTCTAGCGACCTCCCTCTTGTCGTTTTGGTTGTCACCTTTTTTTTCTCTCGAAATCCGTTTGTTTGTATTGTTACCCATCGCTTTCAAAATAAAACATTGTTTTCTCTAAGCACGACCAATCCGCGAGTTTAACGGTTCCCCAAAACTAACATAGTTTAAAAGAAAAAAACCCTTTAAAATGTAAAATTTATTTCAAATAAAATTGGTTCCTTTATTCCCAAGGCACATGAGCCTTCAAATAAAGGATTAAAGCAACATGCAACATATGCTTGAAAAGACTGTGTTGGAAGAATGCACTATTGATATCATTAAATCTTCTTCGGATCATTATAATGTAGAATGTGGAAAAACCGCGAAGATGGTTACGTCGCACAACCATAGTTTTTAAACTTCACGTACCCGACCCCCGATAACTCATTTTCAAAATACTGGCATTTCAATTTTCATCCGATTATTTTATAAGTCGCTCTCGATCGATCATACATTGGTGCTTATTTATTACTCTCAAGTGGCCATGTATTACCCGGAACCATTTGGGAGATATTCCGGGTTGTGCTGTGGTCAGGGGGTGGGGAAGGTATCTGTTTTGCCAAATGGTTAAAAGTGATTATTTCGTGTGTGTTATTGTGTTTTAGAGGCCCCCGCGGAACCTGCTCCCGGTGTTACGGAGCGGCCATATTAGTTGATACATACTTAAATCATTTTTTTCTATCCCATTCTTTCGAAATCATGAAGATTGACACGTCGCTCAGCATGTTTTGGTTGCCAACTAGAAATGTCCCCGATGACATCCCTGTGGAACCTGTGCTATATGTTCCGGGGCGGCCAAATTAGTTGATACATACTTCAGTCTATCGTTTCTGACTCAGTCATTCGAAATCATGAAGATTGATATGTAGCACGGCATGTTTAGGTTGAAAACCAGAAGTGTCCCCAATGATGCCCCGCGGAACCTGTCACGGGGATTCGGATGGGCCAACTTATTCCAATCTGGTTACAGCAGCTTTGTTTCACTGTTCGCAACAAAAATTTATCTGAAAATCGATGGTTCAAACACAACACTCGAAATAATCACTTTTAGCCATTTTGACAACCCCCTGACCCCTGCACAATCCGGAATACCGCCGGAATGGTTCCGAATATTTAACGGCCACTTGAGTATAATAAACTCGCACCAATTTATGATCAATTGAGGGCGACTTCAAAAAAATCGGATGAAAATTGACGAAATGCCAGCATTTTGAAAATGAGTTGTCGGGAATCGGGTACGTGAAGGTTTAATAAACCTCGAAACACGTTCTCCAGGGCCCATTCCGATGGCCACCATAGAGCAAGAGCGGGTTTGAAGGCCTATTTGTGTCCTGTTGGACAGCTACCAACTGTCTGAAAAACATTGCCGAAGACACCAACATTTTATCTAGCAAAGCATTTGATCTACAACTAGATGTCTTTAGCCGTAACGGGACACCATTAGCAAAACACTGTTTTCACGCGAGCGTAACGCTGCGCTCCCAAAACTAAATCAAGAATATTTCCGAAACTATACATTTCTCAGTAAAACTCACTTCGGCAATCTTGTTCACATCAATCCAAAGAAGAAATGTCTAGAAGACTCTATTATTCAAAACCTCATAACAGAGCTAATATACGCATTTCAGTATTAAATTTTTAAAAAGAAGATTTCTGCGATGGTGTCCCGTTACGAAATGTAACATGTTATATAAAATAAATTGGAACCAAAACCCCAGAGAACAAGTATTGCATCAGGAAGTACATCTAATAAGCTTGTTATAAAACCTGTTAAACCATATGATCATGAACATTGCATTTGAATGCAGACGTCATTTGATCACGAAAGTTAGTTCCTCGCGGTGTCCCGTTACGCTGGAATGTGTCAAAAGGGGATTGATGCTATAAAATTAAAATTTCCCCATACAACGTTGATTCATCCTACTGTATAATTACGTCTCAAGAATCTAAAATGGTGTGATTTGACAAGATCGCTTTAATTTTTATTAAGATTTTGTTCTTTTACGCATATTTATCGCTTGCATTGATTTTGTTCAGCGATGCATCCAATCCTGATTCTGCAACACTGCTGGTAATCTTAGGTGTGGTCAGAGACTATTTTCTTGCTGTCCGTGTAACTGGTTAACGAACATTTTTGATGATTTGATGTTTCGCATGCATGGTGTTTGCGCCGGTCACCGATCGCAATAAGATTGTAGTCAGATATATCTATCAGCCACCACTACTAGAGCACTAACTCGACCATTAGTGTCCGAGAAGATTACCAATAGTTGCACTCTTCCACCTAATGTAAACCATATTACTATTTAATAAACCATATCCCGTAACGATCGCTTCACGATCGCGAGTAGGCCCGACCGCAGGTAGCTACGAAGGTCAGAAAAACATCGCACCCGGTCTGCAATTAGATTGGAATACTATATTTCACCAGTTCGCAATAAAACATTCGCATGAAACGACCACTCTTAAACCTACTCCGTGTGTGCTATTTGTAAAGCTGTGAAACCGTCGCTAATAAAGTGCATCGTTACCCCTTCGAGAAATAAAACGTTTGATTTCGCATAAGTGCGCGTAGTCCGACGACTTGAACCGTTCCGTGAAGTACGTAACTGAACACATGGGTTTGGTTTTGTTTTTTAATTGGTCACTTCCGACGGGATACCTGGAACCGGTTCCGGAACACAACCGGTTTAGATACGGTATGAAACTGTTTTCTTGCTTACCGTTCATCTGGTTATCGAAAAACCCCGCTCTTCCATGTGTCACATGTATGGGCTTGGTTCACTTTTTTAATTGACCACTTTCAGCGGGACAGCTGGAACCGGTTCCGGAACACAACCGGTTCAGATATAGTCTGAAACTATTTTCCTGCTTACCGTTCATCTGGTTATCGAAAAAGCCGCTCTTTGATGTGTCGCCTGCCTGGGTTTGGTTCACTTTTTTAATTGGCCACTTCCGGCAGGACATCCGGAACCGGTTTCAGAATACTACTGGTTCAAACATGGTCTGAAACTATTTTCCTGCTTACCGTTCATCTGGTTAACGAAAAAGCCGCTGTTTGATGCGTCGCATGCCTGGGTTTGGTTCACTTTTTTAATTGGCCAATTCCGGCAGGACATCCGGAACCGGTTCCGGAACACTACCGGTTCAAACTATGTTTGATACTATGTTTCTGATTACCGTTCATCTGGTTATCGAAAAAACCGCTCTTTGATGTGTCGCATGCCTGGGTTTGGATCACTTTTTTAATTGGCCACTTCCGGCAGGACATCCGGAACCGGTTCCGGAATACTACCGATTCAAACATGGTCTGAAACTATTTTCCTGCTTATCATTCAACTAGTTATCGAAAAATCCGCCATTTGACGTGTCGCATGCATGGGTTATGTTCACTTTCTTATTTGGCCACTTCCGGCGGGACACCCAGAACCGGTTCCGGAACACTACCGGTTCAGATATAGTCAGAGACTATATTATTTCATCCCGTTCATCAGATAATCGAAAATGCCGTGGTTTGATGGGTCGCATGCATGGGTTCGTTGCATTTTCATATCTGGCCCCGTCCTGGGGTACCGGTCCGGAACACCTAAATGGCCATAACTCCGGAACGGCTGGACCGATCTGAACCATTTTCAATAGGAAACAATGGGACAATGTACCCCGTCGAATGAACCATCGGTCGTTGAAATCGGTTCATATTTACTATCTAAAAATGAGGTGACCTTTTTGTACACATACACACACACACACATACATACACACACACACACATACATACACACAGACATCATCTCAACTCGTCGAGCTGAGTCGATTGGTATATAACACTTGACCCCTCCGGGGGCTCTATCAAATTTTCGTTTTTGGAGTGAACATATAGCCTTTCGGTACACCTTGGTGTACGAGAAAGGCAAAAAACACTCAAATATTCTGCAGGAATGCCTATAGATTTTTTTGAGGAATTTGTGTTAAAAATCTTCGAAAAAATCTTGCAGAAGTAATTACACAAATACATGGAGAAATCCTTGCATGAATGAAATCCCAAAAGATATCTTGTACAAAATCATTTGTAAAATACTTAGGGAAATCAGTTTGACACTTCAGGACGCGCGCCGTTGTAAAAAAGTACAACATTGCCAAAAACCTCGCTCGTCGTATACAGTGCGAGCACGTTGTATTTTTAGGCTCAAACAGGCACGCGTCCTGAAAGTTTAAGAATGAATGAATAAAATCAATTTAAGAAATTCTAAGAGAATACTTTAATAAATTTTGAACGAATCTTTGGAGAAATCGCAAGAACATTTATTGGATGAACTACTAAAGAAATCTTTAGAAAAAAAATCTTAAGGCCTCTTTGAAGGAATTTCTTTAAAATTTTGACTAAAACGATGGAAAGATTCCTAAAGTGAGCCCTAGAAAAATCTCAAAAGTATCCCTCGGTTGAATCCCTAGAAAATTTATTGAATAAATTAAACAAGGAATTCTATATTCGATAGATGAAACCTTTGCATTAGTTTATTACAAGATCCTTGAAGGAATTCTGAAAGAATCTTTTGATAATTGAGGGGCCCAGAATCAAAGGGGTGTAAGTGACCATTTTGACGATTTTGAGTTGAGCATACCAAAACAACTCCCCGGTTTCAAGCTTTCAGCAACTTTTTAAGATTATTTTTAAGATTATTAGAATAATAGCAATAAATTGTAAAAAAATGGGTCGAATTTGAAACTCTATACATTTTGTATGAGATGAAAAATTGGTGAAAAACTTGAACCTCATTTAATCTAAAGTGGGTTTTTGTCACTTACTCTTCTTTGCTTTACCCCCTAAATTTTCAAGAGTTTTTTTTATATTTAAGAAATTCTTAGAAAACATCCCGTAGGAATTCTTGAAGCGATTCCTGAAGAATTACGTTATCATCGGTGCCGTAATCGCTTTTTTTCGAATAGTATTAATTTGGGATTGTAAGATTACTATAAGCATTTTGACCCTACCAGGAATTCTCAGAGATTTTTTTAAACGATTATTTCGGAGAAATTTTTAGGGGAATGATTAATAAAACCTGAAATTCTTGACTGAGATGCTTGATGGAAACTTAGAATGATTTTTTAGAAGAATTCCAGAGAAATGCTAGCTAAAATTCCTGAAGGAATCATTGGGATATGTCCTAGAGTTGATGGATAGTAAAATAACTCCTACAGATTCCTCTGACAATTTTCTTAGAGGAACTTATGTAGGAAACCTTGGAGGTAAAAAATATTATCCAATGGATTCTTTGGCACTGTCCATAAACTACGTAGACTCATTTTTGGTCATCTCAGACCCCCCCCTCTCCCCTCGTAAACTTTTGAAATTTGTATGGAGCGGAGACTTTTGCCAAACCCCAGCCCCCCCATCTCCCCCTCAACAGTCTACATATTTTATGTACAGGCCCTTTGGAAATGTCCTTACCCGTAACGTGGGTAGATCACCTTATAATGGTGCGTTACGGCGTAAGATCTACCATAACAAATTTTGATCTTTTATTTTTTTAGCTTTGTTAATTTAAATGCAGAAAAAATCCAAGATCACAATTTGCTCTACTTTTTTTTTCTTTTACATGTTATGTTTTTCATTGTTAATAAACCATCTCTTTCAGGAGGATTCAGGTAATTTGTAATTATGTTACTGTTGTGAGCCTATCACCATTTAAAAATCTATAATTTTACTTTTTATTTCAGATTTGGAATCGAACACCCAACAAGGAATTAGGAAAAGGACCAGACATCAACCAAAAATATTGCGTGCACCTGAACGTTGACCAAACGTTTCCTTTGAACTTTACCCTTCCACTAACATCCAAATTCCCGTGACGCCTAGGCCTGAAAGAATGTAGAGGTCTCTATGTACTTTCATAGGTGTCCAACTAATCTTCCTTTCCCATCCCTCAGCTGTCGCAAGGACGTGGCCAGGACAGCACTCGACCGTTGGAGGATTGTGTCAATCTTGTCTAAGAGTCAGAGATTAGTCCCAAATCTTTGTGCTTTGATAACGGACAGGAAAGATGCAACCCTCATAACAGCGATCCAGGGCTGTACCACCTACGAATTTGTGCGACTTGCTTAATGCTAATGCTAATGCTAATGCTAGGCCCTTTGGAAATGTCCTGGATGAATTTTATAATGGATTTCTTAGTAAAACCTTAGAGAAACTCCTTAAAGAATCCTAGCAGATTTTTTTTTCGAAAAAAAAAACGCTGCTGTATTTTTTAAGGAATCATTGGAGGAAATTCTGAAGGAATCCTTGAAAAAAAAATCTTTAAGGACAAGGTATTTGGAGTACATAGCTCCAATTTTCTCGAGCATAAATCTAGAGAACCGTCAAACGTATCTGGATGAAATTGTAACTTGATTACTTGATCCATTGAACATTGAGTTACATTTTAAGCCGGATACGTTTAGGTACCGGGAAACTTCAAATACTTTGTCCTTAAAAGAATGCCAAGAATGCTTGAAGAGATGCCAAGACAAAATCTCGGAGAAATCTCTGAAAGAGTTATGTGAGGTAATAATTGAGAAAACCTTTAAGAATCTGTGGATAAATACTTAACTTCTGTGGAAAAATCATCAAAGGAATTTTGCAGGATCTCCTGAATAAATCATGGAGGAATGTTTGAAGAAATTTTAGAAGGACTTCTCCATCTGGAGGAATTCAGATGTAATTTCTTGGTAGTATATTTGCTTCTAAAGGAATCAGAATTTTTTGTGGTATTTTTTTCTGGAATTTCTCAAGAGTTCTATGAATTGTCAGAGACATAATTGATAAAATCTCTGGTGGACTTCCTGAACAAATGTTTCGAGAAACACTCGATGAAGCTTACTCAAGAATCTTTTGAAGTACTCTGAAGTACTTTTGAAAACATCCTCAGAGACAACACTGTAGGAATTCCTGTAGGAATGGTTAGAGAAATACTTAATGACATTCATTATCAATTAAAATATTCATGAAGACAAAGTATTCTTCAAGAAAGATTTTTTTAAAGAAAATGGTAAAGTAATTTCTACTTAATTCCTGAAGGATTGATGTAATTCTTTAAAAAATGTTTAAACAAAAAATTCGACATAATTCTCCGGGATGTATCCTTGCAGAAATCCCCGAAGAAATACAAAAAGGAATACAGAAAATATTTTTTTTACCTTTCGTCAGTTAGTTGATCACCACTGCCAGTATTACGCTAATACTGAGTACGAAAATCGCGATTTTTTCAACGTGTTGTACAAAATATAACAGCGCGATCACTCGAGAGTTAAATGTATAGACTTATCATTGTAAAATATGTACATCTGTAATTTTCATGAGGGCCCTCAAATTTGCTCCCGCACCGGGCCCCCAAATTCCTAGCTACACCACTGCTAGGCAGCTTCCCAGGAAAGCCGTTTTCGTCTAAGATTCTCCATAACTCTGCGCGGTTGATACCGTCGTATGCCGCTTTGAAGTCGATGAACAGGTGATGCATTGGGACCTGGTATTCACGGCATTTCTGGAGAATTTGCGTACGATGAAGATCTGGTCCGTTGTCGACCGGCCGTCGATAAAGCCGGCTTGATAACTCCCCATGAACTCATTCGTTTTGGGTGACAGACGACGGAAGATGATCTGGGATAGCATTTTGTGGACAACATGCAAAATAGTGATCGCTTTGAAGTTCTCACATTCCAAATGGTCGCCTTTCTTGTGAATGAGACAGATTACCCCTTCCTTCCACTGCTCCGGTAGCTCTTCGGTTTCCCAGATCATGACTAGCAGCTTCGTTAGTTTTGAGCTGATGAATGGCATCCTCAACTTTCCTCAGCGTGGGAGTTGGTTAGTTTTCGTCCTCCAATGCACTGGTGTTGTCGTTTCCTCCGTTGCCGTGGTCCCCCGTGCCTACGTTCTCCACGCCATTCAGGTGCTGATCGAAGTGCTGCTTCCACCTTTCAATCACCTCACGTCCTTCCGTCAAGAGGCCTCCGTCCTTATCCCTGCATATTTCGGCTCGTGGCACGAAGCCGTTGCGGGATGCATTGAGCTTCTGATAGAACTTCCGTGTTTCTTGGGAACGGCACTCTTCGTCGAACCATTCGTTCCGTCGATTCCATTCCACGTACCCGATGGTGCTCTCGGCTGCGTCGTTGATGGCTGCTTTCACTGTACTCCAGCAGTCCTCTACAGGGGCCTCATCGTGCTCGCCCTCGTCTGGCAACGCGGCCTCGAGATTTTGCGCGTATGCTGAGGCGATATCTGGTTGTTTTAGACGCTCTAGGTTGTACCGTGGTGGTCGCCGGTACCGTACATTGTTGATGACGGAAAGTTTTGGGCGCAGTTTAACCATGACCAGATAGTGCTTGGAGTCGATGTTGGCGCCACGATAGGTCCTGACGTCGATAATGTCGGAGAAATTCCATCCGTCAATCAGAACGTGGTCGATTTGAGATTCTTTCTGCTGTGGTGATCTCCAGGTGTAACGATAAGGGAGGCTGTGTTGGAAAAAGGTGCTACGTATGGCCATATTTTTGGAGGCGGCGAAATCAATGAGTCGTAGGCCATTTTCGTTCGTCTGCTGGTGGGCGTTGAACTTACCATTCGTCGGTCTGAATTCCTCCTCCTGGCCTACCTGAGCGTTCAAATCTCCTATAACGATAAGGACGTCGTGGCTTGGGCAGCGGTCGTACTCGCGTTCGAGCTGCGCATCAAATGCGTCCTTGTCATCATCAGTACTTCCGGAGTGTGGGCTGTGCACGTTTATTATGCTGAAGTTAAAGAATCGGCCATTGATCCTAAACCTGCACATTCTTTCGTCGATCGGCCACCAACCGATCACGCGCCTCTGCATATCACCCATCACGATGAAAGCTGTTCCCAGCTCGCGTGTGTTGCCGCAGCTCTGGTAGATGGTATGATTACCTCTAAACGTTCACACCATGGATCCTGTCCAACACACCTCCTGCAGCGCTACGATGCCGAACCCGCGGTCCTTCAGTAGATCGGCGAGTATGCGGGTGCTCCCAATGAAGTTGAGAGATCGGCAGTTCCACGTACCGAGTTTCCAATCGCAAGTCCTTTTTGTTCGCTGGGGTCGTTGCCGTTGGTCTCGGTTCGTAATATTCTGTTGCTGATTTTCCGTTACAATGGGTTTTTACGGCTAGCGCGTAGCCCTGACACCAACCCCCTACTTTCCGGAGGACCATAGTGCACAGTTGAGCTTAGAGTCCTTCCCTGGTACTCGGACGTTGATCAGCCGCCCCTAACATGGGGATCAGGCGCCGTTGTGAGCCGCTACTCCTGGAGAAAAGAGGCTCAGGTTAGCAGAAGCCCTTCCCTGTCAGCCTACGACCAAAGTTCCCACCGGGGTTGGTTACCCGATCATCCCTAAGGTTGCTCGTATTTCACGGCCGGTACCTCGAGAAGATAGGGATAGGAGTTGCTGGGCAGAGGCTAGTGGATCGCAATGAAATCTGTATTGCGTAACATACCCAGCCTTTACCTTGCCACATTTATAGTCATACCGTGTGCAATATTTGATGGTGGTCATCTATCAGTGAGTGACATAATTTCTGCTTTGAAGCAATCGGTAACCTGCGATGGGCTGCTCAGGTGATCGTTAGCAACATAGAGACGGCCTGCTGTACCGATAATGCAGAAGAATGGAAAATGTAGATGTCGAGTCTATCTTGTGTTAATATGGCGATGGTTCACCGGGGCAAGTTGAAACGGGTGGGGCAAGATAAAAAGCGAAGTTTTGAAATAAAATTTCAATAACATTTTGAAAATTATCCTTCACTAAAAGATTGTTTAAATCAAAAACTATGTCTTCTTCTTCTTCTTCTTCTTCTTCTTCTGTATGGCTCTACGTTCCCACATGAACTTGACCTGCCTCTCTACAACTTAGTGTTCTTTTGAGCACTTCCACAGTTATTAATTGGAGGGCTTTCTTTGCCAGCCATTGCATGAATAAGTAAATTGTGAGGCAAGCACAATGATACATTATGCCCAGGGAGTCGAGAAAATTTTCCCGACCGGAACGGGAATCGAACCCGCCGTCTTCGGATTGACGATCCATAGCCTTAACCACTCGGTTAACTTCAGACCCTATAAACTATGTGTTAGGGCAATTAAATTGATCATCATTATTAAAAAACATCATGTTAACCCGCTGTTTCATCTTACCCCACAAATTTCAACTTGCCCCGGAGTACCTTTTCACAAAACTGCTTAAGAGTGTCCTCATTGAAACACAGTACAAAAGCGAAGATGTATTAATGATGGCAACTATGGCAATGACGGCGAGGGGGAGTTTATAGGGAGACCAAAGGGTGGTTACAGATGCGTTCCAGGGGGCATAAGAGGTTTCAGGGGTGTTTACGACCCAAGTAGCACACATGTCACAGGAGAGTCACGCAGCGCAGGTTTTTGGTTGCACAAGAGTTATAGTAATGTTATTCTAATCCCGTGTTAGAATTACATAACTTAGACTCGTGTGCAACCAAACTGCGCTGCGTCACTATTTTGCAACACGTGTGCAGTTTGGGGTCAGAGTCGTCTCAGGGGGTATCACGGGGTTGTATGGGGATCCATGGAGTCGCAGAGGTACAGCAAGGGGTCTCAAGGGCAATTCAAGGGGATCTTAGAAGCACTTCAGGGGAACTCTGGCACCTTCCAGTTAGTATCAAATGCGCTTCAACGGTTTTAACAGGGCCTCTTCAGAGGGCCCCTTCAGAGAGCCCCTTCAGAGAGCCCCTGTGGCGCTTCAGGGGGTATCAAGGGCGTTCCAGGAAGTCTCAGGGACGTTTGATGGGGTTTCTGGAAGTTCATGAGGTACCTGGAGGTCTCATGGGCGTTACAGTAAGTTTCAGTGAACTTTAGGGGGGCACAGTGGATATCAGGGGGTTTTGTAAAGGATCAGCACTGCCGTGTGCAGCATAGTTGTCCCATATTCTATCGAAATCCGTATTAACATGGGAACACTATGCTGCACACCGCAGAGCAATAAGCTAAAATTCACGAATTGAAAGAAATTGAAAAAGCATATCAGGGGGGTTTCAGAGTGTCTTTGTTCAAAGGGCCAGAAGTGCTTGAGGGGGGGGGGGCTAATTGGAGGACACAGGTACGTTTCAGGAAGTTTTAGAAAGTTTCAAAGGGTATCAGGAGGTCTCAAAGGCGCTTTTGAAACGCCTCTGAAACCCGTTGAAACGACCTCAAAAGGCATCTGAGATCCCTCTAGATAAACCCTTGAAACCCCTTGAAAAGTCCCTGAAATGCCTTGAAGTGCCTCAGAAACGTCCATTATCTCATGCAAACGCCCTTGAAAACCCTGTAATCCTTCGGAAGTGTTCCTGAAATCCCTTGAAATGCATTTAAATTGCTCCATAAACTCCCTTAAATTGCTGGTATGGACAAAAGTCTAAAAGGGGGGGGGGGGGTCTGAGATTGTCAAGTTTTGGTATATGTGGTTTATGAACAGCCCCTAGTTGCTATTAAACGCCCCTAAAACCACTTGGAATGCCCTTGAAATTATTCTTAAACCACTTGAAACTCTCTGAAATGCCTTGAAACGCCCCTGAAACTACTTGTAATGCCCTTTTAAGGCTCCTGTGACCCCTTGAATCATTCTTAACCTTCTTCGTGCATTAGTTTGCGCTCACCTCTCTGACCTAGTGCAGGTTTAGGGGTCATAATGACCCCAATGCACGACGAGGATTAAAACCAATTGAAAGATCCTTGAAACTCCTGTAATACAACTGAACACCCCTGAAATCCCCGCAATCTCTCAAACACCAATGCAACCTGTTGGAGCGTCCTCAACCCTCGAGCGATCGCGCTGTTGTATTGTGTACAACACGTTGAAAAAATCCCGCTTTTTGTACTCAGCATCAGCGTGGTGCTGACGATGACGGTGGTGGCCAACCGCGCGAGTTACAGAAGGCCTTGAAATTCCCTGCATCACCCACCTACCTAGGACCCATAAAATAGCGCAGATATAATTTTATATTCATATCATACTATGAGTAATGGATGAAATTCCCCATCAGTCCTGATTCTCGTAATTGATATATTCTTGACTTTTTTTGACATAGAGCATCATAAATGTTAAAATGGTAAGAAAACTTTCTCTAGCTATGGCTCATAAAACACCAAGCTGAGTATCAGACTTAAGTCCCAATTGGGACATAACATCAGAAAGAGGATAACCAATCTAAAACAAATAATTGTGAATCAGGAACCACTGTTTTTACCATAGATTGTATTCTTTGGAATCTCAACAAACCATAAATCACCCATGCATTGTTCCTCACATATTAGCCAGAAGACAAATTATTCACTCACGACGCCACTTGCAATGATACCAACGATAAATCAATTTCCAGCAGTTTGCAAATTATCGTTTCTTCACGTTTTGACTTCAAAACGTATTCCCGAACTCCCTCGCAGTGCCTGTGCTCCCTCACCCATCAGTAGATAATATATGTATGTGGTAACCGTATATTGTTATTTGTTTGCAAACGGCGAGTCTTGGGAGCCGATACAGTGCAACATCTCCACCGACAACGAAAATTCCTCACCGAGATAATCGCTGAAAATCCACGCTTGTGCAGCACCAGAGGAGCTTTCGGGCTGGCAGCATGCAGATCGGTTTCAATGCATGAGCAAGATTAAAGGTACAGGGGATAGACAAAATGATCGGGACAGGCAAAATTTTCCCTTTTCAAAAAAATTTCAAATGGCTGTAACTTTTCGAAAAGTGCATCAAATATTCTCAAATTTTTACTGTAAGTTGATCAACTAGTTGTGTATCAGTGGACAAAATTTGGAGAAGATCGGGAACTTCTGCACGAAGCTATAAAGATTCTAGAAAAAGGTATAATTATCCGATAGCCAACTTTGAGCTGTTATATCTCCGGATTCAATGAACCGAATGCAATGAAATTTTGACCATTCATGACTTATATAATGAGCTTTGAAAAACTTTTAACTTACCTTAAAATTCTTAACACGGAAGAAAATTATAACGATAAGATTATTTTTTTAAATCAAACATCAAATTTTCTGAAATTTCAACAATGTTTCAAAATTCAAGATGCTTACTATAGTTCATTAAAATCCCTTCTAACTGTATTGAATATAAATGCGTTTTGAAGGAAAGTAACAACATAGTCGGCAATTATTTGAAAAAGTAATGGGATACATTTTAAAATTTGACCAATTTACTAAAAAATCTTAAAATAAATGAAATCGCTATAACTCTTTCTGTTGTTAATAATTTCAAGTTCAGTCAAACGTTTTTCAAAGCTCATTATAGAAGTCTTAAATGATCAAAATTTCATTACATTCGGTTCAATGAATCCGGAGATATAACAGCTCAAAGTTGGCTATCGGATAATTATACCTTTATCTAGAATCTTTATAGCATCATGCAGAATAGCCCGATCTTTCCCAAATTCTGTCCACTGATACACAACTAGTTGATCAACTTACAGTGAAAATTTGAGAATATTTGATGCACTTTTCGAAAAGTTACAGGTAATTGAACATTTTTTGAAAAGAGAAAATTTTGCCTGTCCCGATCATTTTGTCTATCCCCTGTATGTTATTTGTTCATTTCACTCTCTCTCTCTGTGTCCCACGTGCACCCCTTCGGGATTCCTGGGACCGACGGACAAGTTGGCTGCTGAAATTGCACCGAAGAAAGCTCAGTCCGCGGTCCCGTCGACATGATCCGATTTTCTACGTGCAAAACATGTAGAAAACATAAAATATATAGTTCAAACATACGTGCTGCAGCAGCCGATGACGGCGGAGTGGAACAAGGCAGAATGCAGAGGACTTCACGCTAACGCCGCTCAGCACTAAAGTGCATAATTTCCAGACTACACCAAAAATGTGTAACCCTTGCACATTTACAAAATCAGCTCCAGTGTCCGCAAAATCGTTAAATTCGTAAAAAAATTTGTACAGCAATCTAGCTAGGATTACTAGTGACCTTGGAAAACAAAAAAAAATCAACATTTCACATCTAGACGAGTGTACGAGCTGTTTTTTGAGAATGTGTAACTGTCACACATTTTTGTGTGGTCTGGAAATTATGCACTTATGAGTAGGTCTTACACATTTTAGTGCTGAGCAGTTTTAGCGTGTTGGTGGGATGATGATAAAATATGCTTTTCATATCACGCTCCAATTTCTGGGCTCACTTGATTCACAGATCCACCACCGACCGACTGGAGCAGTTCGGTGGTGGCGATCGGTGGCGCTGAAGAAGGGAAGGGAAACGAGTCGAGTTTCATACGTGACTTCATTGTTTATTATTCATTATTATCATCATTATATGATCGAAACTATTATTATTCATTTTCCGGAATCAAATAAGAGATTCACCGTAACTGTATGAGCGTTGTTGTATGAGCCACAGATATGCATGTATGAGCGATGATTCCTGTCGGCTGGTCGTGGATTCGTGCAAAGCGCTAGTTGGTACCGTATCTGGTTACATCATTCAGATAGGGAGAGAGTTCCATGACATCGGGCAAATGTGAAACGCGGTAGTTTTATTTGGACAGAGCGTTTCTTTTTAAACTCCAGTCGCTTCAGTCGGCGAAAGCTTTTCGTCAACCGAAAAATTCTTCACTGGACCACTGGGTGTTATGTGTGTAGTCCGTTATTGCGACATTTGCACCCATTTAGACTCGGCCGAAATTCATTATCATCACAGTCGAATTTCGCACACGACTTCGCAGCGGCTGGCATACACAAGTTCGGTTGAGTTCATGACAGGGGTGTCGGATGCACAACAGGGAAACAAAATAAGTTTGATTTGTGTGAAATTTCGCTGGGAAATGATGATTCAGTGGATTCTCAAATTATCACAGTAGTCTAAACCAAGCTTGCTATTTGATGAAAACATTCGCGAAATGATGCGATTTGCTTTCGACAACGAATACGTTTTCAGCCATCCTCGCTTTATTCAATCAACCTCCCATACGAGTAGCACACGAACGGACTCAACACTAATCAGCATAGTTGACTCTTCCTTTTCGCCGTTGAGCCGTTGCGTTCTAGCCAAGCATCTCTTTTCATCGCTTTCGATGCTTTTCGACAGCTTATGGCGAAGCATCGTTGGCTGGAAGCTTTATTAGTATGGTATCGGTACATGCGAATGTTGCTTCTGTGTGCGTGTCGAGCGTTCATGCCGTAGTTTCGCAAACCAACCTATTCGGTATGGTTCGGCTGTTCGGGCGAGCGTGTGACGGCCCAGTCAGATGTGTGCAAAATCGTTTGTGATTTACATCATGTTCGTTTTGCCACCTCTTTGCTGCTGGTCATCGCTGATCAGTGCACAGTTCAATCGCACGCGATAAATATACAGTTGATGAGTTGTGATGAGCACTAGTGAGGTGATCATTTGCATCATTGGTCTAAACATTAATGAGAAACCCAATATCTCGTGTTTATAATGTGCAGTCTGTGCAGCCTCTGGCTGAAGACGGAGGTCATTGTGTTTTTTTAGTACCAAAAATACTAGCTTGCAGTTCTAAGTGGAGAATGGACAGAAATTTCAGTTGAGCAACTTTGGTTTTTGCACTGACGTACGCAGTCTCTGTACCGTTTCCTACCGCGAACCTGAGATAGACAACTCCAGGCTGGGGTCCCCAGCAAATCTGTTCTCACTCGCATCAACAAACGTGTGCACCCAAGTGTGCACCTGAATGTTGCAAATGCTACCCGAAGACACTGATACTCTATAACTTCGTGGGATTTGGACGTTTGTCACTTCTGGTAGAACTTTAATTAAAATCAGCCAATTCTGGAATAGTGGTTCTTCTTCCCAGTCAATCGTTGACTCCCAGATCTCCTTCATCAATAATTTCAGGCACATGAGAAAATTCGAATCGAAGTCTAGTGGGTCGAATATCAGCTGTCCCATGTTCATTTATTAAGCTGTCGTATAAATTACGAGTGAAGCATGAAAAGTGAACATAACTGAGTGATAAGTGAAGAGCTAGATTCGGAAAAGGAGATTCGTCGGAAGAAGAGCATAGAGTAAGGTGGGGCAAAAATTCGACCTTAGTTGAAAATTCAACTTTTTTCAAGAAATCGAAGCAGATGAAAATAAATGAATACCGTGTGGTGATTCTACCATCCATTAGCTAAAAATTTGCTGAACAAAGTTAAACCAAATGTCTTTTCAGTTTTGAGTTACAACACTTTTTGTATGTGTGTGTCTTATTCGAACTCTTGCCCCACCACTGGGGCAAAAGTTCGAATCAAGTGTTTGTGGAATTTCGCTAACCGTAGCAAACTATTTTGACACTTTGGTTATGGAAATACCTAAAACTAGTTAATATTTGATGTTGGAACTGGAATACACTTTAAATTTCGATCTGGATTTTACCCAAATCAGGGTTGTATTTACTTCACCAAAATTTAGTAGTTTTCCGCCAAAATCAGATAAAACAACATTTTTTTCAACTTTGATCGATTTTTTCACTAATTCCATCATTTTTAGAGATAAAATGTACATTTTGCAGAATTTTAGGTTTTTACCTAAAGTTGCTACATGACTCGAACTTTTGCCCCACAATTCGAACTTTTGCCCCACTATGTGTAAAAATGATTTCCAAATCTTTTTGCTAAACTTCATACATGCTAAAGCATCTTCAAAATATCCCTAGTAACGCCCCTAAATAAAATATCGAATTCAATTTCAATACAATTCCATTCCATGCGTTGGAAGCACCATCGCATATGACAATTTTTTGATCAAAAACCAACATTTTATCATAACTTTTCGAAATATTGATCAATGTTCATAATTTTTGGAGTGAAAGACTCTTTTTCAAAAAGGCTTCGAACAACCTTGACACGCGAAATAAATAATTTGAATTGAGCTCAAAAACTTCAAAAGAAACTCTTGCCCCACTTTACTCTACGCCAAATGTCTTTTCAATTTTGAGTTACAACACTTTGTGTATGTGTGTGCCTAATTCGAAATCTTGCCCCACTACTGGGGCAAAAGATCGAATCTAGTGTTTGTGGAATTTCGCTAACCGTAGCACACTATTTCGACACTTTGGTGATCTGAATATCTAAACCAATTAATATTTGATGTTGGAACTAAAATACACTTTGACGTTCGATCTGGATTTTACCCAAATCAGGGTTAAATTTACTACACCAAAAAATAGTAGTTCTCCGCCAAATTGAGATGAAACAACTTTTTGCCTTTCTCGTACACTAAGTGTACTGGAAAGGCTATATGTTCACTCCAAAAATGACTTTATGATAGAAGGCCCGGAGGGTCGAGTCACCTATACCAATCGACTCAGCTCGACGAATTGAGGTGATGTCTGTATGTGTGTATGTGCGTATGTGTGTGTGTGTGTGTATGTGTGTGTATAAATAAACTCACATCACTTTTTGGCAGTAAACCTAAACCAATTTTAATGACCGATGGTTCATTCGACGCGGCATCTGGCCCCATTGTTTCCTATTGAAAATGGTTCGGATCGGTAGAGCCGTTATGGCCGGAGTTATGGCCATTAAGGTGTTCCAAACCCATGCATGTGACCCATCAAACTAGGGCATTTTCGATTATCCGATGAACGGTAAGCAGAAAAATAGTCTCGGACCATTTCTGAACCGGTAGTGTTCCGAAACCGGTTCCGGGTGTCCCGCCAGAAGTGACCAAATGTAAAAGTGAACATAACCTATTCATGCGACACATCAAACAGCTGTATTTTAGGTAACCTGATGAACGGTTAGCAGGAAAATAGTATCAGACCGTAACCGAACCGGTAGTGTTCCGGAATCGGTTCCGGATGAGCCATGGGAAGTGGCCAAATATAATAGTCAAATATAATAATCAAACCCATGCATGCGACACATCAAACAGCGGCATATTCGATAACCTGATGAACGGTTAGCAGGAAAACTTAGCTATACATAAATCAAATCGAGGCTTTTTGATAGCCTGTTAAACGTTGGGTAAGATTAAAAGTGAAGAAATGGTCAAAGTCTTCATATATGCAAGAAAACAAAATCGTGACCAAAACGATCTTATCAAATCACACCATTTCAAATTTATGCGGTGTTTATATAAAGTAGGATGGACCCAGGTGTTATAGGAAAATTATAATTTGATCGCATCAACACCAAATAAAGTTTTTCGAATCTCATTTTGTGTCCAAAATTACTGTGCACAATTTGGGTACGGCTGGTTGAGTCTTCGCTCTTCTGATTGCGATTGAAAATTGAATGGAAAATTTCCCTTTTCTGCATTTTTTTCATAAGGAGGTCAAATTTTACATGAATTGTATTGAGCGTATTCTCAGGATCAGCTAACGTCGACGGGAAGTTCATAAGTACATATCCGACGAGAAAGGCACTATCACCACTTGGTGGATTAATCTGGTTTTTTTTTTTCAACTTTGATCGAATTTTCTCACTAATTTCATCATTTTTAGAGACAAGGGGCCATCCATAAAACACGTGGTCGTGTTGGAGGAAGGGGGGGGGGGGTTGGTTCGGGCAAAGACCACCTTCCATAATTTTTTTTAAATTTTTGTATGAACGAAGGACCACGCGAAGGCAGGGGGGTTCAGAATCTCCCAAAAAATGACCATGTGGTTTATGGACAGCACCTAATTTGTACATTTGGCAGAATTTTAGGTTTTTACCTAAAGTTGCGACATGACTCGAACTCTTGCCCCACAATTCGAGCTTTTGCCCCACTATGTGTAAAATATGATTTTCGAATCTTTTTTGCAAAAAGTTATACATGCTAAAGCATTTTCAAAATATACCTAGTTACGCCCCAAAGTAAAATATCGAATTTGATTTCATTGCAATTCCATTCCATGCGTTGGAAGGACCATCGCATATTACAATTTTTTGATCAAAAACCAACATTTTGTCATAACTTTTCGAAATATTGACAAATTTCCATAATTTTTGGAGTGAAAGACTCTTTTTCAAAAAGGCTTCAAACAACCTTGACACCCGAAAGAAATAATTTGAATTGAGCTCAAAAACTAAAAAAAAACTCTTGCTCCACTCGAGCTTTTGTCCCACTTTACTCTAAAGGAGCTGTAAGAAGTCGCATAAATCGATCCTGGAAGTGATGGCGAACCCACCGGCCAGTGATCGTCGTAGCCAATTTGCGGCATCTCGATCGAGTTCTAGATCTGCCCCGAGAAAGAAAAGTTCTTGCAGAACTTTTTATTATTCCCTTTTAATGAATTACTGATAGAATAACAATTTGTTCTTTGAGATTTTCAGCTCCGAAGAGTTTTTAATTAAACAATGAGTTTTTAATGAACTGGTACAAAAAAAAACAACAAGTGAGGAGCTTGGCGAAAGTAGTCAGGACCTCAACAAAGTCTGACAGCAATTTAAAAGCAAATGTTGATGCTGTGATATTGCAAATTTGTATGACTCTGGTTGTTGTTGTTTTTGTCGTTTTAACGATCCGTACGATTTCCGTACAAAATAGCAGGTAAACATCTATTGCAAGTTAATACACAACAGAATGCCTTTAAATTATTGTTAAAGTTTTCAAAACTGTGTTTTTGTGGAGGCATGTCTTATAATGTATTTTTAAAAAATGGGTGACACTTGATCCCCCTTTGAGCACATGGTTTATTTAAAGGGAAAATAATTCCAGAGTCTTCCTATTCATTTTCTTTTCGAGTTTTCTTGTATTTTCGATGAATATGGAGTGTTTGAAATTGTAAGATTTCCTTTAATTTTTAAGGATATGCCGTATTTTCAAAATGGGGAGACTTGATCCCCCTTTTATTAGTTTGTACGAAAGTTATTTTCACAAAGTTATTGAGATTTTCCGGAATCGTTTAAAAGATTTCTGAAGGACTGAAAACAAATAATCAGCCGTTAAAAAATAATGCAATGTACAATCGAAATCACTTGTAGCCAAAACATAGTCGTTTGTCCAGGAGTAGTTTTGAAAAAAAATATGCTAGAAGAAAAATGTTTTTGATTCCGAGCAAATATGTAGGGCACAAGTCTCCTCAGGGATCAAGTCTCCTCGGTCTCCCCTAATAGCAAATTGATAACTGTTTTTGCTATCAGTACGAAAAAATGATAAATCGGTAAATGTAGAGTTTTTTTTTCGATTTATTTGAAAACCTTAATGCAATAACACAATTTCACTAATTGTGTATCATTAGATGTATTAGAAGCTTTGAAATTTCTTAAACAATAAATGTTGATAATAATTTGAAAAGACAGCAAAACGAAATCAAAATTTGAAATCAAATTCAATCACTAGATGTGATATCAATTTGTTGCTGATTGCAAATCATGTTTTCGATTTTCTATCATTTTGTTGTTAGGCTTTACACAGGCAGTGAGCTTTAAATAGTGAGAGTGATCAGTGAATAGTAAAGAGTGAGAATGATGAGTGCGAAGCAGTGTGGAGTGTGAAACAGTGAGACGTAATAAGAGAGCATTGAGGAGTTAGGAGTAAGAAGAAGGAGTGAGCAGCGTTTAGTAAGTAGTGTGCAGTGATTCGTTCTGAGTGAAGGGTGAGCAATGAAGAATGAGGAGTGCAAAGTAGGTAGTGAGGATTGAACAATGAAAAGTTAGGAGCGAAAGTAAGCAGTGTAGAATGAGGCTTAAGTAGTGATCAGAGAAGAAATGAGCAACACTGCTTTCAAGGTAAAATCAGAGCTGGTAACTAAAATTTTACAAGTCTCAATGCAACTAATACTGGTACGCTCCCAAGGAAATGATTTCCCTTCACTGCGCGTTAATAAGAATTGAGGGGCACAGATGCAAAGGGGTGTAAGAGACCGTTTGAGTCTATTTTGAGCTAAGCATTCTATTTTTTCAGTTTTGAAGCTTTCAGGAACTTTTTTAAAATTATTTTTACGATGATTAGAAAAAATACAATAAATCGAAGAAAATTGGGCCAATTTTGAAACTCCATGCATTTTGTATGGGATGAAAAATTGTTGAAAAACTTTACCCACCTCACTCAACCTCATTTACTCGAGAGTGAGTTTTTGTCACTTACACTCCTTTGCTTCTAGAATCAGAAGTGCGCGACTAGTTTTGTGGGTAAATCGGTTTTCTCGATAGTGAGATGGAGCCGTGAGAGTGGAATGCGGAATAAGAAGCGCGCGACTAGTACCGTGGGAAGGTGATGGAGACCGCGACGTGTATGTTTATAAACTAGTGGACCATATCACCTACCACAGATGGCTCCAAGATCCACCCATACCTTACCCCACTCCACTAACAAATACTCCTTCCCGAGACAACTGTGGGGATGCTGTGGATTCCACGGTTTCTAGCAACAACGGTTGTTAAACTAACATTCCTTCCCTTTCCCAATGACCGTGAGGACGTGGCCGGCGCCGTTATTGACTTTCAAATGTTGAACTCTGGAATTGTGCACATTGAGAGTGTATAGCTAGTCCCAAGCACCATTTATTGGTTCTCTGTGCAAATTCGATTGTTCTGGTCAATTACGGAGTAGCAACTACGATGTGTACGGTTATCTTTGCTTTGCTCCTAGCGTCCTCAATTATTGCGAGAAACCCTTGAATGCATTATTATTTCACTTTTTTTTCTGTAATTTTCGTGAACGGTCATTCCTCTAGATGTCCCTTTCGAATGCATTCCTAACAATGCATTTCTTTTAAAATTTCTCCAAGATTTTATCTTGGAACTTCTTTAGAAGTTGCTGTAAAAAATTGACAAAAAAAATCATCTTGGAATTGGTGCATGAGCTTCCTCAGAAATAAATTTATCCTGAGATTTCTTAAGTAGCTCTTCAGGAAATTCTTTCAATGATTGCTTCATAAGGTCATGCTTTCTTCATGCATGTTTTAAAACATTTCTGATAGATTTATTCCAAAATAATACTACAATCTTTTTCGGGACTACTCCGAAAATTATTCTGGAAATTTCTCAAAAAAATCCTCTAGGAATTTTTCCAGGTGTTTCTCCAGGAATCCCTCAAAACGTTTCCTCAAAAGATGTATTTGCAGTTTCTAGAAGACAAAAACTCCTCCAGGGTTTTTTTTAAGAAATTCAGAAACGTTTTCAAAAGTTATTGCTTGAAATTTTCTAGAGTATGACTATCTTTATTCGGGGATTTTATCATCCTTTTATTCAGAAATTCCACCTGAAAATTTTCAAGAGACTTCTTTGGACGTTTCGATGTTTCTCTAGGAATTCCTCCGATAGCACCTCCAGGTAATCCTCCAGGGATTGCTTTGGGATAAATAAGACCTTCTTACAGGGATTCTTTTATATATAAGCAACCCGTTTCCACTGACCACAATTAAACCGTTACCACCGATCATGCCGATATTCGTCAATAAGCCACTTTCGCTATCCAAGCCTGAGACGCAATCATCATGAGTCAACATAAACATTCATTCGCCGGAGCACCATTGCAGCCGAATCGCACCAAACATAAACATCCACCCGCACGCACATCATACGACGTAGAATCATCGTCATAGCTGTGGCGCACCATATTTTTCAAGTTCAAGTTCAGTTAGGTTAGATCAGGAATAATCATGATCGATCGGGAAATGTTAGCGTTTATAAAAACCAAACACAAAACACAGAAGAAAGAGTCTTCAGCTGAAACTGAAGTGGCGCAGTCGTAGTTTTTTAAAAACGCCGAAACCCCCTCGGGTATCATAATTTATATTATCTAATGAATTGCAGAATTGCATAAATTATTCCTGAATCTATTCCATAGCATTTTTGTATGATATGTTCTAGATTTTTTTTATATTGATTACTGTAGAGTGTTCTCCAGTTTTTCAATGTATTCTTTCAAGTATTCCTTCAAACATTATTTCTTTTATTTCTTCAGTGGTTCTCTCAAGAAGTTCTTCAAGATTTCCTCCAGATATTCCTCCATGTATTTTCCCAGAAATTTATCCAGCAGTTCTTGTAAGGATAACTCCAAGAGCTTATCCACCGATTCTAAACAGAAATCAGACATAGTGTCTGGGACCATTTGGGCAGGAGCACCTATTTTGGACACTTGCTGCTATAACTCTGAAAATTTTGTACCGATTGCCTTGATTTTTGAGACACGATCAGATACGCACAGTATCTAGCCATGTGCAAATGGTCCAAATGGCCCACGGCAATCTACCCAAAAAAGTACTTGGAGAAAAACAAAAGGGAACATTTGAAGGAGTAAGAGTTCAAAACCGAATTTCCGGAGTAATTGTTGAAGGTGTATTTTGAATTATTTTGGTAAAGATCCAAAGAAGATTTCCTTGGACTTAAGCCCAAGTAACAATTTTGATTTTATCGAATGTTTTTAGAGATTCAAAAACCCTAATCATAAAACCATTGATACCGACTTGAAAATACTCTCGAGCTCCTTTATGCCTCCAAAAGTCCACGATCTGGCTAGTTGGCCCAGCCTTATTATGATCTCTACAGAACTTCGTATGCAAACCGGCTTAAGATTTAGGGTTGTATCATAGTTTTATCTACCTTCTAAATAAAACCATATTCTGACTTGTCAAATATTTGTTTTGATTATTTTTCACTATCAATGTTCGATCGTCAAAATAAAATATGCTAAATTATTTATCCAGCCTTCAATTGGAAAGATGCCGATCTGGAATTATTGTTTTCTTATTTAATACGTGTCAGGAGACATGCCACGGGAAATTTGTGGTGAATGTGACTGTGATAATGACAAAAAATAAGTGCGCTACACAAACTGTGCATTAATTGGAAGTCAAATGCATTTAATTTACTCGGTGGAATTGGGTTTAAAAAAAGATTTTCTTTAACATAGCGGAGTTTCAAAGACAAAATGTAATTTTTCTGAACATAAAATGACGGAAACGTGTTGAATCGTTAAGTTTGATCCTACGCTGTTCGTGAAATCATAAAATTGAGTAATGATTTTTCTGTATTTACATAAATTATCCCGGCTTGGCGACATATTTTTCTGATAAAACTCTGTGTTTCTGATGATTTCTCCAATAGGGCTAACCCTCCCAAGGTGGTCATAACTGAGCTTATGATAGATCTAACGGTTTTATCACAGTATTTCTTGGTCTATGATACGGCCACGAAATCTTTTTTTGGTTCTAAGCGTTGCCTCACAGTTTTGTTTATTTGTTTACACAAAGAAATCTCTCCGACAACAACCGCAAATGCAAGTTTTATTGAAATGGCATATAATTAGTGATAAAACCAATTCATGACCACTTGCAAGTCTTTAAATGACGATGTTTATAGCAGAAGTTATATGATAGTTTTATGGAATGCCAAAGGTGCAAAGTAAAAAACTACCACATAAAACTAGTATAGAACAACCAGCTTTTTCACATGCTTGTATAAAATCAGGATAAAACATGAATAAATCTTCAAGGCATGCTGATTGTTACTTGGGAATTGGAATCTCATTAAGGACAAGGCATTTGGACTACATATGTAGCTCCGAAATTCTCGAGCATAAATCTAGAGAACCGTCAAACGTATCTGGCTGAAAATGTAACTTGATGATTGCTTCGGCATAGTAAACCATGAGTTACATTTTCAGCCAAATCCGTTTGACGGTTCACTAGACTTGTACTCGAGAACATTTGAGCTGTATACTCCAAATACCTTGTCCATAAGAATAATAGAAGGACGTCAGGGAAATTTCTAGAAGAATTCATGGACAAACTTCTGAACGAAACTTTGAAAGAACGTCTGAATTGTGGAAGATTTTCCAAACAATTCCTAGGAGAAATCAATAGGGGGTCAGAAGCAGAGGGGTGTAAGTGACCAAAACCTGATTTTGAGATAATGAACGAAAACTTTGACATCTTATAAAAAATCAACACTATTCGAAAAAGTTTGGATTCGCCCCGAACACTCTAATATCAAGTTACTCCACCATCTGAGATGTAAACAGACATTATATACGCTGTTTTTCTGCAGATAGGAAAATTTTATTTTTTAGGTTAGTGTCACTTACACCCCTTTACCACCAAACTGTTGACTTACACCCCTTTGGCACCAAACAAGTTCTCAATAGGCCATATACTCCACATGTGCACTCAAGTATTACTATGAAAAAAATTGTACCTAAAATGTTTAATTTCGTTTTAAATGAATAATGCAAGCAACCATGATGATGTGTAAGCATTAATACTTTTCTGAATTCATAAATCAGATGAAGTCTTGACAAATTAAGAAAAAGCCCTTAATTTAAGCCTAGTGAAATGTTGGGGTCATTATGAACCAGGCTACCTGAACGAACACTGCGCTATCATGATGCGTCTAGCGTATCATTTTTTAAAAATACACAAACATAAAACTTTAGTGACCATTTTGTCAGATCATTGTTACGTCAGTTAGTACCTACAATTTAATCATCATAGTATTTTCAAAAATATAAGTTTATTTTATTTTTAAATGTAAATAAAAATACATTTTAACCTGATATATTAAAAAAGATAAAAATAATTAAAAACCGGCTGTGCGGTTTTTTGACATACAGCTCCATAGAGAAGTAATTTGTCAAGTTGTTTAGAATCATCCACGGCTCAAAAAAAAAACTAGCATGTAAATGTTCACGCCGATCGTTTCAGATATTTCCGAGTCTATAATACAGACAGATAATACAGACAGACAGAAACTCATTATTAAATGTATAAATAGATAGGAGTGCGCTACTAATACATGTTTGATCCTTCTTAATTATGGAAATCGCCAACAATACGATTTAAAATCTAATTATTTATTATACGGATTCTAAAACAGAGCCTCAATGACACCATATACGACGTAATTATGCACTTTTAGTGTAATACTGCGTATGAAAACTCGTCCCTGACTGTGGTTTCCAACGAGTATATACTGAGTTTGGACGTCTCACGATTTCAAACGCAAATTTCTTAACTGCCCTTCGTGTCATCCATGCTTGGCAGCCTTCTTTTAGGAGAAATAGACCTAATTTTCCCTAGAAGAAGACTTCCAAACACAGCCGAATTCGTGAGACTGTACAAAATTTTGGTAATCAAATTGATAACCTAATTCTGATCTTCACGATCGTCATAAAATCCTAAATTTTGGAATGAACAATTGTGAATAAAATGCAGTGTTGTAATTTTAATTGGTACATTATCGTCATTCGTACTCACAATGTGCAACAAAAAGAATGTGATATTGTTACTTTTTTGTGTGAAAAGGTTTAGCAAAAATATCAGTCATTTAATTTACTATCGATGTTTGCGGCTAAGCCAGTCGAGTGAAAGTTTTACCTTATTCCAAAAGCTAGCCTTCGCAAATACTGGCGTGAGTGACAAATACCACAAAATAGTATAACAAAGTTAGCGGAGAAAAACAATTAGAAAGCGCCAAGTTCGTGCCCAAGGGAGGGTTTTTGTGGGTTGAACTCCTCTCATTACCTAAGTTTCATATACTAGGCGCCCCTCCGCAATCTACGGAAAATACAACAAATTCTTCCCTTGCCGCCTTTTCTGTGCACACACAAAAGGGCGCAAAAATATCTAAAAAATCAGCTAGGCGATCTTCTTTCTGTTGGAGCGGAAAAAAATCCTAATTTTACTGAAAAGCTATTTTCTTACATGTATTTGCAAGGGTGCTCAAACCAGGTTTCTTTTTATCTCAAGAGCTGATTACTCAGTGAGTAGCTTGGAGTAACAACAGTGAACAATGAGGAATGTGAAGCTGCCAGATGTGAGTAGTGATGAGTGAGCAGCGAGAAGTAAGAAATTAGGAATGGGATGTGAGATACGGACACCGTCTGGAATGAACAGTGAGAAGTGAACCGTGAGGAATGAACACTGAAGAACTGTCGAGTTTAATAGAGGAATGAAGAATGAGTTACTAGGAGTGAGCAGTTGAAAATGAGGGGTTAAGAATGAGTGTAAAGTAATCAGTGAGGAGTGTACATTGAAAACCGAAGAGCGAGAAGTGTAAATCAGTAAGGAGTGAGAAATGAGAAGTAAGGAGTGAGTAGTTTTGAGTGACCAGTGAGGCTGTCCCCACTGATTCAATCAAAATTTCGAGAAACCGTGTTGGTGATGCGCAGGGGCAAGAAATGCAGAATTCAACAGCACAACTACCCATACTGTTGCTGGAATTGCATCAAATAAGGCAAGAAATTATACACGCTGAAACCGCTCAGCACTAAATTGCATAATTTCCAGACTACACCAAAAATTTGTAAGACTTACACAACATTCACAAAATCAGCTCCTACGATCGCAAAATCGTGAAATTCGCAAAAAAAAAAATTGCACGGCAATCTAACTAGGTTTACTAGTAACCTTGGTAAACACATAAATATCGACATTTCGCATCTAGAAGAGTGTACGAGCTGTTTTTGTGAATGTGTGGTCTGGAAATTATGCACTTATGAGTAGGTTTTACACAGTTTAGGTGCTGAGCTGTTTTAGCGTGTAATACCCACGCTTATTGCACCATTTCTTTGCAAGAGCGGAAAATATATCATCTCACCAAACAAAAATTTAGCTCATTCCTACAAATTTATTACTCTACCGAACGTGCCCCATACCACCCCTCTATAAAGGAAAAATCCAAACAAGCCATTGACGCCGTACTGAATTACCAGCTTGTCGCGTTAATTGTCCACTACAAAATTCAACACTCAATTAGCCGCGGTAATCTCTCCCGGAACAGACCCAGGACCGTGCGCTGAAAATGACCGGACACAAAAAGGAAAACTTTAATAAATGCAAATGAGCCTTGTTGCGCCTGCCACCGAGCGTATCAGCCAGGCCACTACAGCCGGTGGTGGTGGTTGTCACGTCATTCAGTTGCCCAGTCGGTCGCGGCCAAGGTTGTTGTAACCGGGAAAAAACTTACTCTTCGAAGTCCGAAATCATATTTCACCATCAGTCAAAAAAAAAAACAAAAACGTAAATCCCCCGAACCACAAGTGCCAGCGCCAGAAGGATAAACGTCTCAATCAAAACCGGTTCGCCGTTCATTTTTTTTGTTTTTCGTTCGCCTCCCTAGCCACTTCGTCCTTTCGACTGGACGCTGATCACTGCAAAATAGCATTATGTTCCTTTCTCCGTGTCCATCGCGGACCCCTTACACGTGCTGCGCGTTCACAATGCACAAAAGGAGGCTTGAGTTTGACTTTCCACCTCAAACCAGAGCCCATAGGTCCAAAACTGACCACCGCTATAGTTATGGGAGATTGGGGTGGGAAGAATCCTGTTATAAGGGTTGATTTCAGAATTTCAAGGCTATAAAACATGAACGAAAAAGTTACGAGTATTTTGTTTTTTTTTTTTGCAAGGAAGTGATACAACTTTAAGAATCCCAAAATGGCGAACTTTGGAATCTTCTCTCGATTATGAGCGCAAAAATCTCTTCGTTAACAAAACCAGCGCACCTGATCTTTTTATGTTAAGCTTATTACAAGTGAGCAAGTACATAATAACAAAATACATTGTTGTTTGAAGCTTGCTTCTTGAGATTTGTGCGCCTGAAGTTCTCATCTCATGCACTGCTGAAGCGGGATTTCAAGACGTTTGTCCTTAAAATGTATCTTAATAAACTCAAAAATAAAAAATAAATGTGTTAAAGTTAAAAAGAGTTTTTGCTTTGTTCGACTTGATCTCTAAGATTTGTTTAGAACAAACAAAAACTCTAGGTTGTTGAGAAGTGTAAAAATCATCATGATGTTATTTTTTATTAAAACGGAAAATAAATATGCAGTTCTACAATCCATCTCATTGTACCCCAATGACCCCTACCCTAGTGGTGCTGCTGATTTCACGGCTGGTCAGCGGTCAGCAGTGGCGGCGATGGCCCAGGAGAGCGGTCCAGAAATTCCCCCTAGAGGAAGGTTTTTAGTAAACGCTTTTCATTGCCCATCGCCGTCGTCGGTCGGTTCAGTTCATGCTCATGCCCAGTGCGCGCTGCTGCCTGCTGGCTGGATGGACATTGATCACACTTTAATTGTTGTGTGAAATTGGAGGTACGCTTTGTTAAACGGTTCTTTCTTCCATTTTTATTTTCCGAGGGTTGACGTGAAGAGTGACCGAACGAGTGCTGCTGACCGGTCAGCCAGGAGCAATTATGTTGCTGTTTGACACGTCGGTTTTTTCGCTCCTCGGATTGTTGTTTTATGCAAATTGACATCAGTTTTATGATGGTCTTTAAGGGCGATGGTGAATTGTTTAAGCGTGGGAAATCATTGCGAGTTGTGGGAAATTTACGAACGGTAAATCTATACATTCGGAAAACTATCAAAAGGACAACACTGGCAAAACCGGTTAAATGGTTGAGGAATATTTCGAGTGATCACTTGAGTTTGTTTATTGTTTCTTTTCGGAGACTACGAGGCGATAAGCATTCTATTATTTTTCTATTATCTGTAGTCGATGCACATTCTGAATTATCTGCCATTCCTTTTTTTACCAAAGCTCATAAGTCCTGAGGGGAGTTGGCATAAGCATAGCGGTGTAGATTTTTTATACTCCAGAGCTGTTCCAAAGATACTTATAGCCTGAATCTTGCGTTTTTCATCCAGAATGGATTATTTTAGAGGGGACCATGCGTCCCCTGACCGGGCTGCAAAACGGTGAGTTGATAAGGAGAGCGTGCAACATAGCTCTGGTCTTCACAAGTTCCTACCTCATGCTTCCACGGGTCAAACAATGACAAAGACCGCCAGCTAAGAGTTGTGTGCTTAGCTGGTAGTGCAGCCTGGGCACTGTTGTCCCTCTGACTTCAGCTAGATTGAGGAGGTACGTCTCGAGCGTCTGTTCACCAAGGAGGTGCATCCAGCGGCTGAGTAAGAAACGCTGCACCACGTCCAGCTAGATCCAAGGTGGTAGCCCCATCAGCGTGGTCGTCTTGGTTGGGACGTTAAACAGAACTGGCACGATGACCCTCCGGCGAGACAGGAGTGTTGGCATAGACCCAACAAACCACCCGTAAAAATCCCCATTGCGAATAACATAGGAGAAAATACAACTCGATACAATCGGCAAAGACCGACGCGACGAAATAAGGACTGCGATTGGAAACTTGGGACCTGGAATTGCAAGTCACTAGGTTTCGCAGGATGTTACAGGATAATCTACGACGAACTACATCCCCGCAACTTCGACATCGTGGCGTTGCAGGAACTTTGTTGGACTGGACAGAAAGTGTGGAAAAGCGGACATCGAGCGGCAACCTTCTATCAAAGCTGTAGCACCACCAATGAACTGGGAACAGGATCTATAGTGTTGGGCAAGATGCGACAACGTGTGATCGGGTGGCAGCCGATTAACGCAAGGATGTGCATGTTAAGAGTTGAGGGCCGTTTCTTCAACTACAGCATCATTAACGTCCACTGCCCACATAAAGGGAGACCTGATCAGAATAAAACGTTCTACGCGCTGTTAGAGCAAACATACGATGGTTGCTCGCCGCGTGACGTGAAAATCGTTGTCGGCGATATGAACGCGCAAATAGGAAGGGAGGAAATGTACAGACCGCTAATCGGGCGAAAGAGCCTGCACGCCGTATCGAATGATAACAGCCAGCGATGCGTCAACTTTGCAGCCTCCCGTGGTATGGTAGTCCGAAGCACCTTCTTCCCCTGCAAAGATATCCACAAAGCCATCTGGAGATCACCCGATCATCAAACAGAAAACCAAATCGACCACGTTCTAATCGACGGTAAATTCTCCTCAGATATAACCAACGTCCGCACATACCGCAGTGCGAATATAGACTCGGATCACTACTTAGTCACTGTATGCATGCGCTCAAAACTTTCGACAGTTATCACCACGCGTCGAAGTCGAACGCCGCGGCTCAACATCGAGCAACTTCGTAACGTAGAGGTGGCTCAAGACTACGCGCAGCAGTTAGCAGTGACCCTACCAACGGAAGAGCAGCTTGGCGCAGCTACACTTGAAGATGGCTGGAGGGACATCCGATCCGCCATAGGTAGTACCTCGGCTACAGCACTAGGCTTGACGACTCCGAATCACAGAAACGACTGGTACGACGGCGAATGTGAACAGTTGAAAAACGAGAAGAATGCAGCATGGGCGAGAATGCTGCAACACCGTACGAGAGCGAACGAGGCACGTTACAGACAGGCGCGGAACAGACAGAACTCAGTCATCCGGATGAAGAAGCGCCAGCAGGAAGAACGAGATCGCGAAGCGATGGAAGAGCTGTACCCTAAGGACACACGAAAGTTCTACGAGAAGCTGAACCGCTCGCGCAGAGGCTTTGTGTCACAAGCCGACATGTGCCGAGATAATTACGGGAATATTCTCACGAGCGAGCGTGAGGTGGTCGAGAGGTGGCGGCAGCATTACGATGAGCACCTCAATGGCGACGTTGCAAGTACCAAAGGTGGCGTGGTAACAGATCTAGGAGTATGTGCACAGGACGAAAGACTTCCGGCCCCTGACCTCCAAGAGATTGAGGAGGAGGTTGGCCTGTTAAAAAACAACAAAGCCGCTGGAGCAGATCAACTACCAAGCGAGCTTCTAAAATACGGTGGTGAAGCACTGATGAGAGCACTACACTGGGTTATTACCAAGATTTGGGAGGAGGAAGTATTACCGGAGGAATGGATGGACGGTATCGTGTGTCCCATCTACAAAAAGGGCGACAAGTTGGATTGCGGGAACTACCGCGCGATTACACTACTGAGCGCTGCCTACAAGATACTCTCTCAAATTTTATGCCGCCGTCTGTCACCGATTGCAAGAGAGTTCGTGGGGCTGGATTCATGGGTGAACGCGCTACAACGGACCAGATGTTCGCCATCCGCCAGGTGTTGCAGAAATGCCGCGAATACAACGTGCCCACACATCACTTGTTCATCGATTTAAAATCGGCGCATGATACAATCGATCGAGAACAGCTATGGCAGATTATGCACGAATACGGATTCCCGGATAAACTGATATGATTGATCAAGGCGACGATGGATCGTCATACGAGTCCCTTCGAATCTCGCAGAGGAAGTGTGGCAGGAAATCGTGCTTACTTTGGACTCCGCAAAACTCTACGATCGAAAAAAGTTCGCGTTAACACGAAGTTAACTATCTACAAACGCTCATTAGACCGGTCGTCCACTTTGGGCACGAAACATGGACTCACGTGCAGAGGATCAACGCGCCCTTGGAGTTTTCGAACGGAAGGTGTTGCATACCATCTACGGCGGAGTGCAGATGGAAGACGGGGCTTAGAGAAGGCGAATGAACCACGAGCTGCATCAGCTGCTGAGAGAACCAACCATCGTCCATACCGCGAAAATCGGGAGGCTACGGTGGACGGGTCACGTCATCAGGATGTCGGATAGCAACCCGACTAAAATGTTTCTCGAGAGTAATCCGACCGGTACAAGAAGACGTGGAACGCAGTGAGCTAGGTGGGCCGACCAAGTGGAGGACGATCTGCGGACCCTTCGCAGAGTGCAGAACTGGAGACAAACAGCCATGGACCGAGTGGAATGGAGACGGCTACTATGTACAGTAGAGACCACCCAGGCCTTAGCCTGATCGATAAGTAAAGTATCTTGGTTGCCAAAACAATCAGATTAGTCGACGCACCAAAATCCGAATTTTCAACTCGAACTTGAATTCTGTGCTGCTGTACGCCAGTGAAACTTGGTGTGTATCAGCGGAGAATACACAAAGGCGGCAGGTCTTCATCAATAGATGCCTGCGGTGTATAATTCGTTCACGATGGCCTCACAATTGGATCTCCAACGTGGAGCTCCATCGTCGATGTCATCAAAAGCCGATAGTGACGGAAATTCGGGAGCGAAGGTGGAGGTGGGTCGGCCATACTCTAAGCAGAGGTTGGAACGAAATCTACTTACAATCAAGTGTTAGAGTGAAACCCAGCAGGACATTTCCGCATAGGCAGACGAATGTATGACTACTGCGTCACGAGCCCGGCCTTCAACACCTGTTTCACACGTAATAATGTTTGAAAACACACCTTGATCTTAGATAGGCTATGTACTGGTCGACGGGCGTCAGGTTTTAGATGTCATAAATGTCCGAATATTGATCCCCACCGAGAGCGACTGACACTTGACCCTCTTCTGAGCATTTAGCTTTAACGGAACCAGACACTTGGATATCGGCTAACAGTAAATCATAATGGAATGGACCCTCAATCGGACTGGAAAAGGAACAAGAGCCACACAACAAAATCCTCGTGCTCATCATTCTTCCATGGACAGGGTAGAAAAAGTGACAGCAGCGCAAAGGCAACCAGTTCGATATAGTAGAATTAGAATAGAATACATTTAGGCGCTGTAGAAAGTGTGAGTGCAGCTGCCAATTGGGATCGCTTGCGCAGTGCCCTAGTGGACAAACTGGTTGAAGATAAACTCGGATCGTTATCTTGTAGTCGCAAAAGTTTGTGCGCGATTATCCAGCGACATGAGTTCAAGAAACAAAATAGTCATGCGTTTCGATATCCAACGTTTGTCAGCCAAAGGTGTTGATGTACTACCTGAAGTTGAACGAGAGAATAAGAGGGATAACCAGACTTACCATCTGTTGTTTGATTGTAAAGCAGCGTACGATTCAATGAATATAAATTAAAGTTGGCATCAATGCATGGTTTTCCGATGAAACTGGTTATCATCGCAGGATGCTTCGCACGTATCAGCCTAAAATGATTTAGTTGGGTAAGGATTGAAAACTGTACAAATACAAGTAAAATAATATTATTATTATCACGCGAATTTTTATCATGTCCTTCTTTTGAGCTGACCATTTTCCCACCTATTTTTGCAGTTTAACACTGTACTACTTCTACGCGTCATCATCGTTGCAAGTCAATCAGTTGTTTTCCTCCCTCAATACCACCCATCAACACCGCAACAACCGGACGATCCGATATGGGAACCACAAAGCACACAAGATGAGGCATCTCGTTGACTTTAACCTCTATATCGCACCCGCGAAAATTGTTTCCACTTTTCTCACCACCAAACGACTCCAACACCCGACCAGTGGTTTGTAGGTGGGTACCAGCAGCGGATTCACCGTGCGAGTGTGTGACGTTCGCCGTTGTGCCCATTACTGAGGTTCAATCTCATTCCAAAGAGCGATTTTAATGTTTACAACTCTTATTAAACTAACTGATCTTCCCCGTAGATACTTGGTATGGAGAAGACGAGGTCGACGACGAAGTCCGTTGGATGAGTTGAAGCAATTCGAGCAAACACGAAAAGTGGTCAATGCTCACCCCCACCAGTGGTTCCCAACATGCGAACTTTTAAATGTGCATGAGTAAATATTCGTGAACAATGTGGTTTCAATTTCATTCTCACAAAACTCGCAAAGAGATTACAAAACATAAGGTATTGTTCGTTCACTCATAAGATATTTCACGAATGCGCAAAGAATTTGTTGTGGAATACTCTTTATTCAGTTTTCAAATGAGATGTCGGTCCACTAGAAATCTCCTTAGGAGTCGCAGCTTGGAAATCACTGTTCCAATCCACACGAGCAAGTATCGAACACGAGCGGCGAACCCATTCGCTTCCCTTTGGGCGGCATTAAACTTCATCAAAAGGTCATACATGATCTCCTGTAAGACTGCGCTGCGCTGCCCCACCGACGACGCCGCATCGGGGCGACCTATGTCCAGTTGTATCCGGGTCGATTGGACTCTGAGAGCGCTGGAGCGCAGTCAGTGGATGCATGCAACTTTATTCGGTCACCCACCACCGGACGACGAACCGTGGCGTGGACATGCATCGGCTAGGTTGATGGATTGCGGGTGGATGATGGCACGCGGAATGAACCAAACGGGCGCGGATCAATCTTCTTGAGCTGTAGCACTTTTTTTTCCTGTAGGTACTCTGCTGCAGTTTGCTCGTACGTTGTCGACCGACAACGTACGTTGTGGGACTTGACTCAATTTTCTCTTCTTTGTGTAAACATAAGTGAGCACATCACGACCCTGGACAACGTTGTGATGGCAAGGGGACTTGATGCTCGAGTAGCCGTGTTTTATTGGAATTTGTTCGATTTTTACGGTTGGACTTGAAAGAAGTGGGTTGTAATTCTAGATTTAAAATTCACTTTGAACCGGGGGATCAAACTGGGTGGAAATGAGATTACTTGAGATATTTCATAGCAAGGAGCAGTTCGAAGAGGACTTCAGAGCGTTTGAGGGGGGTTTCGTTGAAATTTAAGGGCGATACCAGAAGAGTTCAGAAGGGATTTCATTTTTACTGCAAGGAACTATTGAGGAGCTTCAGGGAGATTCAGATTTGGGGGGTCTCCAGTTAGTGTATCATTGTACTTGCAATGGCCGGCAAAGAAAGCCCTTCAATTAAAAACAGTGAAAGTGCTCAAAGAACACTAAGTTGAAGAGAGACAGGCCAAGTTCCAGTGGGAACGTAGAGCCATAAAGAAGAATAAGAAAAAGGGACATTCGGAGATGTTCAAAGGATGCTTTAGGGGGTTCAGAAGGATCTCAGGACACTCCAGGGAGGTTTTATTGGAGTTTAGGGTGGAATTATGAGAAACTTCTAGGGGTTTCATGATATTTCGGTGGATTACAGGAGAGTTTCAAGAGGATTTAAGGGATGTTCCAAAGGGGTTGCAGAGGATTTCAAACGGTTACAAGAGAAGTCCAGCGGGTTTCAGAGAGATTTCAGGGCTCATATCTGATCAGAGAGGCATAACGAAAGTATTACATAATTATATCGACGGTCGATACCTATATCAAGTTTTGTTATATTCAGATATATTTGATGGAATCAGTCTGAAAACAAGTATGTAAAATATCACAATTATAACAAAATCAATTATAATATACTAAAATGTAAACTGATCATTGAACAAACGCAGTTAAAGTTTCTAAAATGCAATATAAATCAAACTCATATTTTAGGTTGTGTTCAGTGCGTAGTTTTACAGCTACATAGCACTTTTGTACATGTACGTAACTTCAGTTTATTTGTACAGAAAGCGAATGACTTTCATATGGTGGAAAATGGGACATGCAATTCCACCACTACGTGTTGCTATTGTGTATTTTATAAATGTTTCATCTCATGTTCCAGATCAAAGCAAAGCAAAGCAAAGCAAAGCAAAGATAACCGTACACATCGTAGTTGCTACTCCGTGATTGACCAGAACAATCGAAGTTGCACAGAGAGCCAATGAATGTGAAAGCTTGGGACTAGCTAACCATTCTCAATGTGCACAATTCGAAGGTTCAGCTATTTAAAGTCAATAACGGCGCTGGCCACGTCCTTACGGTCATCAGGAAAGGGAAGGAATGTTAGTTCGACAACCGTTGCTACTAGAAACCGTGGAATCCACAGCATCCCCACAGTTGTCACGGGAAGGAATGGTGGTTAGTAGGGTAGGGTAAGGTGTGGATCTAGGAGCCACCTCTGTTAGGTGATATGATCCACTAGTTAAATGGAAATACACGTCGCGGTCTTCATCACGATTATGATTTATTTGATCACGATGACCACTGATCCCGGATTTCGTGCTCGCGTTTCCATCGCCCTACCGTGGAAACCGACTGATCTACGATTATTGTAGCGCGATTCTGAACCCGGATTTTTCACTCGCACTTCCATCGCCCTACCGTGGAAACCGACTGACCAACGAATATTGTAGCGCGATTCTGATCTGTTTCATCTCATGTTCCAGATCGCCTACAAAGTTCATGAGTTCAGCAAATTTGTTCAGAAATTTTGAAGTTCATAAATGGTTTAGAATTAAGTATGGATTTTGATATTGGGTCACATTATTCTGACGTCCTAGAAAGTTCGGATCTATAGCAAAGTTGTGGAACAATCTTTGCCCGTATAAAAAAATACAATAGAAAAACCGAACTTTGTATAGTTACAGTATTATTTGAATCCAAACTTTTATAATTCAAATAATGGTAAAAATAGCATTACAAAAACAATATGATGTAATGTTGTCAATCATACAGTAAATTGGAAATGAGACTTTTACAACTAATTGTACAATGTACAGATTGTTAAATAGTGTAACAATACAATAACATTTTTTTTTTCATGCACAAATTGTTGGAAAACCATACGTTTTGTTGTAAATGAATTGTTCCAAATAACCGTATATTATACTGTACGGCTTATTTATTTATTTATTTACCCGAGCAGAGGAGAATAGCAAGTTAATAACTACGAAATCACATAACCTATTTTTATATCTTGTTTTGTTATTATTAAATTATCAAGGCATAGCTTTTCCATAACAAATTTTGTTGGACAATCTCATTTTGTTATAATGAAGCTATTGTATTGTTGTAGTATTATCCCACTTATCAGCAATAGCACAACAGTAACAAGTTTTGAAATCACAGCAACAACTCGACAATTATGACCTACCCTTTGTGTTGTTCAATTTTTGTATTAAATTAAGAAGGAAATTTCTGAACGCCTTCTTTTAAGAATTCCTTAAATAATTTTCGGATAAGCACTTGGAAGTTCTGGAGGAACATTCGATAAATCCCTGGAGAAGTCTCGCGTAATTTTGTAAGAAATTTCGAAGGAAATCCTTCTCAGCAATTATTAAGATTATTGGCAGAATCTTTTAAAAAACTCCTGGAGAATCTTTCGAAAAAACTCCTGGTGAAATCCTCAAAGAAATTTTCAGAGAAATCTTAAGATGAACTTCAGGACTAATGATCACAGGAAATTCTGATGAAATCCTTGAAGGGGTTCTATGCAGTATTCTAAAGGAATTTCTAGAGGATTCTTTAAAAATCCATGAAAGATTCCGTAGAAGAACTCCCGGAGAAATTTCTGGAAGATTTTTGGAGTCATTTATGGAAAAGTTTATGACCAAATCTGTCGACGAATTTCTAGAAGAATTTTATGACAAAGTCACTTGATAAACATATAAGAAGTTTTTGACAGAATCCTTAGAGAAATAAATAAAGGAATTTTAGAAAAAAAAATGCAAAAAATTAGAGACGACAAGCCAAGGGCTGAATCTGAAATCCTTGTAGAATCCAGGAGGAATATTTGACACAATTTTAGAATCCAGGGAAAAATCGAAGGAATTAAAACAAAGTTTCCAGAAAAAATGTTATATTCTGTACAATATTTCCAATATCCCGAAAATTTTCTGCAAAACTGTTGAGCATTCTAAAAAATTTTCAGTTTCTATGCTGAAAAAGAAAAACAAAAGAAAAGTCACAAATTGCTAACGACGATCAAACTTTTTCAAGTACACGTGTTGATTTCAAAACCGTGCTCCGAAAACAATCAAAGTAGAACAGTTTATAAATTACAGGTGGAAATCGAAGCTCGTCGTATTTGATAACATAGAAACTACTAAAGTTTGATTATCTTGCGACTTCAAATCTCTTAGAATGAATTAAAAGCCGAATATAGTATTTTTCGATCATTTGAAAATATTTCTTACGTCGGAGTGATGAACCTCATGTTATTGGCGGGCTTGTGAGACAAAGCGAATAATTTTATATAATAAGTATTATAACTTATTTAGTAGCTAGTTTGATATCATAGCAAATTCTGCTCTCCGATTATTATCAATAACATATTAATATCAAAATTTGTTATTGAAATATTTTCCGAATCCACTGTTATTAAGTTGTTATTGAAACTAACAAAACAAGTTATTGAAATGGTATCCCAGGATAATTTTTTTGTTATGGAATTTGTTATTTTGCCGCTTATGACAGACAAGTTTATAACACAATATGTTATGGTAATAACTTAGAAATAATCGATTTTATTATTCAGTTATTTTTCCCAAATAACACAGCTCCGTATGCTATTGTTATTCCCTTCTGCTCGGGTATTCAGTTTCGTCAACCAATCTAGACTAGTAAATAAACATACATTTTTTGTTTCATTTCTTAAAGCTCTAGTACATAATATTAATAATACGTATGGTTTCGAACAATAAAATGTACAAGAAATGAATTACATATTTTGAACTGTAATTTCATTACTACCTATACATTAGATTACGTGGTTTGGGAATCATTCTCTTTTGTTATGTTGATACCGTACAATGTTGTGTTGTGTTTCAAAGTGGTTTCTGTTAATGGTTCTGAGGCCTTACAGCTAAACGAGCCATAAAATGCAATGAAATAGATCTATCTTTAAGCATTCGGACAAGAATATTTTAAGTGCAACATAATAAAATTTTGCTTTTGGGGATATATCATAACCGCTTAGATAACCAAAGGATTGCCCATGGGATCGCTTACTTCTAAGTTCACTTTTACGTCTTGGTAATCCAAATGGTATTCTCTGTTTGCATTAACTCTTGAAGCTTAAGCTGTCCCACCATCCTGATAACTTGGCTTAGCAAACAAAGCATTATTTGTGGCAACACTTTATACGGCATGATGAAACTTTGCCGAGCGCGCAAAATGTTATTTAACCACTAATGTAGTTGCATGAAGTGGGTTATTGCAACATTTGAGGTACCCGTTTTACAAAAGCTTGGAATACATAAAAAACGGTTCTCCAGTTGGCCTAGTCAGTAGGGCCATTCCGGAGATGGCGGGTTCGATTCCCGTTCCGGTCGGGAAAATTTTCTCGACTCCCTGGGCATAGTGTATCATTGTACTTGCCACACAATGTACACATATATACAATGGCTGTCAAAGCAAGCCCTTCAATTAATAACTGTGGAAGTGCTGAAAGAACACTAAGTAGAAGCGAGGCTGGCCAAGTTCCAGTGTGAACATCAAGCCATAAAAAAGAAGAAGAACAAAACAAACGTTAGCGTCGAATTATATAGTTAGCTGCTAGGTTAACTGATGAGAAAACTGACATATTCGTTCGAAAATAAGTTGTGTTCCAGGCTTTAAGATCGAATCCGAAGAGGAACATATATAAGAAGGCCTTTCAGTGTCTATTTCATATGCTAAATTGGCAATATGTCCCTGCAAAACTTGCCCACAGAGCTTCCTCATAAATTTCCCAAAGGTTTTCGAAGAAAGTTTTCCTTGACTTCCTTGAGCACCTTCGTTCCTGACGAAATACACTCTTAAAAAATTAAAAAAATTAGGAATTTACACTTGATGTAAAACATCAACGTACGTAAACATTTCATGACTGAATGGCAAATTTGACTCAATTTTACATCCGTCATGTAAGTTCGAGTTGGTTGCACAAGATGTCCACAAACCTGTCTGATCAGGTAGGCAGAAACAGTTTTACATTTATCGCTTGTCTCATAACTCGGTGATACAGCCGAGAGGTATAGTCCATGCCTCCTAATCAGCGCACCAGGGTTCGAGTCCAGTTCATTATTTTACTTTCATGTGTTAAATCTGTCGCATCGGTGCTAGCGATTGCTGGCTCGACTTTATTTGTGATAGAAGACGTAAATTTGTGTCAAACGGGCCGCTCCTTTTATGTGCATCCGAGAGAATTTAAATTTTCATGATTTTTTCTAAGAGTGTAGGAGTTTTGCATTGCTTATTACTGCCATTAGTTTCTAAAATAAGGCTACGAAAATCAATCAAGAAGTTTATCATAAACTGTATAAGGAACATATACAAGTATTCAGTATTCGCTCTAAAGCTACATTCGGCAGAAATTGCACTTCTCTTTTTTCTGGGGTAATGACCAAAATATGTGAAATATCAGAAATTTTGCTACATTTTTCAGTGATTTGTTTTTTGACGCACCAAAACTGCTATTTAATTTCTATTGTCAGTATTTATTCCTGGTGAATAAAACTAACCTGGAATCCATCAGATTTTTTATTAGGAATCATGAAAGACAAAAACTGGAAGACTGAACAAAAAGAAATCCATCCAGAAAAGCTCCCTATGCATTCACCTTCGAAAAATGTTTTTCATGAATGCATCTAGATCACTTGCAGAAACTCATGACCAATCATAACAGTTTCTTTTCAAATACAGAGAGTATTTCAAGTTTTTTTTTAAGTCACTAAGTATTCCAGTTTTTCTCTGTTAAATAAAATTCTCTGAGAACCCCAGATTTTTTTCAGGGTTTCGAAGTAGTAGACACCCTGTTATAACTGCAGAAACTCCTTATAAGTTTCTGAAAGAATTCCCCATAGCACACTTAGTGGATTTAATCAGGTAATTCCAAATAAATTATTTTTTTTTTAAATTTCTGCCATTTTTATGAAGTTTCATGGTGAATTCTCAGAGGTTGTTTTTGTTGAATTGGTGAAAAAAATAAAAATTATTCAGATTGGAATTCCGGGATAGTTCCTTTTTGGTGAAGCCTTCCCATGAATTCCTAGTGAAACTTTTGGCTAAACTCATAAATAACTTAAGGAGATTTCAGAAATCAAGTTTCCAGATAAACTATCAATTGAATCTCTCGTAGGATCTTTAGTGGGTCTTCAAACGCATTTTAAGCAATATTGCGGTATGATTTTTGGAAGAATTTACAAAAAAAATCCTGAATTATCTGAGAATGCCACCTGAAACGAAATTTCTGATAATTTTTCATAACAATTTCTGAATGCTAGACGAAGACCATACAGAATCTAGGATTTCTTTGATCCTATAAACTTCTGACCTGTCTGACCTCCTGAAGTAACCATTTACTCTAAAGTTCGCCACTGGTTCGTCATACAATTCCGCTGAAATAAACTTAAGAACGACCATCAAAAAGTCGACTCGGTTTCAGCAGAAATTATCAGATATTTATAGAAATTGTTTCCAAAATTCTTACACGAGAAATCTTTCCAGATACTCCGCAAGAGGCCATTTTTTTTGTTTAGAGAGACTTTCCTGTTCTCGACATTCAGGTCTAGAAGGCCATCTGAAATGTTTTTTCTTGAATTCTGATATTGTCTATTAGTTTCGTTAATGAATTCTCGAAGAATCTTTTGAAAGTTCACAGTTCTAAAAAAGATGTTGTACAATCACATGCTAAAATCTAAAATCATGGTATAGCGCCTTGGAACAATTGATGATTATACATTATCGGATCATCTTAATGTTCGTCAATAGGTTTCAGGAACGGTTGTCAGTGAAACATAAGCTTGGAGCTGGGTGAAAACCAGGCACGATGCGCATAAACAAACCAGAGAGCTTTAATTATTTGTTGCAAGTTGAGCCTGAACATGTCCACATGGAGGGCGTTAATTGAAAATGTCGTGAAACGCATCCTAAATTTAAACCTATACCAAAAAGTTGAAATACATACATATACGAAACTACAGTAAAAATTTGGTTTCATTTCATTAACTGTAGACAATTTGCGAATCACTTGAAGGTAGGGTGGCACAATAATTAACGACTCACCCTTTAGGTTATAGTTTGTGAATCTTACTCCGTAACGCAACACGAAGAGGTGTTCCACCTACGTTACGGGCTCCGTTCCGAGCATTTTTAAATCCCATCATCCATTAATCCATCAGCACGGGTCACCTGATACCTTGTGGCTTGGGGTTTCATGGTTGGTGAAGTTTTACTCCCAGAACAAGGGGTCTGTGATGCCATTCTAAGTCGACAACTACACGCTAAGAAATCCGTTCCAGGAATAGTCCACAATCAGTCACGGTTTCTGGAACAAGCAGAATTTTCGTTTACGATTATACACCATGAAATAAAGTTACAAATTCGTGAACTTTGTTCCGCAATATAAACGTAACGCCTGATACCGAATCCGCACTCGTCAAAATCGGGAACGTAATTCACGGCAAACGGAATGTAGTTCACGCGAACAGAAACTTAAATCACGGAACATGGAACATAGTTCATGGTCTGCGAACACAGATCACAGTAACGTGAAGTATTATCTGGTTTTTAGGCTTCACGTCATAGCAGCAGGAACTTTGTTCACGATATCGGTCTGGAACTTATGATTATAATTGTGAAATCAGAATGTTCGTCATTGTGGCTGAAGACGAATTTCATCAAATATACACACTTCATTTACTGCTAAACTTACTTGTTTCGAAAACAAACAACCCCATCCACCAATGGCACTATTCGAAGCATGACTAAAAAGCTGCGATTATTCTTTCCTGGGCTGTGTGAAGTCGCTGGTTGGTTAGAACTCCGGAAAACACCTGCAGATTTTCTGCTTCAAACAGCAAAATATCACTAATTTTATGTCATTAGCACTGAATTGCAATAGTTTATCACAAAAAATGGTATAAAGCAAGGGAAATAATTGGACACTAGGGGAAGATTCGCGGCACTTGTGTTGATATCTGCGAGCTGGTGCGTTACTAATAATGACAGCGCGTGTGAACGGAGTGCTCGTTGTGGGAAACAAAATCACGAATTTAATTCCATGGCTTATTGGTATCGTGATTTGAGTTCTTGTTTCTGAATGCGTTACTAAATAAACAGCTAGAATGGAAAGACGTGAACTGTGTTCTAGAATTTGTGCTAGCTTTGCATGAGAACTGGTTATATGAAACATGTTTATGGGAACTAAATCATGATTATGATCTAGCGCTCAATTCCGCTATTCGTGATTTTTTGTTCAGGAATATCGGAACGGATTTTTTAGCGTGTATACGGGAAGGTCGCGGCAACTTGTTCAAAGTATGAGGGAGGGGCAAAAAGAAGAGCAAATCGAATTTTTTGTGATTTTTTTGCATGGAAAAATTTTAAAATATTCAAATATTTGGAGGACCAAACCATGTCCACGCCAAAAAATTAGGCAAAATATACTGTGTAATATTTTTAAAACGTGTTTATTTGAGATGGATTTTTTCCAATAAAAGCCAGTTGGGTAATGTGTATTGACTTTCGTCTGAAGAAATCAAAAGATGTGTTGGACGACCATTTTAACGAATCGAGAGACGCGTTGGACGACCGTCACCATAAAATGCCTTTAGGTTGTGAAACGCGTTGGATGATCAGCAAAACGTACCGGAAGTACCTTTAACGAAAGAGGCAAGTTTCTCATCCTTCTAGGTGAATCACTCCAAGAACTCTCATCCCAACATTCACATGCGAAGGCTCAAACCGATAACTCGAATCCAATACGCTTTTCATCGTTCCATTCTCGTCGTCGTCGTCGTCGTATGATCATTCAGCCAAGCCCGTACGTTCCTCCCCAAGACCCATGCCCAGCATCGCTCCCCATCATCGGAGCGAGGAAGTGCTCCGGAGAAAATTCACTTAAGTCAATTTCATGCTTCCTTATCGAGCTCTTGCAATCCTCAGCCTTACTCTTCAATGCAGTCCTCCTCTGCCACACCCACCTCGTTCCGCTCACGCCATCGATCACCTGTTTCACCCCCGCGAATGACCTCTTTAACGGCTCGTCTGATGGAAAAGTGACTAATTTTACAGGTTCGCCCGTTGCAAGCGCCACTACCAAACCAATCCACGCCAGCGAGCAGCGGAACGAAAGTACCCATCGTCGTAGAGGTCACGATGCGAGGGAGTTTGATGTGATGGATTTCTCGGCAGGTTTCATTTTTGCCTGATTAAAATGTTATGGCCATAGATTGTGGCAGTTTGTTGTTTTCTGCGTTGCTCTGCTAAGCGATAACACGGGCGGAGCTTGTTAGCGAGCGAGTTAATCGAATTATGAGCCATGATCGAAAATTGGATTTGTAGGAAAATTATACGCATTTCTAGTTTAAAGTGGCGGAAGGTGTTCGTCATGGGCGTAGAAACAGATGGGCCGGGCTACTTATAGAATCCTACTGTGACAGAAGTTTTTTCAATAACTTCTAGAAGAAAAATCTGAGATTTTTAATCACACATGGACCAGGCACTACATTCGAACTTTTTAAATTTCCATGCTTTCCAATTACTATTTACATTAATCAACAAACATCATGCATTTTACACTATTTTTAATGTTTTTACAGCAAAATATCTTAAAAATGAAAACCTTAGCACACCTAACACTTCAGGAGCCAGGCTTCAAACAAGTAATCCTGGCTACACCAATGCTGTTTCTTACATTTCTAGCGAAAATTTCATCTAATTCTTCCATTCTCTGATAAAACCTACTTTCAGAAATCGACGAAATTGCTCTCCCCAGATGGTTGATTACTTTCATAAAGTTATCAACCGTGTAATGAATATTGATCCGGCCCAAAAGGTGTGTTCCATAATCACCTCTCACCATTCACAAAAACATTGATGCAACACGTCAGCACAAAACACGTTTCCTTGAGTACACACGCACCACCAGCAAGCAGTCCGAGAACAAATAAGGGTGCGTGACCGATTTCCCGCCCGAGGGATGACATGTATATCTTCGGATAGAACAATTTCCATACACCCACCTCATTTCTTGCGGTTAACCGGGACAGACGACGACGACAGCCATCAGCTGGACGGACACACGGTTCGAAATATAATCAAATAAATCAGGCAGTGAACCTGTCATAAATCACATTATTCTTATACCTTCCGGATGAAGGGTCTGCCCTTCGTACCACCTCTCAGATCCCCAAACATCCTAATCAAAATTATAGTTTTCGACGAAGAAAACAAGACATCGAGAAGGATGTGAACTTCTCCGGAGTTGGGGAAACCCACTTCCTCGGGAGACTGAAAAATATCTTCATATATCAGTCTCAGATTACCCTGCCGATGCGATGGCCCGGCGGACATCAGACAGCTTTCCCCTGCCAGCCCTGATTGTTTCGACTATGACAATGATTAGACTGTGTGTCGACCCACAATAATAATGGACCGAGGTTGTATGCATACAATGTGTTGTCGAGGAAGAGCTATGAGCATTCTTGAGGAAGGACAACGGCAAGATGCTGAGCCAGTGGAAAATTATATACATATCCGGTTTCTTGAGATGATGACTTTTATCTCTTCATCACGTCTTTGTCGTCGTCTCGATGTCTTGGTTGGTGGTTGACTGTATGCAGAATGTAGGTGAGATAGGAAATTTTGGGGTTGCAGGGAGTGGAGAGAGGAAATAAGTTTGTGATGAATTGTCAGTCAGTATGAAGTCTTAATACTGAAAAATGCGGTACATACTGTGGTGTCCTTGAAACAAACAATCCATTTTTCATCCGTCGCAATTTAGTGGTTGCATATAAATACTTACAAATTTTAGATACATCACATACAGGGGATAGACAAAATGATCGGGACAGGCAAAATTTTTACTTTTCAAAGAAATCTTCAACTAGCTGTAACTTTTCGAAATGTGCATCAAATATTTTCAAATTTTCACTGTAAGTTGATCAACTAGTTGTATATTAGTGGACAAAATTTGGTAACAATCGGGCTATTCTGCACGAAGTTATAAAGATTCTAGAAAAAGGTATAATTATCCGATAGCCAACTTTGAGCTGTTATATCTCCGGATTCAATGAACCGAATGCAATGAAATTTTGACTAAATATTTATGACTTATATAATGAGCTTTGAAAAACTTTTGACACAACTTAGAATTCTTAACACGGAAGAAAATTATTACGAATAGTTTGTTTTTCTAATAAAACATCAAATTTTCTAAAACTTCAACATTGTTTCAAAATTCAAGATGCTAATTATAGTTCATTTAAATTCCCGCTAGTTGTCTTGAATACAAATATGTTTTGAAGGAAAGTAACAACATAGTCTTCAATTAATAGAAAAAGTATTGGGATGCATATTAAAAATAGACCAATTTACTAAAAAATCATAAAATAAATAAAATCACTATAACTTTTTCTCTTGTTAATAATTTAAAGTTGTGTCGAAAGTTTTTCAAAGCTCAATATATAAGTCATAAATGGTCAAAATTTCATTGCATTCGGTTCATTGAATCCGGAGATATAACAGCTCAAAGTTGGCTATCGGATAATTATAACTTGTTCTAAAATTTTTATAACTTCGTGTAGAATAGCCCGATCTTTTCCAAATTGTGTCCACTCATACACAACTAGTTGATCAACTTACAGTGAAATTTGAGAATAATTGATGCATTTTTCGAAAAGTTACAGCTAGTTGAACATTTTTTGAAAAATGAAAATTTTGCCTGTCCCGATCATTTTATCTATCCCCTGTACATACATATATAAGAACACAAATCACCCTTGGTTACGTCCAATGGTCACCAGATCACGCTCCACCTGGTTCGCCCTTTGTGTTCCCTGCACTCCATGCCTTCTTGGAGGGGTGTGGAGCAAGGGCGTAGCCAGTTTTTCGGTCAGGGGGGGGGGGGGGGGTGTTAGGAGCGCCACAATAACAACTCTTGTAGTGATACCCTTAATAGCCTCTGCGCAAGTGTGCGTCGTATCTGCGCGTACGGAGATTGACAGAAATCAAACAATAACAGCATGTAGCTGAACACAAATCGATTACCGATAAAATATTTTCTAATAGACCAGATAAGCAGCCACAAAGTGTTGCAGATATAACTAAATAAGAAAGTTTCTACATAGTGAACTCTAGATTAGGTAGAATTCTTATATTTCGATGTGAAAATAATGCTAATCCTGCCATATATCCACTATCTAGATCGCTAATGCAGAACTTGAGCAGGGCATTGTAAACATAGGCTAGACCGTCGTTTATGGCCTACGATTGGTAAGAGAAACCAAATATAATATCAAATTAAATATAACCTAGTGAACTATTGAACACAGGACATAATTTTGGTGTGAACATGGCAGCAAGCAATTAAATAGTTGCACGAACGGTTGTGGCAAGATCACTAGAAGTATGCAATCACTTATAGTATGAATTTCATTGAATTAATTATGTTAATTGTGTTATTTTTAGGAATTTTATAATTGTATTCACGTCGCAATAAATTATTGAATTGGGATCTTGCCTTCTTTACACCGCCCCCGCAACAGCTTATAAAATTCTTCTATGGCGTCGAAGAAGTTGCCTTGTTCCGCTCTAGAACCACCCGGGTTGACCGAAGGTAATCCGGACAACAAAGTTGATGGGATCGTTACGACTAGCGCAAGTAAACCTTCTGTCGTCATCGTACCACCTCCCAATGCCGAAAATCAGGTAGCCGTCGATATTGCCGGTAGTATGTTGCCCTCACATTCAAAACAAATACACATCGACAACGATGATCAGAACAGCGCCGCTTCTGCAAACAATGCTAGACGAAATCCGTTGCGCAAAGTAAGGAGAGAAATGCATCATTTGTGCCAGCTGTGTGATGAGCGTGATACAAAAGATATGGTGCAATGCGCAGAATGTAACTGGTGGTTTCACCTCAAATGTGTACAAATTACCAGAGATTTCGCTACCGTTAATTGGACATGCAGAAGCTGTAAAGCTCCATACATGCTTGCCGACAAGCAACAACGACAAATTGCTCCCCCGGATACACTGTCAAAGCTACCAAAATCACGAAGCTTGAAGAGCAAAGCTAGCTCTACCAGTGAAGCAAGGAAATTGATCGAACTTGAAATGAGGAAGTTGGAAGAAGAATTCCAGATGGAAAAGCGGTTCATCGAGAAAAAGTATGAGTTATTAAGGGAGTACGCGAGTGAAACGTCTTCAATCGCTGAGGACAACGAAGAACGCGAGAATTTGTCTAAGATAGAGGAATGGTTGGCCGAAACATGTGACCATGGAGAAGCGATAGACTCTGGATTAGTTGCAGAAGGAACCAGTGAGCAAACACCGATCACTCCGGACAAGCTCAAGGAGCATCGAATTCCACGGGCTCCGCAATCGTTGTCAGCACACCAGCGATGCCAAAGAGACCAGTCCTCTTTTCCTACATCGGTTCCAGTTATGCAGAACCAACCGTCGCAACCACGTTTCGTCAACTCACAGCACTCACGGATTCAGTTCGAAGATTATCCAAGGCAACCCTTGGACCTACAGTCTTGCTGTCACCAAAGGCCGTCGATATCAGCTCCACGAAACGTAGAGTTTTATCATCAACCTAGAGAAACTCGCGAGGAACTTCGAGGAGCGCACTTTCAATCGATTCGACAGGCACCGCTTTCCTACCCTGAGGCGCCGATGAGATCTACGTTTTATCCATCGATGAATCCTATCTTGCCAAATTCTATCAATAATTTTGCACCACGTCAGCGTTCAACGCCGACACGAACGACCCAGCAAATATCCGACCCACCAGCAATCGATGATGAAACTATTTGTATACTAAGCCAGAGCCAAATAGCAGCGCGGCAGGCGATACCCCGAGACCTTCCTGAATTCGACGGAGCACTGGAAGATTGGCCGCTTTTTTACGCTACGTTTAATTCGTCTACACAAATGTGCGGTTTAACGAACGAGGAGAACATGCTCAGACTGCGAAAATGTTTAAAAGGAAAAGCATTAGAGGCAGTTAGATCTGAGTTGCTTCATCCGTCGAACGTGGCGGATATTTTGTCAACCCTAAAGATGTTATATGGCCGTCCAGAGGCAATCGTTCAATCCATCGTTAGGAAAATTAAAAACCTCCCTCCTCCGAACACGGAAAATCTTGAAACCGTTGTCAATTTCGCGTTGACGGTGAAAAATATGATTGCAACAATCCGTGCTTGCGAGGTCACTGATTTTATTTTCAACGCATCTCTTCGGTACGAATTAGTTGAGCGTTTGCCGTCCTCTTTGAAGTTAGACTGGGCCAGATTCTCACGTAACCACCCCAGCCCAAATCTTGCTGACTTTAGCGCATGGCTATATTCCGTAGCAGAAGATGCGAGCGCGGTGATGGCGTCAGGTCACGAACAAAAAAATCGTGGCAAAAAAGACAGATTCCTGAATTACCATTCCGAATCGGACTCATCGACTGAGACTCCTATCCAAGCAAACTTGGAAACAGTTAAACCTAGTATTCAGTGCTTGGTATGTAAGGGAAAATGTATGGCCGTGACCAAGTGTGCTCGATTCGAAGAATTCAGCGTAGATTCTAGGTGGGCCACATTGAAGGAGTGCAAACTATGCCGCCAGTGTCTGCGAAAGCACAATGGATCATGCAAATACCAAACGAGATGTGGTGTGAACGGTTGCACCTTTTTGCATCACCCTTTACTCCACAAATCGGAGAACCAAGCTGGCAGTCCTGCAGTTCAATCTTCAACGGAACCAGAGCAAAATCCACCGAGCTGCAACGTCCATCAAGGGCAGTCTGACGTATTGTTTCGCATCGTTCCGGTGAAACTTTACGGACCAGGGAAGACAGTAGACACCTTTGCATTCATCGACGACGGCTCCGAGTTGACACTCATTGAGCAAAGTTTAGCTGACGAGCTCGGTATCGAAGGCCCAACGAAACCGTTACGCTTGAACTGGACAGGGGGAATGTGTAAGGTAGATAGTCAATCAAAGCAAGTGAGCTTACAAATATCTGGAGTAAAAGACTCCCACAAGTACGACCTGTTGGAGATCAACACTATAGCTTCTCTACAAATTCGTCCGCAAACCTTGTTGCCATCCGAGCTGCAAAAAAAAATCCCCCATTTAGTTGGGCTTCCGCTTCAAGAATATCGGGACGTCACTCCACGAATTCTAATCGGCCTGGATTATGCTAATCTTGGATATGGAATGAAGAGTCGTGAAGGAGCACGTACCGAGCCGATTGCTACAAAAACCCGTTTAGGCTGGATGGTATACGGAAATTGCACTGGAGGTAGAGCTAGCGCCGGTTCTGTAAACTGCCAAAGCAACAAAAACGGCGTAGATTATCAAATAAGAACGAATTCCCTGGCATGTAATTGTGTCTTCTCAGAAATCAGTTCACATTGCGACCATACACCAAGAGCATCTCGGCAAACCAGAGTTGCGCGTAAACCACATAGAGACTGCCGCTATGACAACGCGTCGGAAGGTATCACTAGAGACTTGAAGCTGGCGTGAAGAAGAATACGCCTCTGGAGGATCCTTTGCGCATTCCGGGGGGACTGTTAGGAGCGCCACAATAACAACTCTTGTAGTGATACCCTTAATAGCCTCTGCGCAAGTGTGCGTCGTATCTGCGCGTACGGAGATTGACAGAAATCAAACAATAACAGCATGTAGCTGAACACAAATCGATTACCGATAAAATATTTTCTAATAGACCAGATAAGCAGCCACAAAGTGTTGCAGATATAACTAAATAAGAAAGTTTCTACATAGTGAACTCTAGATTAGGTAGAATTCTTATATTTCGATGTGAAAATAATGCTAATCCTGCCATATATCCACTATCTAGATCGCTAATGCAGAACTTGAGCAGGGCATTGTAAACATAGGCTAGACCGTCGTTTATGGCCTACGATTGGTAAGAGAAACCAAATATAATATCAAATTAAATATAACCTAGTGAACTATTGAACACAGGACATAATTTTGGTGTGAACATGGCAGCAAGCAATTAAATAGTTGCACGAACGGTTGTGGCAAGATCACTAGAAGTATGCAATCACTTATAGTATGAATTTCATTGAATTAATTATGTTAATTGTGTTATTTTTAGGAATTTTATAATTGTATTCACGTCGCAATAAATTATTGAATTGGGATCTTGCCTTCTTTACACCGCCCCCGCAACAGGGGGTGCAAGCACCCTTAGCAAATTTCTACCTACTAGCTTTTATAACTAAACGCAACACAATGAAATTAAATATAATAACATTATATTCTTAAAGCATTATTTAACCCTCCAGCAGTCACGCTGTTGTATTTTGTACAATATGTTAAAAAAAAAGTTCGCCTGATCTACACAAATCAACGTGGTGCAGGAAGTGGTGACCAATCTCTAGAAGATTAAGAATTTTTATTTACTAATGCATTCTCTCTCTCTTCTTGGCGTAACGTCCTCACTGGGACAAAGCCTGCTTCTCAGCTTAGTGTTCTATGAGCACTTCCCCAGTTATTAACTGAGAGCTTCCTCTGCCAATGACCATTTTGCATGTGTATATCGTGTGGCAGGCACGAAGATACTCTATGCCCAAGGAAGTCAAGGAAATTTCCTTTATGAAAAGATCCTGGACCGACCGGGAATCGAACCCGTCACCCTCAGCATGGTCATGCTGAATACCCGTGCGTTTACCGCCTCGGCTATATGGGCCCTATAATTACTAATGCATTATTTTGCTCAGATTTGTTGTATAAGATGTATAAGAAATTATAGCTGAACTCTTTTGAAAATTACAAACTCTTTTGAGGACTAACCAAGAATTTCCATATTAATGTATGCGTCCTTTTTAAATTATCTTCCCATTCTGTTCGCTGAAGGAATTTCTTCAGAAATTCTTGAAAAACTTCAAATGAATCATCAGTTACATATATCTGGAGGAATTCCTGGATAATTTATGGGATGTATACCTAGTAAAATTTCTGAAGAGTTCTCATGAGGAAATCCTAGATAAATTTCTGGAGAATTCCTTGGAGGAAATTTTGGAGAAATACCTGAAAGATTTCTGCAAGGAAAGCCTAGAAAAAAATCAAAAGAAATCTCTTGAGGAATTCATAGAAGAAATCTTCTGAAGGAATCTTTGGAGGAAGTTTTGGAGAAATTTCTGAAGGAATCCGTGAGGCAATTCCTAGAGGAATTCTTGGAGAAAATCCTTGAGAAGTTCTTGGAGCAATCCCTTGAAAAATTTCTGGAAAAATCTCCAGCGCAACTCGGAAGGATTTCTGGAGAAATTTCTGATAAAAAAAAATCCTTCAGAAATTCCAGGAGGATTTTCTGGAAGAACCCTTGGAATAAATTTCTGGAAGGGAAATATCCCTGGAGAAATTCGTGGAGAAACCCCTGGAGGGATTCCTGAAGCAATTCCTGGAGGAATCTCTGGAGAAATTCCTGAAGGAATGTCTGGAGGAATCCCTGAAAAATTCCTGAAAGCATTCCTGGAGAATTTTCCGAAAGAATCCTGAAGAAATCCCTAGAGGATTTCCTGAAGAAATTCCTAGACGAATTGCTGAAATAATTTCCAAAGGATGCCAGGAGCAATTCCTGCAGAAGTTCTTGGATGAATTCCGGAATAAATTCCTGGGGCCTTTCCTGGAGGAATTCCTGGATAAAATCCTGGAGTAATGAATGAAGGAATTCCTAGACGTATTTCTGTGGGAATTGCTGGAAGAATCTTTAGAGGAATTCTTGAAAGAATTACTGGATGATTATCTAGAGGAATCTCCAGAGGAATTCTGGAAGATTTCTGTATCTGTTTCTGTTATTTTTCTATTTCTGAAGAAAAAAATCTCTTGAGAAATTCCTGGAGGAATTTGTAGCGGAATTTCTAGAGGCATTTCTGGAGAAATCCTTGAAGGAATACCTGAAAGAAACTCTTTGAGAAAATTTGTGAAGAGATCCCTGGAGGAATCTCTGGAGAAATTCCTGCAGGAATGCCTGAGGGAATCCCTTTAAAAATCCCGAAGGTATTCCTGGAGAATTTCTTGGGAGAATTTCTGAAGAAATCCCTAGAGAATTTCCTGGAAAAATCCTCAGAGGAACTGCTGGAGAATCCCTGAAGCAATACCTGATGGAATCTCAGGAGAAATTCCTGGAGAAATACCTAAAGGAATTCCTGACATAATTTTTTGAAGGATGTCCAGGAGCAATTCCTGTAGGAATTTCTAGAGAAATTCCTGGGGGAATTCCTGGAGGAGTTCTTGGAGAAATTCCTGGATAAAATCCTGGAGGTACGTCTGAAAGAATTCCTAGAGGTATTCCTGTGGGAATTGCTGGAGGAATCACTTCAGGAATTCTTGAAAGTATTACTGGATGAACTACTAGAGGAACTCACTGAGATTTCCATTTCTATTTTATTATTTATCTATTTCTGAAAAAAAATCACATGAGAAAATCCTGGAGGAACTCCTAGTGGAATTCTCGAAGGAATCCCTGAAAGAATCCGTTCGGGAACCCTTGAAGACATTTGTAAAGAAGTCCCTGGAGGAATTTTGATAGAAATTCCTGGAGGAATACCCGGAGGAATCCATGAAAAAATCCTTAAGGTATTCCCCCTGAGATTTCCTGGAAGAATTTCTGAAAAAATCCTTAGAAGATTTTGTGAAAAAAAAACCTCAGAAGGTTTTCTGGAAAAATTCCTGGAGAAATTGTTGACTTTATGTCTGAAGGATGTCCAGGAGCGATTCTTTGATCGATTCCTAGAGAAATTCTCGGAGTAATTCCTGGAGGAGTTCTTTTAGAAATTTCTGGATAAAATCCTGGAGAAATTCCTGGAGGTTTACCTTTGGAAATTGCTGGAGGAATCCTTAAAGGAATTCCTGGAGGAATATGTGGAGGATTTTTTGCAACAATTACTGTATGAATTTCTGAGGGAATGTCTGAAAAAATCCCCTGAGAAATTCCCAGAGGAATTTCTAGATAAATTTTTGGAGGAATGCCTGGAGGAAAATCTGGAAGAATTCTTGGAGGAATTCTTGAAAAAAATCCAGAAGGTATTCCTCGACAAATTTCTAGAAGAATTTATGAAGGAATCTCTGAAGGATTTCCTGGAGAAATTCCTGGATGAGTTGCTGACATAATTTATGATGGAATTCTTTGATTCCCTGAAAAAAATCCTGGAAAAATCTCTACAAGAATCCAAAGAGGCGTAAAAACTTGAAGTATTTTAGGCAAAATACGTTTCATTGGCAAATTGAGAGATAAATTTGTGAAAAAATTACCATTTGTTTTGGTGGGATTCGAACCCACGACTCCGTTATCGCTAGTCCGGCGCTTTAACCAACTAAGCTACAAAACAAGTTACAACTCTGCAGAATAGAAAGTCAAACTGGATTCGAAGCACCACCCTAAACCGGGTCCGTCTTTCGCAACTTTATCTCTCTTTCGGCTCTTAGATGCCAATCTAAGAGTTGCGAAAGACGGACCCGGTTTAGGGTGGTGCTTCGAATCCAGTTTGACTTTCTATTCTGTAGAGTTGTAACTTGTTCTGTAGCTTAGTTGGTTAAAGCGCCGGACTAGCGATAACGGAGTCGTGGGTTCGAATCCCACCAAAACAAGTGGTAATTTTTTCACAAATTTATCTCTCAATTTGCCAATTAAACGTACTTTGCCTAAAATACTTCAAGTTTTTACGTCTATTTCAGACATACTAGCCGACTGGTATAGCCGGAAAAGGGCAATAAAATCTTTGTCAATCCAAAGAGGAATCCCTGAAAGAATTGAAGAATTCCTGGAAAATTTCTTGGGAGAATGCCTAGGAGAATTCCTGGTGGAATTCTAGGACGATTCCCTGAAGTAATTCATGGAGAAATCTTTGGAGGGATTCCTGTAGGAGTACCTGGATTTTTTCGGAGGAATCCGTAAAGAATTCCTGAATAATTTTTTGCAGGAATTCCTGGTGGAAGAATCTCGGAAGCAATTACTAGAGGAATCTCTGGAGGAATGCCTGGAGGAAGTCTTGAAGGAATGCATTGTGGAAACCCTGGATGCATCTTATAGGAATTCATGGAAGGATATCCCTGGAGGATATCCAAGAGGAATGCCTGTAGGAATTTCTGAAATAATCTTCAGAGAAAGTCCTGGAGAAACCTCTAGAGGAATTTTAGCGGAATTTCTGGAGGAATCTCTAGTTGAATTCCTTCGAGGATTTCAGGACAAATCCCTGCAAGAATTTCCAGAGCAATCCATGGAAAATTTCCTAGAGAAAATCCTGAAGAAATTCGTGGATAAATCTCTTGAAGAATTTGTAATGGAATACCAGAAATAATACCTGAAGAAGTAGCAGATGGAATTCTTGGACAAATTTTGGAAAAAAGAGTTATTCCTGGCCGAGTTTCTTAAGAAAAAAACAAGGAGGAATTCCTGAAGGAATCCTAAGAAGAGTTTCTGAAAGAATCTTTGGAGGATTTTTTAAAATTTGTTGTTCCAGGAAGAATCACAGAAGGAATTCCCGAGTTAAGTCCTGCAAAATTTTTTAAGAGGAATCCCTGGAGGGAGAGTGACTGTAGGGATTAACGGAAAAATCTCTAGAAATACTCCTGGAGGAATTTACAGAAGAATTCCTGGAGGAATTACTGGATGAATCTCTAGAGGCGTTTCTGAAGGAAACCCTGGATGAATTTTTAGGGAAATCCCTGCAGCGATTCCCATAGGAATCCCTGGAATTTCGTGGAGGAATCCTGAAGGAATTCTTAGAAGAGTTCGTGGAGGAACTCCTTAACAAATCCCTGTAGAATTTCTTGAAGGAATCCTAACAGGAGTTCCTGAAGAAACCCCAGGAGGAATCCTGGAAGCAATTCCAGGGATTCCCTTAACAGTCCATGGAGAAGGTTTTGAATCAACTCTTGGAGCAGTTACTGAAACAATTCCAAGAGAATTCAGAAGAATTTTTAAAATAATCCTTGGGATTGTTCCTGAAAAAATTCCCGGATGAATCCTTGTCGAAATTCTTGAAGAAATATCTTGAAGAATCCCGGAAGCAATCCCATGAGGAGTTCCTCAGGAAATCCCAGAAACGCTTTCGTAAAAAAAATACTGGAACAATTTCTGCAGGAAAACAATTTGAAAGAATCCATGTCTGCAATAATTTTTAGACGAATTATTGTTGGAATCTTTGGATGGATCCCAAAATAATGTTTTGTACAATATTTTAAGGAACTCCTGGATTAATTTTAAGCTAATCTCTGATAAAATTTCTTGTAAGGGTTTCTGGAAGATATTCCTGCTAAAATATTCGTTCCTGATTGAATAATTGGATCAATCTCTTGTGGAATTTTCGAAGAAATATATGGAGAAATCCCTGAAGAAGGAACACTTGCAGAAATACCTAAAAGAATTTAAGTTGACATTACTTTGGGAATCTCTGGAGAAATTGCTGGAGAAATCCTTGAAAAATGCACTGGAACAACTACTGGAGGAACCTTTCAAGATATCCCAGGAGAAATTCCCGGAGGAATGTTTGGTGAAACCCATAGAGAAATTCTTGAAAAATTCTCTGGAGCAATCCATGCTGGAATCACTGAATCAGTTCGTCGATGCATCCTTGCTGAAGTATCTGTAAAAAAAATTCTGAATGAATCGTGGGTGGTCTTCTTGAAGCATTTAATGAAACAAACCCTAAATAAATAAACTGAACCCTGCATGGAACAATTCACGGTAGAGAAACACCTGGTGAAGTCCCTTAAGGAATTTCTGAAAGAATCCCTGGAGAAGTTCCTGAATAATTTCCTAAGGGAATTTCTGGAGGAAGAGTTTGTAAAGAAATCCCAGGTATTTTACTCTTAGCATGACGTTTGTTTGAATTGAATACTAGTGAAAATGCGTTTAGTAGCAAACCCTTATTTTTCCCTACCGTAACCGGTTCCAGCATATCTGGAAAAATTTGGCATGCTGTTTTTGTATTCCATAAATTAAATTTAGCTATTCAACCTAGCTTATTTTTTGGTAAAATTATATGATAAGATTGAAGTGGTTCTCTTGGACACATCCTTGGCGAAATTTCCTGGGGTTCTCGAGAAAAATGGTTTGATCATTACTATTGGAATTGTTGATTTTTTTTATTTTTTTCTGGAAGTCTGAATTATTGATAATTTTTAAGATGGCTTGAATTAAAAAAAAAATCTGGCGGCCATGGTGTGGAGAGGAGTAGATCAGTAACAATAGCAAACACCAACTTTGCAGTGGCATTCTTGCCACTTGGTATGTCCACTGTATCCTTCTAGCTTTTTCATGTTCTGGATGGTGCGTTCACCGTAGAGTGCAGCTAGATCGTGGTTTATCCTTCGGCGCCAGACATCGTTCTCCTGCACACCGCCAAGGATCTTCCTTAACACGCGTCGCTTGGAAACTTCGAGTACTTGCAGGTCCTCCTCGAGCACGACTACCGTGTGCAGCATAGTTGTCCCCAGTGAATCAAAATTCAACCATCGCGCAACAATAACGACAATGTCGCAACCTGAATTTGTTGCGACATTCTACTCAATGCGACATATGTTTGTCCCTACTTGAACAGAATAGGACAAAGATCGTGCACCACGAATTTAGAGATTTTTAAGCCTTGCATTGTGATTTTCGAGCGGTAACTTCGAGTCGGTAAACACTGCAATGCTGCTGAAGATCATTGGCGTATCTAGGATTTTTTCCTAGGGGGTGCCTGGGGGGCGCCAGTTTCAGTGGCTTCCAGGTTGTTTTGCTTTTTTTGTGTAAAAAGAAATACCGATCCACCCTCAATTTCTTAGTACAATGATATACTGCGTCGCGGGACAAATTAGTACGAAAATTTAAACGCGCTATAATTTAAAGAACATGGAATTTATATTTTCAGTTTGAACTTTACAATCATCACAACCCCTTTGTTTTTTGGATTGAATACATTGATTAAGAATACATTTCCAGAGCAAATGTTAGAAGTGTAAATCTCCTAAACTATAAAATATTCACAAATTTGCGTGTAACTTGCATTCATCGTGACATCCTCTTTGTTTATTGCATGATCACAACCCTTATAAAATAGTTTTCAAGAACAATTGTAAGTCTTTTTTTCCTCCTCTGTTGTGAAAATTAAGCCACTGCGTCCAATAAGCTGAACTTTTGTAGCATTGTAAGAATTAAAAATACTTGAAAATGCAAAATTAGGATACATATTTGCATTTTTGGATTGGCCATAACATTCGATTTTTCTCTTCGGGATTCTGATTCTATGCTATAATTTAATACAAGAAATTGGTGTTTTCAGCAAAACATTGTTTCGGTAATTCCTCAAGGAATATTCCCGGCAATTTATTTGGAAATTGTTTTGCAATTTATTTTAATTAGGAATCCTTTTAGAAATCTCTCAGTAATTGCTTTGAATGTGGCAAATTTCTTCTGTAATATCTTTAGGAATTTATTTGGTAATATGTCTGGAATTTGATATTAACTCCTAAACTACCAAGGGTCCAAAAAAAGTCGGAAGTCCAACTTTGACAATGCATTTCTCGGCCGTTTTTCAACCGATTTCAAAACTTTTTTTGCGATGGAACCGGACAGGTATCAAGATCATCGTCCATTTAAAAAAATATAAAATAGATGCGTCTACCCAAAGTTATTAAGCAAAGGGCACTTCCTAGTTTTTTTTGAGAGCGCATTTTTTGCGCACATTGACCAATAAAACAAAATTTAAAGCGATGACATATGGTTTTTTCGACTCTAAATCATGCGTACAGCTGGAGTGAACATGTTTGTGCAAAATTAGTGATTTTTCAGTACACTGATAATTTACCCTAATCAAAAAACTGCTAAAATACCCTATTTTTCACATAAAATAAGGAATAAATCAAAATTCAAAGCGATGACATATAGTTTTTTTGGTCTTAAATTGTTCGTAGAATTGTACTCGACATTTTTGATGAACAATGAAAATGTTCTAATTACACTCTTATTTTGTTTTACCCGGAAAACTACAAAAATTTCATATTTTTTACACAAAGTAGTCAACAGAACTAAATTTATAACGATAATATGTAGTTTTTTAGCCTTGAATTGTTCGTAGCAGTTTGGGGGACATACTTGAAGAATAATAGTGATGTTTTCATTACACTCAAATTTTGATTCACTCAAAAATCAACGAAAGCACCACATTTTTCACGCAAAGTGGTTAACAAAAATGATGGCTTACAATGCAAAGTAGTATTTTACCTTTAAATTATTCGTGAAAGCGTACTGGACGTTCTTGATGAGTAATAGTGACGTTTTCATGACACACTTAATTTATTTCACTCGAAAAGCTACAAAAATACCATAGTTTGTTTATATTTATTTATACAGTTTGTTTTTATTTATATTTTGAATTTTGTAATTATTGTAAGTTAAGCATAAGTTAAAACACTTCCTTCAAAGAGAAACTTTCTCAGAGTGTGTGTAGTGACGGCTCGGCAACTGGAGGCCGGATTCGCGCGCGTGTTGCCTTCGGTGCTCCGATTTTTTTTTCGTTTCGCATTTTTGGTTCGATTGATGGCAGGCGATTATCCGGTGAGTTTGTTCCTTGTTATTCTCTTTCTATGGATTCTACATCAATTATTATATTAATACAATTTTATACCATATATTTATAATATCCTCTTTTCAAATATTTTTTCATTGACTTTTTATAGTTCGTCACCATGAGTGTCGACTTGGATTTTTGTTCCACTTTGTCACTGTTCGGGATGGCATTTTACAAACTATCTCTTCTTTTTATTGCATTTCATTTCTTTTGTGCAATCTCTTAACGACATACTATTTTTCTATGTATCTGTCCATGTATATTTGTTGCAAGTATTTTTATGAATAAATATTGAGCGATCACCTTACGTGGGTGGTCAAGTGTTTGCTTTCCGCGTGAAGCGAGCAATAGCGCATCAGATTGCATGTTTTGACACGTCTTTTGTTGTAAATCTTGAGTGTCCACCTGACGCGGGTGGCTGATTGTTTACTTTCCGCGCGGAGTGAGCAATAGCGCTTAAGTTTGTATGTGTTGTCGCGTCTTTAATAGTAAATATTAAACGATCACCTGACGTGGGTGGTCGATTGTTTGCTTTCCGCGTGATGCGAACAATAGCACTTTGTTGCTTCATTTGTAGTAAATATTGAGCAATCACCTGACGAGGGTGGTTGGTTGTTTGCTTTCCGCGTGAAGCGAACAACATCACTGCAGTTTGCACGGCATACTGCAACTCCAAAAGGTCATATTACTTATCGAAGTGAATCCTGACCCAACGATACCTGCCCTACTAACAATCACTCCTTCCTGCAGCCTTTGGTGGAGACGTGCGGTAAACGCCAACTTTCACATAACAAAGGTTGCTATTAACATTCCTTCACTCTTCCAACCTGACTGCAAGGACGTGGCCGGCGCCGTTATTGTACTGTTAAAGAGAGCCTCTGAAGCGTGCACAGTGAGAATGTTGACCACTCCCAGTCAATTATTCAGTTGATTCATTGTGCAACTGTCATTGGTTCGAGTCAATCACGGAGTAGCAACCATAGATAGGGAATCGCGCTACTTGGGCGGTGGCTTCTATATTCGTCTGTTTTCCACTATAACTCAGTCAATCTTGAACCAATTGACACAATTCTTGGAATGCGGTGAGATAGGTATAGTATCTACCCGTGTACAAAATTTCAAGTCAATCGGTTCAAAATTGACCGAGTTACAGTGGAAAACAGAAGAAAATAACAGACGAAGAAAACCACCGCCCAAGTAGCGCGATACCCTATGTGCAGTCAGTCTAAGCTAAGCTAAGCTAAGCTTCCTTCAAAGAGAAACTTTCTCACTGGAAGTGTGCCATGAATTGTAAATGAAATATGAAAAGAAGAGGAGGTTTTATAATAGTTGTTGGGCTTTCTTGGGGTTTATAGTTACGAGCCTTTTGGAATGGCTCGTATGGGGAAGTGCATTCCAGTTTGATGTGATTTGACTGACCATATTTTTGTTCAGTTCCATTTTTACAGAGCAGTCTGAGGTCTTGCAGAAGGACTCAGGGCCAATGAACCTTTTATTAGATCCATTCCTGGCTAGCTCATCAGCAATTTCGTTTCCCTCTAGACCCGTATGTCCTGGGATTCAGTATAGGTAGACTCGATTGCGTTATTAAGCGCCTTAAGTGCCGCTTGGCTGTCAAAGAAAATACATATTTTTGCAAATCTATACTTTCTCCTCAGGCATAATAACACGCATTCTAATAATTGCATATATTTCCGCCTAAAATACTGTGGGCCACTGTCCTAAGTGGGCAGAAATTTTTGTTCCAGAGCCATAGATTCCGGAGCCTGTCAGTTTATTCATTTCCGAACCATCTGTGAAGAAATTTATAGAGCCTGTTAGAACGCTGGGTCCACCTCCTTCCCACTCCTGGCGGGAAGGAATGAACACTTCATAAGGTAAGTCATAATTGACTACCGTTTCCATCCAGTCACTACAAATTCCTATTGCGGGATTTATGGCAAATTCATTTAGTATGCTGAGGTGACCCGTAAGGTCTCCCGACAGCAGTGTTTTTGTTCTCTTTAACCTTAAGGATTGTATCGTAAGTTATGAGTACACCTTTCAGGCTCTGTGTTTAAAAGACTATGCCTTATTTTGACAACTGCTACGTGTCTATGTGTTGCTAACATTGTAAACAAACAATAACCTTCATTAAAATGTTTTTCTTCGAGCGGAACAATGCGAGGGCTTACGGAAGAGAAGCGAAAATCGATTGTGACCAGGTACTGCAATGAAAAATGATTATCGCTAAGAAAATTAGCAAAAGTTGGAGGTGTTAGCGTTGTTGCTGTCCAAAATGCTATCAAACGTTTCAGTATGCATAACACACTGATAAACTCACCCGGACGCGACAAAAAACCAGGTGCGTCCAAGTCAAATTTGGACAATAAAATTTGCAAAATCTTCAAAGGAAAAAGGAGGTATCTATCATATATAGCGCAAAAAAGTGTGGAACGACTATTGGTATGGTTCAGCGCGTCAAGGAGCGTAATTCCCTGAAGACCTACCCAAAACAGAAATGTCAAATTCTGGCGGATTATGTGAAAACTCGGGCTCGGAAACTGTACGAAGATGTTTTGAGCATAAATTGCATGTGCATAATCATGGATGATGGAACGTATGTCAAATTGGACTACAAGGTACTTCCAGGGGCACAGTTTTTCACTGTGAAGTGTGGCACTGATGTTCCGAATTAGGAGAAATCGATTTTTTGCGAAAAAGTTGGGAAAATGTGTTGGTTTGGCAAGAATTGGTCAAAGTGGTATGAAATCGTTACCTTTCTTCACCGTCCCAAGTATGAACGTCGAAATATACCGGAAGGAATGTCTCCAGAAACCAATTCTACCACTCATCTGAAAGGCATCCTGCCAATGTCCTATTTGTGAAATAGGCGAAGAATCCTTCAAATTACCCGCAAATAAGGCCCATTAAGAAGTATTTGGCTTTGATTAAAGGGAAACTACGGCTAAAGGATAGAGGACAGAGGACGTCATCAAGTTAAAAAAAAACTAATGAAGAACACCAATAAGAAGGTGCGAGAGCAGGCAAGATCCACGAAAAAATAAATATAAACTCTATAGATTAACGGCTACGCAGTCTTAGGGTTCAAAAAACGAGTTTTATTATTCACCCGACGTTTCGACACGGGGATAGCATCTTCTTCAGGGGAAGACACTATCCCCGTGTCGAAACGTCGGGTGAATAATAAAACTCGTCAAATGCATAGCCGTTAATCTATAGAGTCAAGATTACAGTCGATTTCCAACAGCAATTAAATATAAACTGATACCATGGGCTTTTCTGATGGTCAATAAACAATGGAACTGAATTTAATTTACAAATTAAATTTTTAGATACAGCATTTTTCAGGTGTACTCCTTATTAACGTTACAGTCCTTAGAGCACTTTTTTCCGCTTCCAGCTTTATGAATTGATCTAACCGGGGCAGGTGAAGCATTGCGTCTAGGGCCAAAGTGGGTGTACTACGAACTGCACCAGTGATCGCTATGCAAGCGGTGCGTTGGATTTTGTTGAGCTTAGCCCTTGCAGCAGCCTCATTAGTTTTAGGCCACCAGACAAGGGAAGCGTAAGTAGTGCTGGGACGGACAATGGTTTTATATATCCACATGATCATACTTGGTTTTAGGCCCCATCTTTTACCCAGGGGTTTTGAACAAACCCAAAGTGTATTGAGACCTTTCTGCACAACTGATTGGAGATGAGAGTTCCAATTCAGTTTTGCGTCGAGTATGACACCTAGATATTTTACTTCGCTTGAATAAACTAGTTGTGTATGATTCAAGAAAAGGGGTTTCAGTTGGACCTTCCTCCGTTTGGTGAAAGGGATAATGGAAGTTTTTGTAGGATTTATGCCTAGTTGTTCTTTTTGACACCAGGAAAAAGTATGATTTAGGGCAGATTGCATTCTTTCCACGATAACACTTTCGAATTTGCTCCGTATAATAATGACAACGTCATCAGCATATCCAACCACTTCGAAGCCTCTTCTCTCTAAGCTGTCTAGAAGCTCATCCACCACCAGTGACCACAACAAAGGAGAAAGCACTCCGCCTTGCGGGTTGCGGACACCCCCTTGTTGCTTTAACAGTAATGTATGAACCGCTAAGCTCAGGGGAGATTTTTCGATAAGTTAACATGGCATGTACCCAGGTAACCCAAGGTAAGAAGCGTTATCGGAAGCGCCCTCATTATCAAGAAAGGCTACAAAAGCAATTTCTTTTGCATTAGGTGTTTTTTCGATGTTTTGAACTACCGTGTGTAGTGCCGAGATCGTAGATTTTTGACTTTTATAAGCGAATTGGTTTTTTGACAAAGGCATTGCTGTGCTTATGGTCTTATGGCATTGACGTGTTTATGGTCTAACATCGATATTTCTTCAAAAACATGCCAGTTTTTTGTTTTATCAGAAATAAACCGACTACAAAGAGTCAAGTCCAAAACTTCCTGACGAATGCAGTTTTCAAACGTGGGCTTGTCACCAACTTAACATATGTCAATGTTCTTGGAAGAGAGAAACTGTAGCAGGTACTCACCTCTGGTGTTTATATTGGTACTTCCCCATACGGTGTGATGTGCATTTGCGTCACACCCTATGACGAAGGGGTGTCGGTGGCTGTAGACTACGAGCGCAGCTATTTCTGGAGGGGGGATTTCGTCTACGTCGCCTGGGAAATATGCCAAGATCTCTCTACTCCCTCTAGCGGAAGGTACCGCCATCCTGACCGCTACGATGCCCCTTTTTATGAATTCTGAAATTAGAAAGTATTTACAGTTGTTATGTAATAAAATGGTGGACGTTAAAATCCCCCAGGAGCATCCACTTCGAGATGCGCGACAGTTACATTGGTTAGGGTAAGTGTACCAATTATTCACCATAGTTGATTTTCACCCTTTAACGATGTAAATCAACAATTAAAAAAATGTGAACAACAGATCACGTACACAAAAGATGGTTGCACTCATTCAAACTCCACATTTTGCTCAAATTATGGTAGAAATAAATCATTTTCCTTAAAATTTCGGCTTCTTTGCACCCTTTTTCGCCATAGTGTACCAATTATGGCTAATCCCATAAGAAATATATGCAAATAGTGCGAAAAGAAACCGAAGTTATAAAATGTAGCCATAACTGGTACAGGGTTCCTACCATTGGCAGCGATATAGGCATACCTCTATGAACGGAGTGCGAATTCCGAAAAAGCTACCGATCGATAGAATTTGTGATGAAAACAGAACAATACATAGGCAGTCGGGTGCCTGAAACTTTGGCCAGTCTTGGTAAGGTGGTATGAACTACCAACCAAGCCGATCTGTTTAAAAGCACAGGTCGCACGGCAGAAGTTTCACGCATTCGATGTATTCGTTCAATACATGGCCTACTTGCCTAATTTCACCTTCTATAAAAATTTTCACGCTTGTTCGCTACCTAGCGAATTCTATCATATCTATCATTTCATTATCCACTTTGATCTCTACTCCCTTATACTTATGAGTAGAAAGAGACCGATATAGCCACAAAATCATCAAGTTAATACATATTGATGACATTCGTTGGTCTTCTCGTTATTTTTGTACAAATACTTTCCCTTAGGTAGTGCCATAATTGGTGCAAGCACCCTAGACGGCTGCAAGGCTAGAATCCACTAAGGATCGTTGACGGTGAACAGTTCAAGCTCCGCCAGATTGTTTAGGGAACCGTTTATGTTCTATTAAAGGCAATTTTTTTCTGGTAGCATTGGAGCAGGAAAGATGCTAGCTGGGGTCTTGTTGAAAAGCCTGATACCGGGGAAAAATGGGGTGACGTCCGGTGATAAATAATTTGTTTGCCCATCCGAGGACGACGGGCGGGTTCGGATAGAATCGTGGATATAGGCTTCCATACTGTTGGCTTGACTTCCCACGACGTCCATGGGGGACAGATTGGTGACTGGTGCGTCTCCAGTTCTGCCGAAGCTTCACTTCCCACGACGTCCAAGGGAAATGGACGTGGGTGCCCAGTTATCCTCTTCCAGAACTTGGCTCAGCACCAAGGGTTGTTCGTCAGTTCCGGTGAGGATAACGTCCGCACCAACAGGGCCTAGTCCACTCCCAAGTAACAATTTTACTTTTGTGGCAATCCTGAAGTAATTTCTAAGAAAGAATAATAAAACTTAGCAATAAAGCTCTTTGTTCTGCAAATCTGAGATAAAATAGGTATAAAACATCCATAAGACTAATCTGGCCCACTCTTCAGGAGATCTTCAAAGCTGTTTTTGAAGACTGCTTTGAAACTAGTTGTATTTATGTACATGCGCTGATGATTGATTATAAGAACTTCATGAAACTTTAACAAGAATATCTTGAGGCATGTTGATCTTTTCGCTGTCTTTCTCAAAAGTGTCAACAGTGCATTATAAATGAAATCTTTTACCTAATCATTATGCAGATGCAAACAAGTTTTGTTTCATGGATGAAATATTAATTGAACTGCGAATTAATTTTCATCAAATTGAAATGGCTAAAACATTTAAATTGCCTGACAGATCATTGATGACAGGGAATCGAAAATTTTCCGTGCCATACTCACTTTTTCGTTGATATGCCACCCAAAACATATGAAAATTACAAAGCGCCTCAAAAATAATATCAATCATTAATATACGAAGACATAAATTTCCTTTAAAAACAAAAGGCTACGCCACTTTTTCATTTCTTTCTAAGCATGGCTGCCGCTGCAAGCGAACAAAACTCATGCAGCCGCCATCAATTGTTATTACCTTTAATCCAAACCCCCTCAAAACAATGATGGAACCAAGTCACCTTGCATGAACGCTACAGCCTTTATTGAAGATTGTTTTACTAGTTATGATCTTAAGGCAGATTTGTTCGTCCTTAATGAAACTTATTCGTTTTATACAAGAGTAACAGCCTTTGACAATTGTTTGTTTACGTTTTCGATGCTAGAAAGTTGTCTCTGTACATTTCGCGGTGTTTCGCGTCAAGATGTGCCAATTCTATTTTGTTTCCCTGTATTTTCGCTATTAATAATGAAGTGCAACTTACTACAATTACACTATATGGCATCAGCTTGAGCAGAGTCACAGTAAGTACCCATTTCATTTTCAATTCGCATAGCTATGGCCTGTGTGAGAAACTGGTTGAAGGCAGGACGACAGCAGCCAGCTACTCGCATTTTTGATTGGCCGTAAAATCATTATTTCGTTGACATGATTACTTTTTAGCACAAGAATGGCTAAATTATCAGTGAGCAAACATGTTTAGGTGTTTATATTTGCATGAGAACGTGGTTTTTAAACCAATTTGTTACATTCATTATTTGGATTGAAAAATAGTTCGTTGTCTTATCATTGTTTCGCATAGTTCTTGTTCCAGAGTAATGGCTCTAGCTCAAGAATAGAAGGCTTCAAGAAGTTTTTAAAGGAGGATTAGCCAGATGAAATGCATTTGAATAAACGAAGCATAAACTTTTAATAAAATATGTTGATGTTATGTGTTGAAAATAACTTCAAATACGCCTTAAAACTTATTATAAGATTTAATGCTCTTGTAAATTCAGTTGTTTTATGCGCGAATTTCAAAATTAACTTGAAGACAACTTAAAAACCGCAAACGAACGAAGATTGTTTTCTCTTGATAAAAACAACTATAAATGTTCCATGAATTGGTCATGCTGTGATAAAGCTTCCATAAAAATAATCAAATCTAAAAGGAATTGAAATTGTTACTTGGGACTAGGGGATATAGCTGGGCATCGATAGGTGTTAAGCAGGATCGCTTCATTTGGACCTAGTCCAAGGTGCTGAAGCCGACCCATTTGATTCGGTTAGGGTAGGGCTTCCGGTACACTGGCATCCTGACTGTCAAGGAGGGTACCCTGGGGTCACCATGACTTCCAGCTCGTTTGCACCCCGACGACCCGAAACCATAAGTTCTGAGATGCGTCGATGATTATTATCAGATGTGTTGTTGGTGATGTTGGGAAATCGAAGTGGCGATGAGAAAGGGTAGATGAGGCACTTTAGCGTTCAGGAAAGCCATTTTGGCCTTCCGAAGCGCTTACATGTTTCGCCTTTTTTTTTGCTGAGCAAGCGTTTTCTCGGTGTTACCAGGGGGTCGGAATAGTCAAGTATGCCTCTAAATGAGTTGAAATAAGGAGCAACACGAATCGTGCGAATTAGGCAACAAGATAATAAAATAATACAGCACATTGAACTGCACGGAAAAAAATGTTCACTCCAGAACTAATGATTAAAATCACTGTGTAATTTATGGATCAAATATTTGTACTAAACTTTAATTAAATTAATGTATAATTTCTCATTTCTCTTTGAACTACAGGGCGAAGGTAATCAGTTTCTTCATAGCGTACATTTCCCATATCTTAATTACCGTAGCACGTTTTAGGAATCATTCTCCCAAGGCATGGCTGTTCCTGACATTGAGCAGGAATATGCAATAACTCCGACCTTATCAACCCTCGGAGCGAACCCTAATACTCCCTATCCACGCATACGAGATCCACTATATTAGATGATGAACTTCGCGCCAAGACCAATGCACAAAGGGACTGAAGAACGGAGGCAAGAAGCAACAACACGCCAGCCAGAATAATAATTCCACGCCAGACAGATCGTCGTCGTCGTCATCGCTCTGGGAGCTGCAGCAAGTTTTCTTCCCGGCCCGAAAAGACCCAGCGCAGGGCAAATAAAAATAAATATTAAAATTGATAATTATCGTTAACACTCATCTTATTAAATATTAATCCTAAATAATCACGTTCGGGCAGCCGCAAACCGGGGTCGGAACAAATGAAAGAAAAATGTACGCGAAACGAGAAGCAAAACAGAGCAGCAGACCCGGTGAGTATCCATAACCTTGCGATGATTATGAAAAAGAACTGAGGAGAAAAAAATGTGTGCACTCTGGGGCTTTGAGTCACCCGCCTTCACAGAGGGGGAATCTGGTGTTGCCGTCCAATGGCCCCTCCTGGTCCAGCATGCCAGCCAGTCAGTTGGGGCGGGGTGGCGGGTGCCTGGGTAGAATCTTCTCCTGCGGACTTGTTTAGCTCATTTGCTGCGTCGTCATATCGTTTCCACCCTTGTCGTAAAAATTAACGTGGTTTTCTTATGACTATTCGGCGTCAAAGTGGCACCAGAGGCAGTTGTAGGCAGTTTTTTTTTTTGGTTCAGTAGCGTCTAAATGATGGCGTCGCACTTAAGCCTTCAAAACATACATTTATTCAAACATACATTTATTCGTTCAACATCACATGTAATATAAGGTATAATCAGCAATGGTACGCCACAGCACTCAGTTTGCAGCTGTCGCTCCTCCACCCTCGAGTAAGCCCAATCCTCGCCAGATTAGGCTCCAACTGATCCGTCCATCGTGCTCTCTGCGTTCCATGCCTTCTTGTGCCAAATGAATCTGTCGCGAACACCAACTGCAGGGTTGTTGGCGCCGGCATTCTTGCAATATGCCCTGCCTTCCGTATCCTTCCGGCTTTGGCAACCTTCTGCATGCTAGGTTCGCCGTAGAGTGCAGCGAGTTCATCCTTCTCCACCACACACCATTCTCTTGCATACCGCCGAAGATCATCCTTAACATGCGTCGCTCGAAAACTCCAAGTGAATGTAGGTCCTCCTCGAGCATAATCCATGTCTCGTGTCCGCAGCGTTTTGCATATGGTGTATTTGGTGCGTGGGTGAATCTTCTTGGAGCCCGTAGTAGATCCAACTTGCACTAATGATGCGCTTTTGAAATTTAAAACTCATATCAGTAAGCGAAGTAAGTAATTGGTTACCACCAGTAAGCGAAATCTTGTCGTGTTCGGTTCCAACTGTTTTCAAAATTTTAGAAATAACTCTAATTAGTTCATAAATGCTATTACGCCGACATAAAAAAAAACATTTAGGTGAGTGTCCACATTTTTTGCAATTTCAAAATGCTCACTGATTCCTATGAATTGTCTTAGGGATTTCCCTGAAATTCCTTCATGGATTCCCCAGGAATACTTCAAGGAGTTCCATAATGTTGAGTCTCGGGTTTGAGGACAGGAATAACTTGGGCAGACTTGTGAACAAGTAATAAGAGCTTTATTAAAATTACGACTAGCTTTTAGGAGTTCTGGTTAGGGACTAAATAAGTTTTTCACAGTAACAAACTGGTAACCTAGGGTCACTAGGTGATGTAACTAGGTGTGGATAGCAACCGATTGCTACTACGATTACACCCCCTCTCAATTGAGCATCCGAGTTCTTCTCCAAGTCGTCTTTGAATCTTGAGAAGGTATTTCGCAATCCCACCTTGTTACGAACCGGCAACCCGACATCACGATTTCCTTCACGTAATACTTGAGTGTTCATCGCCATTCTGGTAGCATGCCATCCTTCCTGCTTTACTCCGCGCTGTATGTTCCGCTGGTATTCGATGTACTGTTTTGAAGTGTTTATGCGTTCTCTCTGCTTCTCCAATGGTGGTTCATTCGTTACTGCAACCTTTTCAGAAATTTGTAATACATTTCCATTGCGTATGCCTGCTTCATTGGGCCTTGTTTGAGCCAACCTACCATGAACATCACCTTCCGATTTGCAATAGCAAGTCGTTCTTGAGCTTTTTGACAACTCCAGCTCATAAAGACCTCCTGTGAGCCTCCCCATCGCCAGCACTCTACCGTCTTTCTCCATCAGGACCTCGGATTTCTTAAACACAACGTTGATGTCAGCTTTCGTCATTTTTCGCACTGAGATAAGATTCTCTCGAAGATCTGGCACATAGAGAACATTCTTCAAATTCATCTCAATTCCTGTGTTACTTCTCAATCCTTTAATTTCTCCAATCATTTTTGCTTGCATACATTGTCCATCTTTTGCTACCTGGATATCTACCGGGCTTGCCAACTTGCGAATACTCGTGAACACTGACTTGTCCCACACTAGGTGATCGCTGCACCCGGGATCAAGCTTCATCTTCAGACATGATTCAGTTGTATCAGCAACAAAACTTACGGCAGCATTTTCAATTTCTTTTTCTTCATTTTCGTCATCTTCCTCCGATCGTCTCCAGCAATCCTTCATCAAATGTCCGCGTCTTCCACACTTGTGGCATTTTCCAATAAACTTTTTGTGCAGTTCCTGATACCTTCCCGTAAATGCCGCTGGACTGTCTTCACCAAAACCGCCTTGTCGATCGGATCGCTTGGATTCTTCGGACAATAGTCGTTGTTTCACCACTTCCAGTGTCAGTTCTTTTTCGGGGACATTCTCCAATGCGGTGACTAACGGGTCGTATGATTCGGGCAACGTCAGGAACAACTGCGACACCAAATCCCCCTCTGTCAACGTAGCTCCAGCCGTCTTTAGCTTGCGCACCAGTCCGTCGAATTCCAAAAGGTGACTTCGCATGTCTGATCCGTCTTCCATTCTTAATCTTGCCAATTGCTTCCTCACTAGGGTCTGGTTAACTACTGACTTCTTCGCAAACGTCGTTTCGAGACTACTCCACATTTCTCTTGCCGTTTTTCGCTCTCGAACAACCTCCAGGCATTCATCAGCCAGGCAGCTCACCAGCATCGATTTCGCCCTGCGGTCCAACTTCTCAAACTTCGCTTTTTCGGCAGCTACACTTGGGGCTACTCCGGTTAACACTTCCGAAACACCAGCCGCTTCCAGGAATAATCGAACTCTGTAGCTCCAGTTCTCGTACTGATCCCCGTGTCCTCGGAATTGTGGAATTCCAAACGCCAAATCCTTCGGTGCTGTGCCCATAACCTGTTGAGTTTCGGGTTTGAGGACAGGAATAACTTGGGCAGACTTGTGAACAAGTAATAAGAGCTTTATTAAAATTACGACTAGCTTTTAGGAGTTCTGGTTAGGGACTAAATAAGTTTTTCACAGTAACAAACTGGTAACCTAGGGTCACTAGGTGATGTAACTAGGTGTGGATCGCAACCGATTGCTACTACGATTACACATAACAATTCCTTTAGAGTTAGTGGAATATTCCTTTAAACGTATTCAAGATTTCTCTCGGAATAACTCCATAAATATTCCGGAAATTCCCAGCAGTATTCATGCAAAACCTCTCCAGGGTTTCCATAGAAATTCTTCCAGATTTTTTACACGAAAATTTCTCCCTATGTTCCTCGAGGATTCCTCCAGAAGTTCCTCGGGTATTATTCCAGGAGTTCCCCGGAAATATCTCTAGGAGTGTCTCCAGAATTGCTCCAGTACTAGCTCCAGTACTTCCTCGGAAATGGCTCCAGGAGTTCTACGGAAATTCCTCCTGGAGATCCTCGAAATTTTTTTCTGGTGTTCCACTAGAATTCCTCCAAGTTCTTCGGGGATTCCTCCAGGAGTTCCTCGGGAATTGCTCCAAGAGTTCCTCCGGAATTACTCTTGGTGTTCCTCGGAAGTTTCTCGGGTATTTATCCTGAAATTCCTCCTGAAGTTCTACAGGGATTTCTTCAGGATTTCATCGAAATTCTTCCTGGAGATCCTCGGCAGTTTTCAAGAGTTGCTCGAGATTTTCTTTTGCAATTCCTCGGGAAAGTTTCCGAAAGCTCCTTGTGAATTCCTCAAGGAGTTCTTCAGGAATTCCTCCAGGAAGTTGCTCAATGAGTTTCTCGGAAATCGCTCCAGAAGTTCCAAAGGGAAAAGCTCCAAGGGTTCCACGGGGATTCCTCCAGGCTTTCTTGAGAAAACCTCCTGAAGAGCCTCGGAAATTCTTTCTGGAATTCCACTAGAATGCCTCGGGAATTCCTCGACGAGTTCTTCTGGAATTCCTCTAAGAGTCCTTCGGGAATTCCTCCAGGAGTTTCTCGAGAATTGCTCCAGGAGTTCCTAGGTACTTTCCCGGGATTTTCTCCTGGAATTCCTGCCGGAGTTCCTTGGGATTTTCTCCAGGAGTAGCTCGAGAATTGATCCAGGAGTTCATCGGAATTGCTCCAGGAGTTTGTCGAGAATTCCTCCAGGAGTTCCCCGAAAATTGATCCAGGAGTTCATCGGAATTGCTCCAGGAGTTCCTCGTGAATTACTTCAGGAGTTCTTAGGGAATTACTCCAGCTACTGGAAATCCTGGGGAATACCCACTGGAGTTCTATGGAGATTTTGCTAGAAGTTCTTCTGGGATTTCTTTACTCGCTCCAGAAGTTTCTCTTAGATTTCCTTGGGAATTCTCGCTGAAGTTCCTTGGGAACTTCTCCAGGAGTTTCTCCGGAATTCCTCCAGGAGTTCGCAGGGAATTCCTCCCAAACTTCCCCAGGAATTGCTCCAGGAGTTCTTTAGGCATTGCACCAGGATTTCATGGGAAATGCTCCAGGAGTTCCCCAGGAATTCCGCCAAGAATTCCTCCTTGATTTCCTAGATATTTTTTTCTGAAGTTCCTCGGTAATTCTTAAAGTAATGAATTGAAGGTAATTAATAAAGCTCCAGAAGTTTCTCGGAAATTTTCCAGAAGTTCCCCGGGAATTCCTCCAGCAGGAATCCTCCAGAAACTATGCGGGAATTTCTAAAGGATTTCCTCGGGAATTTCTCCAGAAATATCTCATGAACTTCTCCAGAAGTTCCTTCATGAATTCCCTGACAATTCATGCAGGAGCTACTCGGAAATTTCACCAGAAGTTCCACAACAATTCCCCCAGAACTTTCCCGGGAATTCCTCCAGGAGTTCCACGAAAATTCTTCCAAAAGATTACTTGGAATTCCTTCTTCCATTCCTGCAGGAGTTCCGTAGGAATTTCTTCTGAAGTTCCTCAAGGATTGCTCCGGGAGTTCCTCGAAGAATTCCTTAGGATCTTCTCCAGGAGCTCCCGGGAATTCCTCCAGGACTTTCTGAGAATTCCTTCAGAAGTTCTTTGAAGATTTGTTCAGGACTTCATTGGAAATTTATTTGGAAGTTCCTCGGGAATTCTTCCAGAATTTGGGGGAATTTCTCCAGGAGTTCCCCGAGAATTTCTTCAGAAGTTCATCTGGAATTCCTCCAGTAGATCCATAGGAATTCTTTAATAGTTTGTCCTGGAGTTCCTTACGATTTTTTAAGGAGTTTCCCGAAAATTGCAGTGGGACTTCCTCGAGAATTTCTCCAGGAGTTCCTCAAGAATTTCTTCAGAATGTGTGACAATTTCCCCAGGAGTACTTTGGGAATACCTCCAATAGTTCTTTGGGACTTCCTCCAGGAGTTCCTCGGGAATCCCTCCAGGAGATCCTGAGAAGTTCCTTCAACAGTTTTAGAGAATTCCTCCAAGAGTTCCTCGGAAAATCATCCAGGAGTTCCTCGGGAAATCTTCCGGAGTTTTTCGAGCATTAATCCAGAATTTCCTCGGGAAACCCTCTAAATCTTTCCGGAAATTTCTCCTGGAGATCCTCGAGACTTCCTCTTGGATTTACACGGAAAATCCTCTACTAGTTCCTTGGAGATTTCTCCAGGAGATCTCCTCGAATCTCTTCTGATGTTCCTCGCCATTTACTTCAGGAGTTTCTCAAAAAATCCTCCATGAGTTCGCCGGGAAATCCTCCAGATGTTCTTCGAGAATTACTTTAAGAGTTTCTCGAGATTCTTTTTCCGAGAGTTCTTCGGGAATTCCTCCAAGATTTCCTCGGAAATTCCTGCTGCAGTTTCATGAGAATTCCTCAAGTAGTTCCTAGAAAAAATCTCCAGGAGTTCCCCGGTAAATCCCCCAAGGGTTCCTCGGGAATTTCTCCAGGAGCTCAACAATTCCTTCAGGAGTTTCCCAGAAATTTCTCCAGGACTTCCTCGGTAATTCCTACATTAGTTTCCTAGGAGCTCTTTCAAAAATTTCTCATGAATTCCTTCACCTCCTGGAGGTATTCCCGGAGAACCCCTCAAGAACTCCAAAATTAATTTTCATGGAACCCCGGAGAAATTCCTCAAGAGTTCTCAGGGATCTTTTGGAGAAGTTATCGAAGAAATCCTGGAAGAATTCCAGCGAAAATCCTGGAAAAGATCCCGAAAACTTCTAAAGGAATTCCTAGGTAACTTCTGAAGGAATTCTCGAATAGCTCCTGAAGAAATTCTCGAGGATGTTCTGGAGAAATGCTCGAGGACCTGCTGAAGGAATTCCTAGGAATCTGCAGTAGATATTCCTGGGGAACTCCTTGAGAAAATCCCGAGGAATTTCTGGTGTACTTTCCAAGAAACTCCTTCCGAGGAACTCCTTGAACTCTTGGAGGGATTTCCGGGGGACTCCTGGAGAAATTGTCAAAGCTCTTGGCAAGGAATTCTCAGGGAAATCCTGGAAAAAATTCCGAGGAAATCATGAAAGCAGTTCTATAAAAAATGCTAGATTCACTGGAGAATTACCGGGGAATTTCTGGAGAATTCTTCAAGAAATTTATGGAGAACTACTGAGAAAACTCTTGGAGGAATACCTGCGAAACACAGAGAGCTCTCAGAGACGAAATAATGGGATACTTCTAGAGAAACTCTTGCAGGAACTGCCGGGGAACACCTGTAGGAATTTCAGGGTATCTCGTATAGGAATCCCCGATGAACTCCTGTAGGTATTCCCAAAGAATAACTTCTGCAGAAATTTTTCAATGAATTTCTGAGGAAATTTGGGAGGAATTCCTGATGGAATTTCTGAGATACTTCTTGTCTCAGGTGAAATTTCCAGAGATGTTTGTGGAACTCGTGGAAATATTCTCGATGTACTCCTGTTGAGAATTCTGGAGAGAATTATGCATCACTGTTGGAGGGCTTCTTGGTGAACTTTTGGAATTTAGGGCGGAGGCGCGGGGTCAAAACATGAAGAAAGTTCCACAGAAAAAGTACATTTTACACCCATTTACTTACAAGGATGGTGCTCCCAAGCCCTACGTACGTATCCTCCGCAAATTTACCTCTCGCTTTCTTCATGTTCGCTCTTTCTATCCCCCGACGCATTCCACGAGACGGGGGTGTTGGCAATTCTGGCAGGTATCTGAAACGTATAACAATAAATATAATAAATTTGACATTAAATATTTATAAATCGTGTGTGATATCATCTGAGCAAACATTAATTTAATACGTTTAAGCAGTACCCACCATCTCCGTGAGCCGAAGACTGGACTTACCAAGGGAACGAGGAATTTCTTGTGAGTTTCTTTTTTTTTCTGGGCGAGCACATTAAAGGAAGGGCGATCGAAATGCGGAGCTTCTCACCTGCAGTTCGCCTGCCTACATAAGCCCCGAACTGGACAGATGAGTCCACGCTGTTCCGCTGTCTGTAGCGTGCCATATCGAAAATGAAACGTTCTTTGCTTAAGGATCATCATTTCCTTGTCGGCTGTCGCTGGCCGGTCGGTGTGCCAGTGGTTGTTACGTTTAGGTTCATTCCCTCACTTTTCGCACGTTGTATTTATCTTACATAATTAATCCTAATGGGACGGTACCCCGACGTATGTTTGAGTCAAACAAAAACATTAACTTTGGTGGTGCAGTGGAGGAGGGTGGGGAGGTAGAAGGTAGAGACCTATAATTTTTTATGAAACCATGCTCGTTATGGGTTTTGCTCACGGGAGTAATCACAGGAGTAGACAAACGTGCGCGCTCGCACATAGCGGTGATTATCGTTTAAGGAACCGGAACGTCATATTAGAAACGTGGATTTATGGAATTATTACGGTGCCGCTGTGCTGAAATATTGAAAAACATTCCTGTGTTGAATCGATCTAAGAAGAGGGTGGCATGTTACGGAGTGTTTGTATTCAAATGAAAATGTTACATGCCATTTTTGCTAATCTTGTTTAACCAGTAACACCTGCCACCGGGACGCACGCCAGCCCCCAGTACCTTAAAAGCCTTTAATCCGCCCACCGGCCACCATAGTCGAGCCCATCCCACCAGCGGCCTGCAGCCGTCCCGGTCAGGTGTGCAATGTCGGTGAAGAGGTCTTCCAAAACTCCTATGCAGGCAAGTACAACGTCCCTTTGAGTAACTCATGCACTGAAATACATTTTGGGGCAGCAGGGACGAAAGTGCTGGGGCATGACGCACAGGATATGGACGGAGCATGGTTGTTGAGGGCCGTCAACCAAGAATCCAAAGGACGGTCCGCAATAGAGGCTGGCAGAAGAGGTCCTTGGTGAGGGTGTGCAGGTGAGGGCTCTGACACATGAGGCGACTCTGAAGGTCAAGGACATTGACGAGATCAACGAAGTGGAAGAGCTCGTCACAACACTGCGGTAACAGTGCGATGTGCAGGTGGCCGCAGCAGCCGTTAAGCTACGGAAAGGGCCAGCAGGGACACAGATAGCTTTGGTTCAGCTACCTGTGGCGGACGTTGAAAAGTCCGGTAAAGTAGGGAGCATAAAGGTGGGCTGGTGTGTATGTCACCTGACATTCCACGAGTCACCAGAGGTTTGTTTCAGGTGTCTGGAAACTGGACACAAGTCGTGGGACTGCAAAGGTCCCGACAGGCTCAAACTGTGCAGGCGATGCTGCGCTGAAGGACATAAGGCCCAAAGCTGCACGAGTCCGCCCATCTGCATGATCTGTACCGGGAAATCCTCGAAAAACAGACGTCCGATGGGTGGTCCAGGGTGCCCGGCCTTCAAGAAAGCCGCAGTGAACAACAAATCACAGTGCAGGTAACGCAGCTGAACCTGAACCACTGTGATGCGGCTCAGCAACTGCTTTGTCAGGCGGTTTCTGAGTGGGAGACGGATATCGCCATCATATCGGACCCATACCGAGTACCCGCCGGCAACGGCAACTGGGTCTCGGATGTTACCAGAAAAATGGCGGCGATATGGACGACGGGTAAATACCCCGTGCAGGAGTTGGTGTCTACTACCTATGAGGGCTTCGTGGTCGCCAAAGTAAACGGGGTCTTCTTCTGTAGCTGTTATGCGCCTCCGCGGTGGCCGATCGAGCGGTTCACGCAAATGCTGGACCGCTTAACGACCGTGCTAACAGGGCGAAGGCCGGTGATAATAGCGGGTGACTTTAATGCCTGGGCTGTAGAATGGGGAAGCCGTTTCACGACCCAGACAACCAATTTGCACGTATAATGAAGTTTATGTTCATGTTATACGTACTTTTATGCGGTAAAGTTACATCGTATAAGATGCAGTAAAAGTGCCTTATGCGTACAAAACTGGAGGCGCTATACGTGCATTGACGGGAAAATAATGACGCTATATGACTTGAAGCGATATCTTATGCGATGTACGGTATGCACTATTGCGACGTAATATAGCACCTTATGCGACTTAAAAATATTCGAAATAAAAAAAATCTTGTCACATAAGTATCGAACTGATAACCTTCTGATTATCGAGCCGCACTTAACACTTAGCACCAAGCACTACTTATGAAACACACTGATTAAATGTCATGACATTTTAACTCACTTCCGTGCTTGTTGGAATGCACTTGGTTTCCGTGTGCTGTCCGTGTTCGACAAGCTCTTTGGAATTCAAAATGATGTAGCATGATTTCCCGCACAGTTACCATTACTCCTCTCTTGCTAGCACCACACATTGTTGATTATAAGGTCAACAAAACAAACATGATGACTTTGTAACTTGTTTTGTAACCATAATGATAACTTTTCACTTTCTTTTAACTTTTTGGCACTCCAACAGCACCTCTTTCATTGTTATCACATATCACATCGCAATACGCCAACGTTAACGATTCTAGCTTATGAGAGTTTGTATGTACATTTGAACGAGTTTAATTTCACTTTTATGCGATTTAGTTAGTACACCAATGCGAGTTAAACTGACATAATTAGGAAAGCACCATGCGAAGTCGTATAATCATCGCAGTACGCAATTATGCGAATTCAATTGATACTTTGCGAGTTCACTCGAACGCTTTTACGAATAAGCAAAGTTCGTCGCAACAAAACATCGGAATATCGTCTACTACGATGTAGTCATGCATTATAAAAGTTAATTTGCACTCTTATATGATTTTACCAGATACATCGCAGTAAGTTCAAAAAATAACATCATATGCGATGAAAATTGTCCCTCAGCCGTACATATATGCGATAGTGACTTAAAATAGTACTTCATACGATGTACAGCGTGCATCCTTATGCGATTCCTGGTTGTCTGGGGAACCAGCGGGGTCAGATCCTGCTAGAAACACTGACCATCTTAAATGTCGACTTGGCTAACGTCGGTACCAAGAGTACCTATAGTCGAAACAAAGCGGAGTCAATTATTGACGTGACTATTTGTAGTCCTGGCCTAACAAGTAGTCCGAACTGGAGAGTAGATGATGGCTACACTCACAGCGACCACATGGCGGTTCGCTACAGTATCGACTACAACAACAGCAGATAGCGGATAGAAGAAGAGGCGGCTAAGCCAAGGCCAAGCCCTCGCAGGTGGAAGACATCATACTTCAACGAAGAGGTATTTATTGAGGCGCTCCGCCGTAAGCGAAACTTAACCTAGAAATGGGAGGCCACCGGCTTACTGGTGGACCGACGCGATTGCGGACCTGCGTCGCGCTTGCCTACGGGCTAGGCGGCGGATGCAGCGAGCACGATCAGAGGAAGAGCGAAACGAACGGCGGTGGTGTTCGCCGCTGCAAAAGCCGCGCTTAAGCCCGGGATAAGAGTAAGCAAAAAGGCCTGCTTTGAGGGTCTCTGTCAGAGTGCCAATACGAACCCGTGGGGTGATGCCTACAGGATCGTTATGGCCAAAACGAGAGGTGTGATGGCTCCTACAGAGCAATCTCCAGAGATGTTGGAGGGGATCATTGGAGGACTTTTTCCGCGTCATGATCCTAGTCCTTGGCCTCCTTTCGTAGGACAGCCGGGGGCTGGGGCTGGCGATGAGGAGAGGGTCACCGATGTGGAACTTGCGGGGATAGCTAAGTCCCTTAGCGTAGGTAAGGCCCCAGGTCCGGGCGGAGTTCCGAACCTGGCCTTAAAAGTAGCTATTGCAGAGGCTCCCGAGATGTTCAGGTCTGCTATGCAGAAATGCCTGGACGAGGGAGTTTTCCCAGAAGCTTGGAAGAGGCAGAGCCTGGTACTATTGCCAAAGGCGGGGAAACCACCCGGAGACCCGTCGGCATATAGACCAATATGCTTGATTGACACGGCGGGGAAGGTGCTCGAAAAGATCATCCTTAATAGAATGTTGAGGTTCACTGAGGGCGTAAATGGTCTTTCGAGCAACCAGTATGGCTTCCGGAAGGGGAGGTCCACCATAGACGCTATCTTGTCGGTTACAAAAACCGCCGAGAAAGCACTCGATTCTGCGGGGTAGTGACTCTGGATGTAAGGAATGCATTTAATAGCGCCAGTTGGGCTGCTATTGCCGATGCGCTCTTGCGTCTGGGGATACCGGAGTACTTGTACAAGATTCTCGGAAGCTACTTTCAGAATCGCGTACTAGTTTACGACACGGAGGTGGGTCGGAAGTGCTTTCACATAACCTCAGGAGTCCCGCAAGGTTCCATCCTGGGTCCGGTGTTATGGAATGTCATGTACGACGAGATGTTGAGGTTGGAGTACCCAGTGGGAGTGGTGATTGTCGGATTTGCCGACGATATTACGCTCGAAGTCTACGGTAAAACGATCGAGGAGGTAAAGTTGACTACCAACCACTCGATCAAGGTTGTGGAGGCATGGATGCGGTCCAGGAAACTGGAGCTGGCTCACCACAAGACAGAGGTGACGGTTGTTAACAACATGCAGTCGGCGCAGCAGACGGAGATCAGTGTAGGAGAGTGCACTATCCTGTCAAAGCGCTCTGTCAAACACTTGGGCGTGATGATCGACGATAAGCTTACCTTCGGTAGCCACGTCGATTATGCCTGTAAAAGAGCCTCCACAGCTATTGCGCCACTGTCCCGGATGATGTCCAATAGCACTGCGGTGTACGCCAGTAAGCGCAAGCTTCTGGCTAGTGTTGCTACGTCCATACTTAGGTAAGGCGGCCCGGCGTGGGGCACCGCGTTAAGTACTGAATGCTACCGACGGAAGCTGGAAAGTACTTACAGGCTTATGTGTCTGAGGGTTGCGAGCGCGTACCGTACCGTGTCACACGACGCTCTCTGCGTCATTACTGGTATGGTGCCTATCAGCATTCTTATCAGTGAGGACATGGAGTGCTTCGAAATGCGCGGCACAAGAGGCATACGCAAGACTGCCAGGATGGCCTCTATGGTCAAATGGCAGCGCGCGTGGGACAGTTCCACCAAAGGAAGGTGGACCCATAGGTTGATACCGAGGGTAGATAGTTGGATTATTAGGCGCCATGGGGAAGTTACATTCCACCTGACACAGGTCCTTACAGGTCATGGTTGCTTCCGACAGTATCTACACCGTTTCGGGCATGCGGATTCTCCCGAATGCCCAGTGTGCAATGGTTTAGAGGAAACGGCGGAACACGTTTTGCTCGTGTGCTCGCGTTTTCGCACAATGCGTGACCGCATGCTTGTCACATGCGGGGAGGACACAACTCCGGACAACTTGGTCCAGAGGATGTGCAGGAATGGAGTTAGCTGGAATGCCGTTTCAACGGCTATCACCCATATCGTCTGGGAGCTACAGAGGAGGTGGCGCGTGGACTCGGAGAATGGCTAGTCCAGATGCAGTACAAGAGGTGGTCCAGGGGTTCGAAGTCGGCTTCGTAGGTCATACCGGTGCCCTGCGGTCGAGATCGACCCCTACAGCGATTAAGTGGCCGCGGAGAGGAAGTCCCGGTAGCGGTGCTGTCGTGGCGTCGGTCTACTGGGTTGGATCCGAGCCCGCGGTTGGAAAGGGGTCCCCGGCAAGGGTCGGGGTAGGTGAGACCCTGCTGTCTGCAACCTTCGGGTGCATCTGATAGGGCCTGAAGGGTAGTGATACCCTTCCTTTGCGGGCAGGTCAGATCAGGTTGCACGTGGGCATCAGTTCTTGATTTTTTTTTTATGTCTTTATTTATGAGATTTTCAGCCCGAGGCTGGTTCATCTCAGACGATCAGTTCTTGATGTCTGCAAAGCAGTTGGGCGCGGGCGGGGTTGACCCTGCCCGCCTTCCGAGGACAAAGGGAGTGGCGAGGACCACTCGGGAAACTGGCTAAGCGCCAGCATGCTACCGTGATGGACTCTCCAAAGCGAGTCATCGATGTTCGTTGCTGCAGGCTACGCAGCTAACCTTGTGGGTGCGATGTGCACTAGCCCCTCTCTGAAGCAATACCTTCTTGGTGGTTCCGGAGAGACGTAGGGCTTGGCGACCATAGGAATGTGTTTTAGTGGGTCGAGGAGAGAGTAGTCCTGGCTTTTACTAGTATTGTAGAAGACGGCCTTAACCCCACACTACCCTAACCTTCCTGTTAGTGTGTCTGTTGAGAAGATTAATCCCCCTATGGTTTAGAAGGAAAAAAGGGCCTTTGCAGTTCCAGACTTGTATCCTGGTTCCAGAGACCTGAAGCAAACGTCCGGTGGCTCGCGGAATTCCTGATGACATACGCACCAGTTTACCTTGATTCTCCCTACTTTAACGGACTTTTTTACGTCCGCCACAGGTATCTTAACCAAGGCTATCTGTGTCCTTGACGGCCCCTTCCGTAGCCGCGACTGCGGTGGCTACCTGCAAGTCGCACTGTTGCCGCAGTGCCGTGACGAGAACTTCCACTTTGGTGACCTCGTCTAGGTTTCTCACCTTCAGAGTTCTCTTTTGTGAAAGAGCCCTCACCTCTACCCCTTTGCCAAGGACCTGATCCACAATAGAAATACACTCTTCCACCAAACTTTTTTAGGCGGCGCCCTTGCGCTCCTTATCGCGCTTCAGCTCCAGGATTATCTCACCCGTACGAGTACGTCTGCTAACGTCTGCACGTCGGCTAACAGATTCACGAGCTGGGCGTCGCTTTGCATCGCCTTCAAGACGTCCGAGTACTGTTCGGTCATAATGCAGAACTGCAGATACAATTCAAGTGTTGTGGCGAAGAATTGTTGATACAGTTTTTTGTAAGTGTAATGTAAATGGTAAATTATTGAAAAAAATCGAAAAAAATTAAATGCATTGCCATGAAGGCAAATCTACTAGTGTCAAATAAAAAATCGATTCTTTTTCAGGAACCCACCATCGGAGTACATCGACAAACCGATAGCTCACTCAATAATAAACTGCTTCGACAGTCATCAACCATCCACTGACTGCTCTGCAGTCTTCCAACCATCAACAATTGATGGTTCACAGCAAAGTGCGGCTGGAAGTGAGTGAAGAGCAAACAAGAGATGAGCAGTTTTGCACAAGAATATAAAATCACCATGTCCCGCGCGCGAAGTCGGTTGGTTTGGTAGATACTCGATGACATAGTCCCTCCATCGCATCGCTATCAACTACACATTGTTTTCGGTCCATCGATCACTGGTTTTCGGATCGGAGGCGGTGGTGGCTGGTACTGGCTGTGAATAGGAGGGGAACTAGAGTGCACTATAGTCAGCTATCATGCGTCCATCCATCTATCCCAGCCAGTCAGCTATCCATCGATCCATGCAAAACGAGTGCGGGTGGGTGATTTAGGATAGTCGATAACTGATTGGACCACAAGGGTAGGGGCACAAGGAGAATTTATGTGAACATCATGACTCTTTCATTTGCCACAGTTGTCTCTCGTAGGTACTTGGACATCCCGAGCTAAAAAAAAAAACAATTTGTAACATGTTACCGATTGAATTTGTTTTCGCGTTTTCTCCAATAATTGAATTGGTATGCTTTAGCATGTGACATTGCTTTAACATAATTTGAGAAATATTATATATCACGTTGGTTGGCATATCTCTCTATCGATATAGAGTGCTTTCACTATATGATAATAGGAGTAGGAGTAGTAGTTTTAATAATATGCAGACAATTTTACACTTGATGGATTGCTAATACATTTTTTTCTCGGGCACCCACCCAAAAACACCGCCATCCGTGCAGAACGTATCGATGAAATCTCAATCACCAATCGATGATGCTACTTTGGTAGTGCTTCTTGGTTAGTTGTTGCTCGTTTGAGACCGCCGCGCCTCGTCCTGCTCTGAATGATGATGCTGGGACTAGCTGGTTGGTTGGCTAGCGGGCTGGCTGCTGTTACGACGACGACGATGAAGATGATGTCTTAACCGAAATGCAAAGTGACTGACTGAAGTGTGGTGAAATGAATCTTCTTGGTTGTCGAGGTTTTGACATTATCTTGCTGGGGACATAGAGGGGAGTGCATAACTTGGCGGAAGGTGGTATTTGATTGTAGTGCAAACGTTTCGAGATCCAGTGTGGGTTTTGGGTATTGCATGGGACGATATAAATCAATCGCCGTTAGATGTTTTGTCTCATATCTGATGGGTGGAATGGCTTCAGCGGATCATTGGTTGTGTCTAAGATGTCTTCACCATCTTCTGGTGTAATATTGCAACTGAGACAGACTCTGTTTTTAGCTATATGATAACTGCCTCGGGTTCCAACTTACTTACTTATTTTCAGTCCTGGGCACCCACGGTTGTGCAGAGGGCCGAATTGAAAGATTTCCATCCTGGGCGATTGCCAGCCATCGCCTTGACCTGTGGCCAAGCCAAATTTCTGTCGACTTGCTTGGTTTCGTTATTGAGGCTGCGCCGCCATGAGCCACTGGGTCTGCCTCTGCTGTGATGTCCTGCTGAGTTCCAGTCTAACACTTGTTTGCAGATTTCGTTTCCGCCCCTGCGTAGAGTGTGGCCGACCCACCTCCACTTTCGTTCCCGAATTTCTGTCGCTATCGGCTTTTGATGACATCGACGATAAAGCTCCACGTTGGTGATCCAATTGTGAGGCCACCATGCACGAATTATATATCGCCAAATTCAAGATGGCGCCTTCAATTTCAAGATGGCGGCTGTTTAGTGGAGTTTTAGGCTCCAAAACCATGCAATATGGGTATATCTTGTATGGGGAAGATGTCTGGAGTCCAAAAATGGCGATCTTAATATCGAATAAAATTCAAGATGGCGGCTCCAAATTCAAGATGGCGGCTGTTTAATGGAGTTTTAGGCAATAAAACCATGAACATGGGTATATTTTGTATGGGGAAAATGTCCGGTATCCAAAACTGGAGGTCTAAAATCCAAAATGGCGGCTCCAAATTCAATATGGCGGCTATATAACGGAGTTTTAGGTCCTAAACCATGCATATAAATTGTATGGGGAAGATGTCCGGAGTCCAAAAATGGCGACCTGAACATTGAAGATGACGTTCTAAAATTCAAGATGGCGGCTTCAAATTCAAGATGGAGGCTGTTAATGGAGTTTTAGTTGGGCCCTAAAACTATGAAAAATGGGGATATTTGGTATGAGGCAGATGTCTGGAGTTCAAAAATAGCCAAGAGAACATCACCCTTTGTACCAACTGGATCCAGAAGATGTAATCAATCAAAAAGATTTATAACACCAAATGCAGGAATTACTAGGAAGCTCTTGGAGCTTAATAAGAGAACTTTGTGAACGTTCACTGGCCTAGTAACTGGACACTGCCCGAGCAGATATCATTTGAAGAACATAGGTCGGGTTCAGAATGATATCTGTAGATTCTGTTACATTGAATTGGAAACCTCGGAACATCTGCTTTGCAGCTGTGGTGCTTTGTACAAACGTAGATCCAAATTTCTAAATTATGGTTGCTTGCAACCGAGTGAAATTTGGTCTCTCAATCCCGGGAAGGTAGTAGGTTTCATAAACTCTATTTTGCCTAACTGGGTATATTTTGTATGGGAAAAATGTTTGGAGTCCACAAGATTAAACTGATTAAACGTAGCAATCACCAAGGCAATCTTTGGTCGTTTCATTCGTTATTTCATGAAACATTCCAATAATCAGATAATCATGGCTTACGCAGTTATGAAATCTGTTTAGTAAATAACCCTAAAAGAGGTATCTATTAAGTGAGCAATACGATGCTTCTACAGCGGTGCCCTTACCGATATCTTGAGTAATTGTTTTTCCAGAAATTTCTCCTCCAGGTATTGCTCCAAGGATTCCTCCAGAGATTTCACCAGGAATTGATTCATGGGATACCTCCAGGAATCCCACCAGTATTTCCTCGAGGAATTCCTTCAGGAATAGGTTCAGGTATTTACCAGAAATTCCTTCAGAAATACCTCTAAAGATTCTTCAAGAGTTTCCTACAGGAATTCCATCGATAATTCCTCCAATAATTCATCCAGATGTTCTTCTAAGATTTTTTCCTGGAATTCCTCCAGACATTCCTCTGGAAAGGGAATGGAAAATGGAACCTCTGCAGAAGCTCCTCCAGGAGTTATTCATTAGATTTCTCAAGGATTCATCGGGGAATTCCTCCGGGTATTGCTCTAGAGATACATCATGAAATTCCTGTAGAAATTCCACTAGGGATTCCTCGAGGAATTGCTCCAGAAATTCCAGAAAACTTATGTGTCTCCGACAGATTTTGGGCCGCTGAATCCGAATCCGGGCTCAGATTTGCTCCAGCACGTCACAATTTTGAGCAAAACCTCAATTTATAGGGCAAAATATGCGATTTTGGGCTTTTTTGATTGCCTGTCATTAGGCACGGAAATATTTTTTTAAGCAATCAAAGGATGAATTGGTCAATTAACATCTAAATTAACGACTTATGCAAAATATTTCGTTTACGAAATCAAGTTTGATAGTTTTAAGTGATTTATGTTAGGTACAATATTTCCCATACAAGTCACTCTCCAAAAGTTGCATGCAAGAATACTTACTAACATAAAATGCTTGAATCTATCAAATTTGATTTGGTAAAACAAAATATTTTGCATGAGTCGTTAATTTAGATGTTAATTGACCATTTTACCCTTTGATTGCTTAAAAAAAATATTTCCATGTCTAATGGCATTCATTCAAAAAAGCCCAAAATCGCATAGGGAATTCGGATGCTTCGTTGGCATGGTACCCTCGTTCGGCCTATCTTAACGTAAACCAAAAACTCAAACAAACACGCATATCTGGATATCGGAAAAGCTATGCGCCAAACAATTGTAACATTTCGTTTCAATTTTAGCACTTTGGAGCATTAAAATTGAATGAAAATGTCCAGTGGCGTCTCGTCCATAGGTCCACTTTGTTCACTACACAGTTGATAAAAAATAAAATAAATCACTATAATTTTAACATTATTCAACAAACAACATTAACTGTTTATTCGATCCTTTTGATGTTCACAACATCAAGTGAACAAACCACTGTGAGATACCAAAACGTATCCAATAGGAATTTATTCAACTTTCCTACTTTATCTCACTTGGCCACCACCCTGCTGCTACCAGAGTGCTTGAGGCCGAGCATGCGAAACGCACATGTGAGAGCATGGCCAAAATATCTCTCGCGCCAGTTCACTTCCAGCAGTATACGGGAGCGCTGTATATGCATACAAGAACTGTATTTACTTGTGTTGGACTGTTCTGTGGTGCATTAGCAAAGTATTATGTGCTCGTAGTTCATCGATTGGTTTTCGGCGAGAAATAATTAAAAACTTATTTGCCAGACTGTCCGGACGTTTCGGTCGATTTTACTGGCCTTCGACCATCTTCTGCGGACTCTAAAATATATTAAACATTTAAAAAACACACAAAACCAACTAATTAAATTTCTTACAATCTTCCAGCCGTCTCTTCACTATTAGACGGCCATAACTTTACAAACATTGAAATACATACAAATTACATACATCCTATCATTACATACATATCAAGTGTCATTGGTAGTCGTTTTTAATTTCGTTATAATAGAGTCGTACGCCGTCTTAAAGTTTGCAGAGTCTATCTGTTTGTTCACAACATTTTCGTCACCTCTAATTTTAATGTAAAAAGTTTCTGTTATTAGTCTTGTGTAGCTGTGTGTGGTTTCACTTTTCACCAACGTACTGGTCGATTTCGCATTGGAATCGATACGCCTGAGGTGGGATGAAATAAAAGATCACACCACGCTGGATGAAGAAAGTTTCACCGAAATGGTGGAGATTGTACTGAACTCCACGTTCTTCCAGCATCAGGGGAAATTTTACAAGCAGAAATTTGGCATTCCAATGGGCGCACCAATATCACCGGTGGTAGCAAACATCGTTTTGGAGAGAATAGAAACGGCTGCGCTGGAGGAACTACGTGCTCGAGAAATTGTGCCCCGTTTCTTCAGGCGATATGTGGATGATTGTCTGTTGTGTGCGAGAGAGCAGGACGTAGCAGTGATCTTGAACGTTTTCAATGGTTTCCACCAACGGTTACAGTTTACGGTCGAAATGGAAGTTGAAGGAAAACTCAAATTTCTGGATATGATCCTACGACGTGAGAATAACGCAATCACAACGGAGTGGTTCCCGAAAGACGTGAACGGTAGATATTTAGATTTTGACTCTATCAGCCCATTCATTCACAAAAACAACACAATAATTGCTTTAGTGGATAGAGCTTTGAAATTAACACACGCTAAATACCGAGAAAACACACTAAAAACTGTAAAACAAATTCTCAAACACAACAATTATCCGTGTTTTCTGGTAGAAAAGGTGATTAGAGAAAGACTACACAAAATGTACAACACACTAAAGCAAGACAATGAAACAGCTACAAACAAATTTATAACTATACCATACATTAGAGGACTAGGAGAAAAGCTATCTAGATATTTGAGACAACATGACTTTAAAGTAGCTTACAAACCAATTGACAAAATTAAAGATGTTCTATTTACAAAAACCAAAGACAAAATAGCAAAGGACAAAAACATAAATGTAGTATATGAAATTCCGTGTGGTGCATGTGAAAAGTCGTACATTGGTGAAACAAGTCAATTTCTGTGCAAACGTCTTAACCAACATAAGTATAACGTTAGAACAAAAAACATATCTGGCACTGGTTTGTCACAACACTCCATAGAAGAGGGGCATGTTTTCGACTTTGACAAGACAAAAATACTTGACAAAGTTACAAACAGCTACACAAGACTAATAACAGAAACGTTTTACATTAAAATTAGAGGTGACGAAAATGTTGTGAACAAACAGATAGACTCTGCAAACTTTAAGACGGCGTACGACTCTATTATAACGAAATTAAAAACGACTACCAATGACACTTGATATGTATGTAATGATAGGATGTATGTAATTTGTATGTATTTCAATGTTTGTAAAGTTATGGCCGTCTAATAGTGAAGAGACGGCTGGAAGATTGTAAGAAATTTGTGTGGTTTTGTGTGTTTTTTAAATGTTTAATATATTTTAGAGTCCGCAGAAGATGGTCGAAGGCCAGTAAAATCGACCGAAACGTCCGGACAGTCTGGCAAATAAGTTTTTAATTATTTCTCGCCGAAAACCAATCGATGAACTACGAGCACATCAAATCGCGGCGATTAGAACAATAATAACATTAGCAAAGTATTAGTAAAAATTGTGTTCACTTCTTTCAATGTACGTGGGCCTCATCGGTGGTGGAGGAAAGGAAAGATTGTTTGCTTGCACTCGCGGGGCATCTGTAAAGTTTGGCAACGTCGCTTTAGCAAGAGAGCGAAGCGAGATAGGACCAGGAGGCCGCCCGGTCACTCTTTCGGCATGCGTGCATGGCTTTGGGTGGAAATGAAGGGGGGGCATTTTCATTCGCATACGGTTTCATTATTTAGCAATATTCAAAAGAAAATGAAGCAGGATATCGTAGACAATCTACTCTTACAATTCGTTTGCCAGGCGACTTCTTGAACCCTCTAAGCAGAAAACCCTCTTCGATTGAGTGTACTCAGATTTGTAATTTAAATCCGTCCACGAATACTTATCCTTAGACAGATACGCTTATTTTGACTACAGTAGTCAGCACAATCACATGGGTCAATTCATGGAGTCAAGCATGGAGAACTGACTGACTAATAATTGTTACAGAGTGGCCCATAATTTTGCAATGGTTGTTTTACTTCTTTCTCAGTGTCAGTTATCCACTTATGAGTGGATTCTTCAAAGTTTAAAAGCTATTCCGAAAAACTCTCTTTACAACTGATGGTTAATGCCTACTCTTCCTTCCCCAATTTCGATAAAGTCCAGCTGACCAATGAGCTGAGAATACACGAATGATTTTTTGGGAATAAAGTCGCAGAGATAGCTAAGGTGTTTACTGAGAACAATTTGAAAGAGATCTTCTCAGAAACATAACTGCATATTCCTTTGATTATTACACTTCCGTCGACAACTAATGCCCGGTTGCAATGGGCGAGCAAAGGATGAAGAGGCTTATACCTAAAGCCCCCTGTTTCATCAATTGAATCAACAAAGCAGTTTAATCGACGAAATCGTTGATAGATTCACTCTTCGAGCGGAGTGCAGGTTTCTGCTGTTTTCCAGTCCCATGTGGAAACTCTTCAAGTGCACAGTCAGCTCTACGGGTCACGAGACGCCCCTGAAAATGTCATTTTGTTTAGCTTTTGTAGACGCCATGATTCTTTGGCTTAGTGGGTAGTCTTACACGTGATTAAGAAATGGCTTGATTCTGGAACATTTCGAATTGACTTTTCAATAACTGAACATTTGATGCGACGGTCAAAGACGCTATTTTGAACTTGTTTATTTTTTTTTTTTTTGTCTATATTAACGAGATTTTTAACCCTAGGCTAGTTCATCTCGGGACCCACGCTTTACTTCCCTTCCGAAGGAAGAACCTGCCGCACGATATACGCATGCAAAATGGTCATTGGCAGAGGAAGCTCTCAGTTAATAACTGTGGAAGTGCTCATAGAACACTAAGCTGAGAAGCAGGCTTTGTCCCAATGAGGACGTTACGCCAAGAAGAGAGAGAGAGAGAGAGAGTGGTTCTAGCGCTTGGAAAGCAATAGGCCAACGTTGTATCCACTAATAGGCCAATTTGTGTACCATAGACCAACGTTGCATACCATCACATCGAATCTTTTCAACGTAATCAAGTAAATTCTTGAATATTTACGTTAGTTTACTTCCAATTGGAGAAACATGCATTGCCTAGAGTGTGCAATAGGGTCAACATTTTATTTCTAGTGCTATTAATTCATGAGTTATGGTCAAAATTGTCAAGGCGGCTTGCAAATTAGGCCAAGGAACGGTACATACACTCCCGTTCAAAAGTTTGGGGTCACCCCCTCAAAAACATGTCATTTTTTTAGGCCCATATCTCCGCCAATTTGCATCCGATTTCAAAACCCTAGGTTTCATTCAAAAGATAATAAGTCAAAGAAACTTTAAACATGATTTAAAAGAAACTTTTTCAAAAAAATTTGTATGTAAACTTAACCCAAAGTTGCCAAATTTTCTAAAAAATGAATTTAAACTTACGGCAGTGTCGCTGGAAGTTGGGTCGACCAAATGTTAAGATGAGAGCGTTAATATGACCCATTTTCTATTAGCTTTCAACTGCTTTTTACAGAACTTAGCTAAAAAATCTAGAAAAAAAGTTATTAAGTAAATTAATCCTTGATGTCATCGACCAAAAGTTTGGGGTCACCCTTCAAAATGCTGTATCGGTCAAAAGTTTGGGGTCACTATCGTAAAACATGGAAAAGTGATTTGTTGATATCTTTGTCATCTTTCATTCAATTTTAATTCTTCTTGGCTTATTTGAAACAAAATGAATGATACTTACTGCATAGACATTGAACCAGACATATTTGTTGAAATTTACATACTAAAACTTAACGTAAAGTTGCCTCATTTTTTGAAGCGTGGTAAAATGTGCTAACTTTACATAACATTTTTATATACAACAATCGTTAAATACGTTAAGTTAAAGACATCAAACGTAAATTTAGTTTATTATCTTTGAAATGAGCCAAAAATAATTAAAATTGAACTATAGATGACGAAGATATCACCAAATCACTTTTCCATGTTTTACGAAAGTGACCCCAAACTTTTGGCCGATACATCATATTGAGGGGTGACCCCAAACTTTTGATCGATGACATCAAGGATTAATTTACTTAATAACTTTTTTTTCTAGATTTTTTAGCTAAGTTCTGTAAAAAGCATTTGAAAGCTAATAGAAAATGGGTCATATTACCGCTCTCATCTTAAAATTTGGTCGACCCAACTTCCAGCGACACTGCCGTAAGTTAATATTCATTTTTTAGAAAATTTGGCAACTTTGGGTTAAGTTTACATACAAAATTTTTTGAAAAAGTTTCTTTTAAATCATGTTCAAAGTTTCTTTGACTTATTATCTTTTGAATGAAACCTAGGGTTTTGAAATCGGACGCAAATTGGCGGAGATATGGGCCTAAAAAAGTGACATGTTTTTGAGGGGGTGACCCCAAACTTTTGAACGGGAGTGTATATCCTATTTTGCCCTATAAATTGTGGTATAGCTCAAAATTGTGACGTGCTGGAGTAAATCTGAGCCCGGTTTCGGATTCAGCGGCCCAAAATCTGTCGGAGACACATAAGTTTGCTCTTGAGACATACCAATAGATAATTTTTGTTGCGCTGTGTTATTAATTATCTAGCCACAAAGTCGATCATCATTCTCTTTTTCCATCATGTAAGAAATAGATCACCCTTAGTCATTGCATACTCCGGCTCCCTCAAGCCTATAACTACCAACTCAAAGGTTTTACGGACCACAGATCGTCGTGCAAGACGCCGCCTTCCTTATAGTCTGGCTTCACCAACTAGCGATCTCACCGAGCAACAGAAAATGCCCACAGTACAACTGTGCAAAGTGTTTATTAAATTATCAAAAATCTTAATGGTCACGTGAGTGCATAAATTTTCTCGTTACGTGTCGGCATCGCTCGGTTTGGCTGGGGTCAATCGATACTCCTCCCTTGTCGGACCTTATGTTTATGTTGTTTTCTGTCGCTTCTTCTCTGGGTGGACCGAGCTCGCCGACCGGCGATGCAGTTTGGTTTCGCTGTTCGCATTTTCTGTAGGTAAACATTTATTCTCACATGATTTTTCCACCGCGCTTATCGCTGATTAATATGTGAAAAAGTGCGCGCGAAGCATCTTTGAGGGAGGGGATGCGTTGGGAAAGACCCAACCATATTATCGAGTGCCGGTGTAATGAAAGAGTCTGATTTTCTGTACGGATTTTAAATGGTCATGTGAGTGTGGGGCAGCGATGCCTGACGGAAAGTTTTAACGGCATATTCGGTAGCTTAAAAATAGTTTAAATCTGTGACAACCAATATATACTTGGCAAAGAAGGACACAGGTTGCACAAACGATTGGAATTGAATAATAGATCAATGAGAAAGTTTAGTACTTATGACAGTGGAAATAGTTGTGGAAAATATTAATAACGATACTGGGCTGAGTTACGAAAAGCAATCTGGCATCCTTGGTGAGAAGGGCAAGTGCAACAGAACGCTAAATGGACCTCGGGTTCATCCGGCCGTGTCTTTGCCGAGCGAACAGGCCATTTAGCGTCTGCGTCTGGGTGTGATGTTAATCAAACATTCGTTACCGCCAGTCTGCAAACCGGCATTTAAGGATGGATAAATAATATTTGACATGCAATAAAATAAATACTATGCAATTAGACTTTATGATTTATGTTGCTTTAATATAGTGCGCGATACGATGATGTTGCGACGAGCAACGCACAATTTAGCGGACTGAACTGGATACGAACGGGTGAGAAGGTGCCAACAGGACACGGATGAGCTGCTTCTCGAGAAGATATGCGGAGATATGTTCATTAGTAGTTACCCGGTAAATTAACAACATAATTATGCCACATGCTCGAACCGGTGATGACCATCTTGGGTGTATCGAATCCAGGTTTCTTCAGACCTATCCTTGGTAAGACGAAACAAAAGCTTCTTCCTTCGGTTCACAGTCTTCTCGTAAATGCCATGCGATAAAACAGTTGTCATGTTCTCATTATTATGTGACAGGCTGGCATAAAATAACTGGCAAACTTTCGCATAGTTGTCCATTAGAGGCTCCCCCCTGCAGTGGGCAAATAAATCGTGTATGCACATTCACTACTTTGTTTCCGACGACGACGACTAGTCAAACCAAACACGAAAACCCAAACCACAGCTCGCCGCAGACTTTTCTCGAGTGCAACAGCAATACGGACTATACCGACTACAGGCATTAGGGTGTGACTGATGTTTAAGAATTGTTAGATTTTGAACATTCTAGGGTTCTTCGAAATCCAAATGTAATAGGAAAAAGCCTCCAAGTTCGAGGTCCCAATTTTATGATTTGGAAAAGGCGGAAACTGCATAGAGACAAGCCGCATCATCTTATTGGAGGAGAAGGCACTGATCGAAGTCTTGACAGGAGTCTATGGTCAATAAAATGACCCAAATTCGGTATGGCAGTCTACGAGAGAAGTGAAGACAATAAGGATAGAGTAAAGTGGGGCAAAAGTTCGAGTGGGCAAGAGTTTCTTTTGAAGTTTTTGAGCTCAATTTAAATGATTTCTTCAGGGTGTCAAGGTTGTACGAAGCCATTTTGAAAAAGAGTCTTTCACACCAAAAATTATGAAAATTGATCAATTTTTCAAAAAAGTATAACAAAAAGTTGGTTTTCAATCAAAAAATTGTAATATGCGATGGTCCTTCAAATGCAATGCATGGAATGAAATCGAATTCGATATTTTATTTTGGGACGTAACTAGGTATATTTTGAAGATGTTTTAGCATGTATAACTTTTTTGCAAAAAAGATTTGGAAAATATATTTTACACACAGTGGGGCAAAAGTTCGAATTGTGGGGCAAGAGTTCGAGTCATGTGGCAACTTTAGGAAAAACCCTAAAATTCTGCAATATGTACATATTATCTCTAAAAGTAATGGAATTTAGTAAGAAAATTCGAACAAAGTTAAAAAAAATGTTGTTTTATCTGAATTTGACAGAAAACTACTAATTTTTGGTGTAGTAAATTTAAACCTGGGTTGGGTAAAATCCAGATCGAATTATAATGTGTAGTCCAGTTCCAACATCAAATATTATTTTTTTTTCAGGTATTCAGGTGGTGGGGCAAGAGTTTGAATAAGACACACGCATACAAGTTGTTACTCAAAATTGAAAAGACATTTGGCGTAATTTTGTTCAGCAAAATTTTAGCTCATGGATGGTAGAATCACCACACAGTATTAATTCATTTTTATCTGCTTCGGTTTTTTGAAAAAAAAAAAAAATTTCAAGGGGTCGTCCATAAATGACGTAGCTTTTTGGGGGGAGGGGTGTTTGTGATTTTGTGACGAAGTGTGACGATAGGGAGGTAGGGGTTTATGATATGCTACGTAGCTTCCTACTAAGCCTGCACTGAAATAAGGAAAAGCAAACGAAGACATTGGAGATTCATGTGTGCAAACATCCAATACACTTCATAAGCGGCCAGGCTTCAAAAAGTCCTTTCTAAGGAACACTCAAACGGTCTAGGCAACGTTAAGAAGGATAATGGCACATTCACCAGAAGTCCTTCAGAAACATTGGAAGTACTGATGGAAAACATTTCCCAGGCTCATTTGCAGTTGATGTCATCGGGACAATTGAGGACAAATTCTGGACGCAATATGCACAGAAAAGATGCACTCATGGAATCCCGAAAATTTTTCACAGTGACAATGGTGGACTGGGCAATAAATTCCTTCGACCCTTTTAAATCTGCTGGAGAAGACGGCATTTTTCCGGCGCTAATACAGCACGGTAGGGACATAATCATCCCTGCTTTAATTGAAATGTTTATTAGTAGCATGACACTGTGCTACATTCCCAGTTGGTGGAATAAGGTAAGAATGATATTCATACCAAAAAACGGCAAACGGGACAAAACACAACCTAAAGCATACAGGCCAATAGGCCTAACCTCAATTATGCTCAAAATAATGGAGAAGATACTGAACAATCATATCAAAGGCTCGTTTTTAAAAGCTCACAAGCTAAATATCTTACAGTTTGCCTATTGCAAAGGCAAGTCGACGGTAACAGCCCTTCACACGTTGACACAAAAAATAGAGAAAAGCATCAAATACAAGGAAGTAGCGTACTGTGAATTTCTTGATATTGAAGGTGCGCTTCACCTGCTTCAATTAGATCAGTTATGAATACTCGGGGCTATCATGGCTCAATCGTTGACTGGATCACTGCAGCGCTGAGAAATCGATGTAGGTATTGTCTCCAGACTGGGCGAATCAACCATTAAAGTAAGTACGCCTAAGGGCTGTCCCCAAGGAGGTCTACTTTCACCATTGCTGTGGTCTTTAATTGTTGATGACTTGCTTAATAGTTTGGTGGCAATGGGATTCGTAGTCATTGGCTATGCGGATGATATCGTGATAGTGGCAAGAGGGAAGCATGATGAAACGCTATCAAACAGAATGCAAATAGCGTTAAACTATACTCTTGCCTGGTGTAAAGGAGGGGGACTAAACGTTAATCCCTCAAAAACTACTCTTGTAATTTTTACAAGAAAAAGAAATGTCAATATAAAAGCACCGTTTTTGGTTGGGCTACAGATGACATTCTGCTCCAGTGTGAAATATTTAGGAGTCATAGTAGATAAAAAACTGAACTGGAGTGAACATCTAGAGCATGTAGTAAATAAGGCAACAGCTGCTCTTTGGGTCTGTCGGAGAGTGATCGGGGGAAAGTGGGGGCTAAAACCCAGGATAGTTCATTGGATCTACCTGGCAGTTGTTAGACCCAAAGTCCCTTATGCCTCTATAGTCTGGTGGCCTAAAACCAAAACCAAAACAGCCCAACGAGTGCTGGCGTTTAGCAACATTGTCAATAACAGGAGCTATTCGAAGTACTCCTGGTTCAACACTAGATGCCTTAATGCATCTGCTACCCTTGCACCAATTTGTGCAACTAGAGGCGGAGAAAAGTGACTTGAAGTTAAAAAGATACAAGAACATCTTAGAAGGTGATCTAACAGGACATTCGGAAATCTTAACCAATGTTACTGTAAATACAAAATGAAGACTGGATGGAACCAAAATTCATCTTAGATATACCATACTAAGTTTCGATTGATGATCGGAGCGTATGGGAATCAGGAGGACCAACGGTTCGACCAGGATCTATTGTATTCTATACGGATGGATCGAAAATGAGTGATAGAGCTGGGACTGGAGTATATGGACTCGCCATACCTGCGCTGCCATCTGCCCTAAAAAAAATATAGACATGCGAATATCTATATCTTTTCAGACAGTCAGGCAGCTTTAAAGGCAGTCTGCACATTTGAATGTTATTCTAAACTAGTATGGGAGTGCATTACACTACTGAAGGAACTGGCTGGAAGGAATACTGTAAAATTATACTGGGCACCAGGTCATTGTGGAATTGCAGGCAACGAAACTGCGGACCAGCTAGCTAGGGAGAGATCTCTGGGTGCCTTGTATGGACCGGAACCCTTCTGTGGAGTATCATCAAGTGCTCTATCGATGGAGCTAAAAAAATGGGAGAAACAGAGCGTAGGAGCAAACTGACATACTGCACCAGGAATACCTCAGTCAAAAAGAGTCATCGTGCCAAGCGTGAAAAACACGAACACACTACTGAAACTTAGTAAACGCGAATTAAGTGTGGATTGTTAACCGGGCACTGCCCATCTCGACTCTTTCTATTGAAGCTCAAGAAGATTCAATCAGAAGAATGTCGGTTCTGTGGTTTCAACTCTGAAACCTCGGAACATCTACTTTGTGAGTGTAGTTTTCTCTTTAAGAAGAGAGAACGTTATTTCGGTGGATGCATCATTCATCTCCGAGTTATCTGGTGGAATATAAATCCCAAGAAGGTAGTGGCTTTCATTTTGGAAGCTATTCCAGACTGGGGTTTAATGCAGGCCTAAAAAACAATCGCTAGTTTTTAATACTAGTGAGTGTACTAATGTACTGCATAGAACAACTTGGTCTTACAACAATAGATCAATTGATGGTCGCAGTGGTTGTGTACCTCTACAGGAAAAAAAAGCCTATTGAAAAAAAGTATTTCGCAATTAATCAAATTTTTACTTGCATTAAGTATTAGTAAATCGAAGAAAAAATATATTGCAGGATTTCTCTTTCCATTCACATTATTGTAAATAACAAATAATGGACATAAATGCCGGCTTCCTTTCTTAATACATGTAGCTATCGGGCGCAACAACTGTATCAGAAAAAGTGGTTTGAAATCCTGCTTTAAAAATAATGTATTGTGTACGCAGAAAAAATTCAATATCGCTCAAATGCTTCTCACGACCAATAGTTTGCTGCTTGCTATAATGCACTGCACACCGCTAAGGCTGCAAAGGCATTATGGCAGTATTCGAGCAGTTCCTTATATAGTTTCTACAGGACTTCCTCGAAGAAATCCTACAACAATTTCTTAAGGAGCCCCTCTAGCAGCTTTGTTAAGAATTTCTCATGGTGTTCTTTATAGGTTTCCCCAGCAAGAGGAGGATAACATTTCCACAGGAGTTCTCACTGGCTATCCCAGAAAAATAACTTCTGAAATCATTCTAAATGGATTTGGAGGAATTCCTGAAGGAACTTCCAGAAGAATTTCAGAAGGAACTCTTAGAGGAATCGTGAAAAGAAATCATAGACAAATTCCAAAAGAAATCCCGCGAGGAGTTCCTGGAGCAATTCTAGATGGAACTTTTGAAGAAATCTTGAATAAACTCCTGGAAGAATCTCAGAAGGAGCTCGTGGTTCAATTTCTGTAGAAAACACGGAAGAAATTTTTGATGGAATCCCGAAAGGAATTTCTTAAGGAATCCAGATTTTTTGGGGAATCCCGCAAGATATCCAGATAGAACTCCTGGTGAAATCTAACAAAGACAGTTCAGGAGGAATTCCAGAAGGAACTATGAGAGAAATCCGTAAAGGGATTCCTCGCGGAATTCTAAGAGATCCTTGAGGAATACTGGAAGGAGTGAATGGAGGGATACCGGAAAAAATCCTGGAGGAGTCCCGGGAAAAAAATCCTGGCTGAATCATAGAAAGAAATTTTCGAGGAATCTCAGAAGAAACACCCTGAAGGAATCCGAAAAAGTATTCCTGGAGGAATCCCAGAAGCAGCTCCTGGAGGGACTTTGAAAGAATGTCGGAAGAAATTCTTACAAAAATCTCGGAATGAATATCTGATTGAATTTCGGAAGGAATTTCTGAAAGAAACCCAGAAGGGACTCCTGGAGGAATCCAGGAAGAACCTTCTTTAGGAAACTCGGAAAGAAGTTTGAGATTCCATCAGAAATTCCTGGCTGGCTCACCGACACTTCCGGTCCGCTCTAGTGCTTTATTCATCATTGTGGCCAGGTGTTGCTCTAGTTTTTCCAACTGTATTGTAAAGCATGAGCAGTGATCCTTGGCATTCTTGTGTAAATTGGGGTAGGTACTCGAAATGTTGATCGATCACCGATTATTGCTGGCAGATGCAGTAGAAAGTTTGTCTTAATACGTATCAATCGTCTCTGACAAACGAGAAAAACTGGCCTCACTGATTGTCTCTGAGCCAAATTTGGTATAGAGTCTTCAGTCTCCGATTAATCGCTTCATGTTCGATGGAGGTTTTTAATCCAATGGGTTACATAGCCGCTATCCGAATGAAGAGAGTAATGTTCCGCGTAATATATCACAAATCGAAAGAGGTACGGTACATTACGTGGAGCGGATATACTGAATTGGGTACCAGACCAAGTCCCTGCTGGGTGGCGCTAAATAGGTGAGCCATAGACAATAGAATCGTCAATGTCGTATGGCATAGTATGTGACTATTGTCGAAACAACACTATTTTTGGTCATTGTCCAACCAAAATCATAAGCGGCGTCCACTTACGCTAAGGGCATAACAATGTTAGGGTCAAGATTAGGATGAAATCATCGGTAAAATATAATAACACTTTTTAGTTTGTGCAGTTAGTTGAACAAGTGTTAATTTTTTAGTGGGACATTTTCTGTAGGTTTATTCTGGATTACAATGCATTAGCTGCCCTTTAACTGAATTATTTTATAACAGTAAACAACATTATTCCTTCTTGATAAAAGATGTATGGACATAGAATTGCCAAACTATACATCTGATCAGATATTTTTCCGGTATTAAATTTGGGGTAGAGAGTTAAACACTTACGGAAAATAGTTTTTCAATGTCAGACAAACATCACATGAACACAGCTACCAATGTACCAAACCTTCTCTTCTGTCTTCTCATTTTGCCGCTTCCTATCCTCAATTGAACTTATCTGACACTAGTTAGGACTGTCTGTGGGAGATCCGGGTTTCTAATTCTGTGTAGAACTTGTTAAAACGGGATGCCTTATATGTACTGCGGACAAATGGGCTGGAAGTACTGAGCAATCACAATTACTGTCGTACTAATCATATTAAACGCATGCTTTTCTACTTCTACTTACAACCCGAACGTCGCCAACCGGCAAAGAGGACATGACGAAAAAACGCGAGATGGCCCTAACAAAAACTAGAAAGGCGATGAAAATAATCACCGATGCAACTATATGGAAACAAAATAGATGAGAAATTATCGACCAAATCATAATCTATGAACATATCGCTAATGATCTTTATCATTCTTTCTTTTTCTCGTTTCAGCAACAAAATCGAAACCTCTCTACTCCACATCTTCCTATATCCTCTACCTCATCTATTTAATGTATCTGACACTTGTTGGGACTGGTAACGCCAGTGCCTGCCTGTGGAAGATCCCGGTGTGCTAATTCGGTGTAGGACATGTTAACGGGGGAGGCTTAGTAGGTCCACATCTGCCTACAAGCAGATGGGCTGACAGTTGTCAGCCTGGGTGTGGACTGAGCAATTACAATTACAATTACAATTTTGGACCCCCCCCTCCCCCCTCTGTCACGCTATTTTGTATACCTTATACATGGAATGTCACACTTTCTCCGACCCCCCCCCCCCCCCCCCCCGAATCTCAAAAGAAGCTCCTTGAGGAATTTTAGAATGAAATGCTAAAAGAATTTTAGAAGAAACTCCTGCAGGGTCCCTCAAATGTCATGGTGCATTTTATTCAAATGAAACCAATTTGATATTCTTAATAAATTACAGTTTTTAGATTGCAATACAGATTAACTGTAGCGAGCTTCAACTTCCTGTTCTTCGGCATCAAACAGAACGATGGGCGGTTTATTGAGTCATAAGCTTTGTTGATAATCTCCACTGGTTGCACCTATGGTCTTGATGTCGGCGATCTGAATCTGGCAGTCGGCAATGTTTTCTTTCTTTTGTTTTTGCCTTTCTCGTACACCAAGGTGTACCGAAAGGCTATATGTTCACTCCAAAAATGAAATCTTAATAGAACCCCCGGAGGGCCAAATCTTATATACCAATCGACTCAGCTCGACGAGTTGAGATGATGTCTGTGTGTGTATGTGTGTGTATGTATGTATGTGTGTGTGTGCGTGTGTATGTGTGTATGTGTACAAAAATGTCACCTCACTTTTGAATAGTAAATATCATCCGATTTCAATGCTTTAGATTTCAATCGATGCGGAATATTGTCCCATTGTTTCCTATTGAAAATGGTTTGAATTGGTCCAGCCGTTCCGGAGTTATGGCCATTTATGTGTTCCGGACCGGTACCCCAGGAAGGGGCCAGATATGAAATTGCAACATACCCATGCATGCGACCCATCAAACCACGGCATTTTCGATTATCTGATAAATAGTAGACAGAAAAACAGTCGCAGACTATATCTGAACCGGTAGTGTTCCGGAACCGGTTCCGGGTGTCCCGCCGGAAGTGGCCAAATATAAAAGTGATATAAACCCATGCATGCGACACATCAAATCACTGCTTTTTCTGTATCCTGATGAATGGTAAACAGGAAAATGGTTTCAGACCATATCTGATCCAGTTGTGTTCCGGAACCGGTTCCGGGTGTCCCGCCGGAGGTGGCCAAATATAAAATTGAACCAAGCCCATGCATGCGACACATCAAATCGCAGTTTTTTTTCTATTACCTGATGAACGGTAAATAGGAAAATAGTGGCAGACTATATCTGAACCGGTAGTGTTGCGGAACCGGTTCCGAGTGTGCCGCCGGAAGTGGCCAAATATAAAAGTGAACCAATCCCATGCATGCGACACATCAAATCACCGCTATTTCCATAACCTGAGAAACGGTAACCAGCAAAATAGTCTCAGATCATATCTGAGCCGGTATCATCCCGGAACCGGTTCCTGGTGTCCCGCCGGAAGGGCCTAATTTATACATGCGACACATCAAATCGTGGCCTTTTCGATAATTTTTACGATCGGCAAGAAAATAAGCTAAGCCCACATTATAAACTACTGATAGTGTTCCGGAATCGGTTTGAGGTGTCTCGCTGAAAGTGGCCGAATGTAAAAGAGAACTAAAAAAATATTTCCGACACATCAAATGGCTTTTAAGGTATCCTGATGAAAGGTTACTAAGAAAACCCAGGTTAATCCACCTAGTGGTGATAGTGCCTTTCTCGTCGAATATGTACTCAACATTTTTTCCGGCCATAAGCCGAAGTGTTCCTGAATCCTGAGAATACTCTAGAACGGAATAAATCTCATTTTCTTCTTTTGTCACAGTGCTCGTTGACTTGTTAATGAGGGGTGGAGTTGATAAATAATAAATGTATTTGATGAATAAATTCTTTAAAAAATTAGGCAAAACCGCTTAAGGCGAAACTGGAAGCATTTCCTATTTTTTTTTGGTTTTTGATTTTTTATAAAATAACGAAGCAATATTTTCAAAATCGGTTTTCGTGAACATGTTGAGTATGGATCAGGGTATATTCTGATTTTGTTACGCGGCATAAAATGTTTTTCGTTTTTGCAGAAACCATTTTTTGTGAAATTTTGTTCAAACATGGTTTCTGCAAAAACGAAAAACATTTTATACCGCGTAAAAAAAACAGAAGATACCCTGATCCACACTCTACATGTGCACGAAAACCGGTTTTGAAAATATTGATTCGTTATTTAATAGTACATAAAAAACCAAAAAATGAGGAAAGGCTTCCAGTTTCGCCTTAACTCATCGGTTTTGATAAAAAAAAAAAACTTCTGGAACACTCTAATTTCACTTTAAAATTGATAAATCTATTGGTTTATTTATTTGTGCACTTCTTCAAGATGTTGAATTCCGACCAAAATTTCCAAGGGGGGACCCCTCTGGACTTAAGAGAAAATCAAAATTTGTGTCAGCCTTATTCAGAAAAGCAAGAATTTTATCAAAGCCATAATTGAATTTGGAAACTTATTGATGGATCATATTCCGACGCTATGTTAAACGTATAGGCCGATAGGCCGAGCTGAAAAATATCAATTCTCTCAGTTGACTGCTTGACCACCTTCACTAGCACTGGATGTCGATCATTATCAAGACATTTCGGTAATTTTTTTTCTTCGCACTTTAGCCTATATTTTATTATCATTAGTTATAAGATTCATGTAAAATTTGACAAAAAAAAAGTGCCAGCAATCGAAATTTCCCCTATTAAAGCCCATTCAAATTTCAACCGTGTTACAGAGCGCGAGGACTCAACCAGTTGCATCAAAATCATTCGCAGTAATTTTAGACGCAGAAGGGGATTGGTGCTATAAAATTTAAATTTTTCCATACAACGTTGATCCATCCTACTGTAAAATGACGCCTCAGGAATATAAAATGATGTAATTTGACAAGATCGCTTAATTTTTATCAAGATTTTGTTCTTTTACACATATTAATCGCTTGCATCGATTTTGTTCACCTGCGTTATTTCAGCAATGGATCCAACCCTGATTCTGCAACACTGCCGGTAATCTTAAGTGTAGTCAGAGACTATTTTCTTGCTGCCCGTGTAACTGGTTAACGAACACTTTTGATGATTTGATGTTTCGCATGCATGGGTTTGGTTTTGTTTTTTAATTGGTCACTTCCCTGCCGGTGGAAGCATAATTGTCCCATGTGCATTTTTGACAATATTGAGATTTCGCAGTCTATGACCATGTATCATGGTGTACTATCATATAGGAAAATAAAAAGAGGTAGTTTGTTCTGAAAATTGTTGAAAAAATGCGAGGCCGATTTGTAACATTCTAAAAAGTGGACACATAAGCGTCACGTTTCATTGGAAATCCTATGAAACTATAAAATTGCTCCAAAACAAAAATTAGTAATCAAATTCAAAGTTAGTTGATGTTAGAACACGATTCAGCACTTATACTTCATAGTTGAGACAATTTACTTTTTCGAACTTTGGACGCAATTTTCTCGATTGTCTGTTTTTGCACATGGGACATTTATGCGTCCACCGGCAGTTCCGACGGGACACCTAAAACCAGTTCCGGAAGACAATCGGTTTAGATACGGTATGAAACTGTTTTCTTGCTTACCGTTCATTTGGTTATCGAAAACCCCCGCTCTTCCATGTGTCACATACATGGGCTTGGTTCACTTTTTTAATTGACCACTTCCAGCGGGACAGCTGGAACCGGTTCCGGAACACAACCGGTTTAGATATAGTCTGAAACTATTTTCCTGCTTACCGTTCATCTGGTTATCGAAAAAGCCGCTCTTTGGTGTGTCGCATGCCGAGGTTTGGTTCACTTTTTTAATTGGCCACTCCCGGCAGGACATCTGGAGCCGGTTCCGAAATACTACCGGTACAAATATGGTCTGAAACTATTTTCCTGCTTACCGTTCATTTGGTCATCGAAAAAGCCGCTGTTTGATGTGTACATGCCTGGGTTTGGTACACTTTTTTAATTGCCCAATTCCGGCAGGACATCCGGAACCGGTTCCGGAATACTACCGGTTCAAACGAGATTTGAAACTATTTTCTTGCTTACCGTTCATCTGGTTATCAAAAACGTCGCTCTTTGATGTGTCTCATGCCTGGGTTTGGTTCACTTTTTTAATTGGCCACTTCCGACAGGACATCCGGAACCGCTTCCGGAACACAATCGGATCAAACATGGTCTGAAACTATTTTCCTGCTTACCTTACCTTATCTGGTTATCGAAAAAGCCGCTCTTTGATGTGTCGCATGCCTAGGTTTGGTACACATTTTTAATTGGCCACTTCCGGCAGGACATCCGGAACCGGTTCCGGAATACTACCGGTTCAAACATGGTTTGAAACTATTTTCCTGCTTACCATTCAACTGGTTATCGAAAAATCCGCTATTTGACGTGTCGCATGCATGGGTTATGTTCACTTTCTTATTTGGCCACTTCCGGCGGGACACCCGGAACCGGTTCCGGAACACTACCGGTTCAGATATAGTCAGAGACTATTTTCCTTCATCCCGTTCATCAGATAATCGAAAATGCCGTGGTTTGATGGGTCGCATGCATGGGTTTGTAGCATTTTCATATATGGCCCCTTCCTGGGGTACCGGTCCGGAACACCTAAATGGCCATAACTCCGGAACGGCTGGACCGATCTGAACCATTTTCAATAGGAAACAATGGGACAATGTACCCCGTCGAATGAACCATCGGTCGTTGAAATCGGTTCATATTTACTATCTAAAATTGAGGTGACCTTTTTGTACACATACACACATACACATGCACACACATACATACACACACACAAACATACACACAGACATCATCTCAACTCGTCGAGCTGAGTCGATTGGTATATAACACTTGACCCCTCTGGGGGCTCTATCAAATTTTCGTTTTTGGAGTGAACATATAGCCTTTCGGTACACCTTGGTGTACGAAAAAGGCAAAAATATCTCAGATCATGCTTGGGAAAACTGCTACTGTCCCGGAATCGGTTCCCGGTGTCCCTCCGGATGTGGTCAAATGTAGAAGAGAACCAAACTCCATGCATGCGCTTCGTCAAATCGTCACAGTAAAACCGCTCAGCACTAAAATGTGTAAGCCCCACTCATAAGTGCATAATTTCCAGACCACACAAAAATGTGTTACAGTTACACATTTTCAAAAACAGCTCGTACCCTTGTCTAGATGCGAAATGTCGATTTTTTTTTTGTTTTCCAAGGTCACTAGTAAACCTAGCAAGATTGCTGTACAAAAATTTTTGCGTATTTAACGATTTTGCGGACACAGGAGCTGATTTTGTGAATGTGCAAGGGTTACACATTTTTGGTGTAGTCTGGAAATTATGCACTTTTGTGCTGAGCGGCGTTAGCGTGGTGGTTTTTTCGATAAGCTGATGAACGATTTTCAAGAAAATCAGTTCAGATTACCTTAGAGACCACGCACCGGTAGTGTTCCACAACCGGTTTCAGGTGTCCCGCCGGAATTGGTTAAATGTAAAAATAAACCATGTAAATTTTCCGGAACCGGTTCAGGGTGTCCCACTGGAAGTGGACATATATAAAAGTGAATCAAACCCATGCTTGCGGTACATCAAATCCCTTTTTGGTCAGTAACCTGATGCATGAAATAGACTCAGACTACATAAGAGGCTACCGGTGGTGTTGCAGAAGCAGCGTTGGGTGCTTCAGTGGAATTACGAAAGTGAACTAAATCAATGCAAGCGATGGATATGTGTAAGAGAACCAAGAACCTAAGAAAAAACTAAAGCGATCTCATCAAATCACACCATTTTAGATTCCTGAGACGTAAATTTACAGTAGGATGCGTCAACGTTGTATGAAAAAAAAATAAATTTCAAGCGCATCAGCCCCGAACATTCTTATAAATCTTTATTTGCGTCTAAAACACAGCGTAACAAAAATTAACTTTTGGTCTGTCTCAAGAGCAAACTTATGTGTCTCTGACAGATTTTGGGCCGCTGAATCCGAATCCGGGCTCAGATTTGCTCCAACACGTCACAATTTTGAGTTATACCTCAATTTATAGGGCAAAATATGCGATTTTGGGCTTTTTTGACTGCAAGCCATTGAACATGGAAATATTTTTTTTTGAGCAATTAAAAGGTTAATTGGTCAATTAACATCTAAATTAACGACTCATGCAAAATATTTCGTTTTACCTAATCGAATTTGGTAGTTTTAAGTGTTTTATGTTAGGTACGATATTTCCCATACAAGTCACCCTCCCAAAATTGCATGCAAGTTTTCATACTAACATAAAATGCTTAAATCTATCAAATTTGATTAGGTAAAACGAAATATTTTGCATGAGTCGTTAATTTAGATGTTAATTGACCAATTAACCTTTTGATTGTTCAAAAAAATATTTCCATGCTCAATGGCTTGCAGTCAAAAAAGCCCAAAATCGCATATTTTGCCCTATAAATTGAGGTATAGCTCGAAATTGTGACGTGTTAGAGCAAATCTGAGCCCGGATTCGGATTCAGCGGCCCAAAATCCTTCGGAGACAGATAAGTTTGCTCTTGAGACAAAAAAATGTTGCGCTGTGAAATTACTGCGCAAAATTTTTATGCGACTGGAGGGCGAGCTACATAATGTGGTTGATATATTGGAATGTGATATAGAATTGGCAAATTACTACATTACAAATTTTACATGAATCTTGTAACCAATGATAATAAAATATAGCATAAGGGGCTGTTGATAAACCACGTAGACCATAATTTGGCCATCTCAGAACCCCCCACTCTCCCCCTCGTAGACTTTTGTTCATACATAAAGTTTGAAATTTGTATGGAGCGTAGACTTTGGCTAGACCCACATCCCCCCCCCCCCCCCCCAAACAGTCTACGTGGTTTATGAACGGCCCCTACAGTGTGCAGATAAAACTTTGTCAAAGTGGTATGAATCAGCCTCCAGTGAAGGTGGTCAAGCAGTCAACAGAAAGGACTAAAACTTTCAGCTCTGCCCATACGTTGAACATAACATCGGAAAAAGTGCCCCAATTCGATGATGACCGTTGTAAAATTCTTGATTTGAGCATTTCCTCCTTCTCGTCCGTTACCAATACAGAGAGATTTGGGGCTGACCACTGACTCTAAGGCAAGATTGATTACGTCGACGGAAAGATCATGAGTATGAGTACATATTCGACGAGAAAGGCACTATCACCACTAGGTGGATTAATCAGGGTTTTTTTTTATAATAAGTACATATTCGTTAAACATACAAGTTAAAATTGATATCAGAACGAAGTTTCGATGTTCTTTGCGTTTTTTAAATAAACAAATTTTTGAGGGGGGGGGTTGTTTAAAAAGCTACGTCATTTATGAGGGGGGTATCAAAATTTGTGATGAAATGCTACGAGGGGGGAGGGGGTATTAAAAATTGCTTAAAAAAGCTACGTCATTTATGGTGGCCCCCTAACTAGGGTTGAACTTTTTCTCCACCTTACTCCATGTCTGTTTATGAACAGCCACTTGAGAACCTTAAATTTTTATCTGCGTTGCATAAATTTAATAGAGAAGGAATCAATATTTTAATAGTTGCTTTCGAAAAAGTACCATCTCAAAAAGCTAAGAATACCATCCCATGCCGTCCTTCTTCTCTTCCTGACAGTAATGATTGATAACGTGGAACGAATGAGGTGGTTTTAAAGCAGTTACACCCTTTTGAAATGTTAGTGCCGACGAAATAAGATTCTTCGAAATTTAAAGTTATTTCTTGAGAGACTATTTTTCATCTTTTTTTACTAATTCAAGGCTGAAAGGTAATGATGCACCCTGATGCACATCGAAGCACACCTACCGACTGAAGTAGCACACGAAACGAACAGATAAACCACAAAACACATAATCCACCAGTAGTGCCAGAGAGGAGTTATGAAAAGAGGAAATCTTACCATATTTCACATAACATATTTCTCGTTGGTCGTTCGGTCCGTTCCGTCGTCATCGTCGTCGTTTGCAAAGTGGCAATCATGTTTGGCTAACCCTCATCCCCATCATGCCCAACGCAAAGGAGTCCAGCTATCATACACAAACCATCCAGCAACCAACGAACGTCTTGAAGAAATCTTCAACCGGCTGACACTTCCTCGGGGGCATTCAAGGGGAAAATCAGTGAGCAAACCGTGCGGCTCCGTCTCTGCCTGCTGCTGCAAACTGCACCACACTTCTGCAGAAGCCAAATCTCCAAAGGGATCATCACCCATATCACATCTCTCGGTAGGTACCTATATCATCATCGTCATCTCGCTCACTTGGGGGTTGGCTGGTTGGAGGTGAACGACGTCATTCGAAGATACTGCTGCTAGTCAGTTGGAGATTTATGAAACAATATATGATATGATATGATAATGTTATACGAATGGACTGCTTCGCAGACCCCTATCGCTAGTTGAGTGCGCAGTATTTGATGACTGAAGATTTAGCTGTGGAATGATAGTGTGAACTCTGTAACTTTGTAAATTACACTTCATTCGACTAATTGGAGGAACTCAGTTTTTTTTTCGAACACTGTTTCAATCGAAATAAACATAAAGTGAGGACGATTTTCATAACGACGATTAAGCCATTTCCCTAACTATAAACCCCCTTTTCTGAAACCCCTATTTTTTTATTCTTTATTATTGTGTTTTCTAACTTCCCAAGCAACATTTTTAGTTTTCTTATTGCCTACAAGCTGTTGTTACAATCAAGCTGTCGAAACTCATTTGAAAGCTTAGTAATCCTAACAGCGCTAATAAAACCGTGATAAAACCTTATAAAGCCAAAAAGGGCCTGTGGTAACGACCACGGAGGATCAAATTGAATCACACGCGCGCTGCGAAGAGTACTGATCTATCCTAGCACGATGTCGGAAAGAGACTGACTGTTCAATCACGATGCTTGTGGAATGATCGTGTGCATGCGAGGGAAACAATGTTCGGAACGATTATGATTAGAGCATCTGCCAAATCCCCTTTTCTCTGGAAAAAAGCAAGCCAATTTATATTTCCATTATTCAAGAAGGTCTAGGAAAATCACAATTAATAATTCATGCTTATCTTCAAAAGTTGACTTATGATATCAATTTAAGACTTACCTGTGAACATTTAAGATACCAAATGGTGTCAATACTATTTATATTTCGTGCCTCCCCATCGATGGAACTATAAGTTTCATACAGCTAAGCTTCGTGATGTTGTTGACTAGATTCGATGCTTACAAATGATGTATTCGCCAGTTAACATATGAAGCCAAACTTACTTTTACTTCTTATCTATCCTTCTATCCCATTTCAACACAAAAGTAAGCTACTCTGGATGCTCAAATTTATACGCAATTTCAAAGCAAATACAATTGATTGAAAATTACCACTGAAAATTCCAACTAGAATAAAGCTAACTGATTTTCAAACATTAAGGGTTTGCAATTTAGCTTATTTTTCTCATGGTCTGAAATAATACAAAACAAGACACGAAGAAGTTAGTCAAATATTGACAAGATTTAAGTTCATCTGCTCTTGCTCTTCACTTTGCGACGTTTACACATCGCAACAAAGATGTGGACACCGTCTTCAGGCTCTACAGACTGAATTAGGCTTAAAAATAGATAGTGGATACGGAGAAGTAACTAATCTCTCGAAAAATTCCATTGCCCGGCGCGGGAATCGAACCCTCACCACATAGCATGGTGTAATTAGAAAGCTTGGTGATCCCAACCGCCCGGCTACGAGGCTCCACATAACTGAAATAGAACGTTTTCGGTAATTATCATACAAATTATGATAAGGATTCAAACCGAATTGTGAAATCAATTGGACTTCCTGACTATGTATTAGGGTGGATATTTCGAACAATTGATGGTTGCCATCAGCTACGGGTCTGATAAAATGCGTTATCTTAGGTACTGCACTTTTCATTTTTCTATTAAACTCACATTTTTCATACTGGTTGTATCTCTGAACTACGACATTTCAAATGAACCCAAACTCACTTTTTTTCAGCATGAAATAATGAAGGCCTACAATTACATTTTTGTTTTTGTTAATAAATAATCATATTTTCCTAATAAAAACTGATATGATTTTCATAACATTGATTTTAGCCTATGATTTTCCGGAAAATGTACTTCAGTTCAGTATGATTAGAGTTTCAGAGATAACTCCTAATGTGTATTAAGGATGCCAATGTTGACTGTCATATCAAAATATCATTAACTGTTGTTTTTAGTACTAGTAGAAATATTACGTATATTATTTTGGCGTGCAATTTACTACAAGCAGAAAAAAGTTGTAACTTTTTGTCGCACCTTTGATTATGCATCAAGTGTTTCCAACTCAATTCATTGAGGAAATTGATTGTGGCAATGGATTATCTAACCTATAAAATACTTATCATGGCATTCTTTTTTTCTTTTTGTTCCTTCAATGGTGGCCTATTATTTCCAATTGGATTAAGTTGCATAATAACCAATTTCACATGTAAAGCTCGGAATAATATGTAATGCAAAATTAGTAGGCGAGCTCGATCAGGACAATAATACACGCGATCAACATTTTTTTTTTATAAGCAATAAACACTGCTAACACAACTCTTCAAACGCAATATTGCTCATACTGTTAAACATTCTTCAGCTTTTTATTTGGCCTACATTAAATAGTTTTTTTATGTTTAAATAACGGATGCTAATAACCACATAAACACCAGAATACGTAATCACTTGTTCAGATATTTTGACATACATAACACTTTTTAAGAACCACCAAATTACCGCAATGTTCCTAAATAAAATGGAATGCCAATTGGTCAAGACTTTTGTGTAAAGACCAAATCAATGAACTCTCAAATATGGTCTATGTTCCATTATAATCTCTATGCTTTATTATATATTCAATCCAAAAAACAGACAGTCACAGCCCCGATTGACTTCAGTTTTTTTTTCACGTTCATCAAAATATAAGTAACATACCAAACAGTTCTTCAAATCTCTGTCTTGAATAGACTAAGAATGGTGACACCTTGCTGAAAATTGGAACTCAGCAGCAGTTTCATCTTCGCTCAACTTTTCTCTTTCGAACCTTTTTCAGTTAGTGCCTGAGGCCCAAAGGAGCACTTGAGTTTACAATGTAAACACGTTATAATAAAATGGTACACTATTTTATGGAAGTCCAAAAAACTTCCCACCTTCAAGGATCCTTAATCGAACCGGGAGTCGAATCTGCTGAGCTAAATTCAAAGCCTTCCCTATTAGGCTGACTAGAGAAGTATCTGCAGTCTATTTGATCATTATACGGTATATCTAACAATGTCCATACTTACGACATGGATATGTTTCACAACATCCTAGAGTGATTTGGTTTATGAAAATATCTTGTCTTTTTTTTATCATGTATATGTATATTTTTTTTAAAATTGTTTGGTGTGTTAACACCCTTTACTGAATATTTATACGTGTACAAAACTAACAACCAAAATTGAATATTACAAACTTTGCATCGCCAAAAACAAGCACTTGTTTTCATCATACAAGTACATATCTTTTTTTTTCATCATTCAAGAGCATTCTATCAGTTCAGCGCTATAATTCGACTTTCTAAACAACCATGAGCGATCGCTTCAAATTCGCATAGTATAAGAGCGAATCGCATCTCATCCTTCAAGAGCAATCGCACAGCTGTTCCATCATCACCTGACTATCGGGCTGTCTATCATTTAACTTTCGGCGATCATTCAACTCCTGCATCATCCCAGAGCCATTGTTTCGACTTCGCATTATTTGAGAGTAATCATCTGCCATTCGCATCATCCAAGAGCGATCATGTGACTGACGCATCGTTCAAGAGCGATCATTCTAGATCTGCATCATCCAAGAGCATTTGTTTCGACTTCGCATCATTTAAGAGCGATCGTGTGATATTCGCATCATCCTAGAGCGATCATATGACTGACGCATCATTCAAGAGCGATCATTTGACTGCTGTATCATACATAGACAATCGTTTCGATTTCGCATCATTTAAGAGCAATTGTTTGACATTCGCATCATCCAAGAGCGATCGTGTGACTAACGCATTATTTAAGAGCGATTATCTGAGATTCACATCATCGAAGAGCGATTATTTAATTATTGCATCATCCAAGAGCAATCAAATGACAAACGCATCATCTCATGGTGGATCTTGGAGCGGTTATATGATATGGTATTAGCAACACACGATTTTTTTTTTTTATTCGCATCATCCAAAAGCGACCCTCTGACTGACCGTCATTCAACTGACATTCGCAACATCTAAGAAAGGTCACCTGACTGTCAGCGATTATGTAACAATGTATCATCAAAGGACCTTCATCTGTTTTTTTTTTCTCTGCATCCAAGAGTAATCTTCTTAATTTCTGATCAGTCAAGATCTTTCATAAAGCTGCCATATCTTTCAAAATCAAACAAAGAAAAATTATGAAACTCGAAACATCGTTTACATACTTAGTACATCGTTTATGATTTCTCATTTTATTATTTAGTTTTTTTTTTGTTTTACTGCAAAGTTTTCAAACACTCATCTACATGCGAGCCTTCATATTTCGCTATTCAATCCATGTCACAACTACTGCTGGTAGTATTGCTAATGATTTACTTTCAATGTCCAGATAATACCAGGTTAATGCTATTATGTATTTTGTATCAATAATTTTCTTTCTATTGCAAAAGTTAAGCTTGTTGTTAAGCAACCGATTTACGGATAACTGCCTTCTTTACGGCAGGCTAACTTGAATCTGGACCTGGAAAGTATTCTGAAAAACGATAGGCCTAGAAAGATAGGCGGTTGAGAAATGATAAATGTCAATATCATTCGACCTTATTGACCGAGCACGATTGTGAAGACATGGAAACTTGATAATGTTTTGTCACGCCTGCTAAACATTTCAAATGAAGCTGTTAGTATTTCCTGCACAAACGGATTTGATTATTCCGTATGAAAAATTTTCATTATTTTCCCATAGAGATCAGTTATAATATTGTCTTTGATAATAGTGTTTTTTTCTGCTTTTCAATCCACTATGCTTCAATATGAATCAATCAGAGACTGGCATGCGGCACCGAAAATAAAATCAAACATTTATTTATTTATTTATTTATTTGGCGGTATTATTTTTTTTTAGTGGAAAAACAAATTCAAACTTTCTTAACCTCCTTCTCGCATCTTTCTGATGTAGTTCATTTCCATTAACCTTCCGTAACTCGCGCGGTTGGCCACCGCCGTTAGCATCACGCTAATGCTGAGTACAAAAAGCGTGTTTTTGTTTTTTTCAACGTGTTGTATTAAATACAACAGCGCGATCGCATAGAATATAGTGCAGTGATCAAAAACCAATTCGAAGTTAAGAGACAACTTCTTATCCAATTCATTAGTTTTGGTTTGTCAATTCGATGACTGTTATGGCACGTGACTTTTGTTCTAAGATAAAGTTTTGATTCTTATGAAATGAGCGCAATGATTTGGCAATTTATTAAGTGCACTCTCCGAAAACAAATTGCGTGTGCACTTAACCCTTTTTTTGAGCCGCAGTATTTCATAATAGTTTGTTTATATAGAAACTCACCTTGAATTCCTGCCATTGATGATATCAGCAAACATGAAGAAGCATGATTATTATCAATACTCATTATTATACCAAAGACACAAATGAAGCGCAATCAGCTATGAAAAACATTCGATGCACACTAGTATGGGACAAACATCAAATTCTCGCTCCAGTCGACTTTTCTGATTCCATTTAGGTCCCATATGAACTGTACAAAATTTCAGCGCAATCGGTGAAACTATAATTTAGCGCAAGCGGTTCAAAGTTTGCATAGGATTTACTATGGGAAAAGTTACACTTTCAAATAAAAAATCCCAGAGGTCGCCCTTTGTCTCCTTAATTCAAATCGATAAACGCTTCTTGTAAAAAAATCATTTATTAAACTTTCCTTAGAAGACCGCAAAACTATTGGATGCTTGTGGAAAAAGTTATTGATTTATTACCGATTAGTAATCCAACGAACGGCTTTTTGTTTTGTTTTATTAGCAGCACTGCAGCTGCTGCCTTGGCTGCTGCTGCTTCTGGGGGTGGTAATGCCTCCCGCCACCCCATGCAACAACGGCAGCAGCAGTGCTGCTGATAAAGCAAAACAAAAAGCCGTTCGTTGGATCACTAATCGGTAATAAATCAATAACTTTTTCCACAAGCATCCAATCGTTTTGCGGTCTTCGAAGGAAAGTTTCATAAATGATTTTTCTACAAGAAGCGTTTATCGATTTGAATTAAGGAGACAAAGGGCGACCTCTGGGATTTTTTATTTGAAAGTGTAACTTTTCCCATAGTAAATCCTATGCAAACTTTGAACCGCTTGCGCTAAATTATAGTTTCACCGATTGCGCTGAAATTTTGTACAGTTCATATGGGACCTAAATGGTATCAAAAAAGTCGACTGGAGCGAGGATTAATTTTTTCCATACAAGCGAGTCCCATACTAATGCACACACTCATTGCATTGGCACTCTAGCACTACTTCGCACTGTGATAAAAGAAACAAAGCTTCGTCGCAGGCTTTTCAATATTTAACAATAGCAGCATGGCCTTGACCTTGAACGCGCCGCATCGACAGCAGCAACGGCAACAAAAGTAAGCGGAAAAACTAATCGACGCTGCCAATGCGTTAGTGAATTTAGTTTTACGGGTTGCGTTTCACTGATTCCAAATTTATTTTCTAAGTACTTTCCTTTTCCTTTTTTTTATCGAACACGCCATCAAGTTCACAAGACTTTTTTTTTTCAACTTCTCCCAACACATCTGCACTCCACACAATTTCTTTCTAATCAAACTTTCCCCTTTTTTTTATTTACTAACGTGATTACATAGTTACACAATGAAATCTTTCAAACTTTCAAATAGCTTGGATTCTACATCCTCGTCGCCATCTTGTGGTAACGACCACGGAGGATCAAATTGAATCACACGCGCGCTGCGAAGAATACTGATCTATCCTAGCACGATGTCGGAAAGAGACTGACTGTTCAATCACGATGCTTGTGGAATGATCGTGTGCATGCGAGGGAAACAATGTTCGGAACGATTATGATTAGAGCATCTGCCACAGAGCCCACCCTACAGGAGGTTGTTAAAACCATTCCTTAAAACGTTTTATTTATAGGCTATTTCATTTTATGACACATTCCTGTAGTCTGCTATACAGCAAAGATAAGATCTGTTTTGTAGGTCGCAAGAAGAACAACAAGCCGTATCAAAGTTCGTAAAATATCTTGAATGAACGATTAAAACCAAGATTAAAACCATTAAAATAAATCTGAAATCGAAGCTATCAAATTAAATGGAGTAAATTTTAAATTGATAATGATGCTTTAAAATACAAAATAAGATCGGCCAGCCATGTCCATGATATTTTGTTGCATGTTTCGGCGGCGTTAAACTTTGTTTCTATAACACAGAAACTCATGCCATTGTAGTTTACTCGTATAATGCATCAAATTACTATTGAATAGAACGATGCGCCACGTCAAATTGCGGTTTTGTCATATTAAAAATAAGAAGTGGGATTGAAGTTTACAAAATTGTGCATTCAAACTTCAACCCAAACATCAACATGGCGTGCACAAGTCGCAAGTAGAAACAGAACATCGTGGCTAAAAATATGGATGTCGTCAAGTTAAACCCTTTTGGTTTTGATTGAGATTGTTCGAGAGTTACTGTTCTTTGAAAATATGGGACAAAGCCCAGTGTTTGCCCACTTATTCTTAACGCATTTGATTTGCGCTACTCAAATACTATTAGATTTTAAGAAAACGCGGGTTCAGACTGACCCTTCTTAGTGGCCGTCAAAAATGTAAACAAACCAAAATTTCATGTGTTCTTCTGCTTTTTAGCAGTATTTGGTGGTAATTTGAGGCTGTTGTTTTATTTGATCGAGTGTTAGGTAGGTATATAGTATATTAAATCCCAATTATGAACTATTTGGTGTATACTTAAAATCGTGGAAAACGAAATAATGCGTGATTGATTACGTTTTCGTTTGTATTGTCCATCAAATCGATTTTCCACAAGAAGATCGCATTGCAGAAAAACTCCTTAGTTTGCTTTAATGTTTCCGCTTATAATCCTGAAAAGGTTTAAGAGTGCTTTATTGCGACTTTATGCATTCTAATCATTTTTAAGGCCAATGCCATACGTTATGAATGCGGCTTTGAAAAAAGTTTTAGGATTCAGTTTTAATAAGTACTTTACAGCCCGTTTAGAGTAAATTTTTTGCTCGGCATAAAGGGTAGCGGATAAGTTTTATTGAATAGACTTCTAGGTATCTACAAAGTGTTTAAAAGTTGCATGTGTCATAAAGACTGCTTTACAATTTATAATGCTCTATTAAACCTAAAAAGGTTTACCAAAGCAATGACAAAACCTTCATAAGTAGTGTCTAAGAGCAGAAAGCATAGAAATTGTTACTTGGGGTTTTAATGTTAGTTCAACACACTACCCCTAATGGAAAACATTGAAACCTCCAGAATTTCCCCAGGAAACTTCCCTGAAGCAACGTCGGAAAATTTTGAAACCCCTCAAAACCCTAGAGCCCTATAACCTTTAAAAACATCTGAATTGGACCATTTTAATTTCACGTCCTTCTTAGCAAATCATAGCATAGATGACCGTACAATTCGTAGTTACTACTCCATAGTTAACCAGAACATTCGAAATTGCACAGGAACTAACAAACGGAACCGTTCGCAATGTGCATCTTTGATAATTTCAAATTTTACAACGTCAATTAGAATGCCGGCCACGTTCTTACGGAAAGCCCCCGTGAAAGGGAAGGAATGTTATAATAACGTGCGTTACTGCTAGAGTCCGAAATCACCTCTACTTCTCAACGGCTGTCATGGGAAGGAGTTTTTGCTCGTGGGGAGGGGGATATGTCGGATGATCTGGATTCGCTTTGGTAAGTGCTGTAATTCATGTAACCTCTATTTGAATCAACACATGTATTCATTATGATTAAAACTGTATACATGCCGACACCGAAGCTGATGATTCATTCAAATTATTTTTATTCTTCAATCACTTAACCTTATTTACAGCACTATTTTCCACTAGGGCACTGCGTGAGCAATTCCAATTGGAAGCTGCATATACTTTGTACAACGCCTAAATGTATTCTATTATAATTCTACTATATCGAACTGGTTGCCGTTGCGCTGCTATCACTTTTTCTACCCTATCATGGTAGAATTATGAGCATGAGGATGTTGATGTGTGGCTGTTCCTGTGCCTAGTCCGATTGTGGGTCCATCATGGGTTGCCGTTCGCCGATGTCCAAGTATATGGGTCCATTTGAGCCATGGGCTCAGAAGAGGGTCAGTGTCAGCTACTCTTAGGGGGAAAGAGCAACTGACGAACGTGCCGGCAAACGTGTGATCAATTGCACCTCGGGCGCTGGCATTCAAATTATTTAGTCAATGCATAAATGAAAGAAAAATATTAAATAACAAAAGGTTATTTGTAAACTTTTGCCGACACTTGGCCTTTCTGTATTTGTTGGGTAATTACACGAATAATACGATTTTGTTTCAATATGCAGTTGTTTTAATATGGAACGAACACCTTACAAATAATAGATTTGTCATGTCCATAAACTGGTTTTGAATACGTGATTGAAAAAGAATGAACTTTATCAAAAATCATAGGTTATTAAGAATTGAACTTCGACAATGACAAACTATGTTTCGAATTTTTACATGAGTTCAGTTCTGACCTGATTTCAGCAATCGATATCAGAAATATATTGGTTTTCACTTAATCCAAAATAAATTGAAACTCAATTTGCTCTTGAGCCAATGTTGTGCCCTTCCTCAAACCATAACTCTGTTTGTTCGTTCCGTGTCGATATGTGGATGAATTGGAAAATTGAAAATAAATTATGTACTGCCTACTTCCAGCAAAGGCATTCCTATAAACTTCTCGTTCCACTTTACTAGGGAAGGGATGGTGGTGGTGGATTTGCTCGAGTGGCATTCCCCGTAAGTCAAAGTTAAGCGTTCAATCGAGTAGCAGACGTATCCTCCTCTACCACCGGGGTGATAGAAGCGAGATATGGATGGGTGCGTACCTGTTTCCTGTCGGTGTCCGCCGGAGGGAAAGGCGAGGCAGATTTTATCGCTATCATACGCTTCGATAAGGAAACGGAACTCTCAACCGACGGCACAATCGAAGGCGATCGGGAGAAAGAAAGCGCTCGGTCGTAGAAGAGGTGTTCTTCCGGGCCAGTGCGGCACAATAGGTTTTAAGGACGACTGCACGTCCTTGCTTGTCGTGTGTAAGATGCGAAACATGCTTGTTAATGCGAGGAAAAGATTAAGACGGCGATGGCTTCTTGCGTTGCTGCGTTGGATTTTGACAAGAATGGGGGCTTGTGAAGAGCTGTTGCGTAGGGAAATTTATCTTTTCGGCATCTAAATTGAGTTTGGCGATGAGTGTCTTCCAGCTCACCGGTGGAATAAGAAGCCACTTGTAGGGATGCTGGCGGAGGCTTCCGTTAGCAACGATGCCAGTTTGCTTGGGAAAATTGGAAGGGGTGAGATATGAACCAGATGTAAATTTATGGATGGCGAGTGTATACGCATACATTATCGTTCAATTATTTATTGAGTTTTAATAAAGTTAGGAAAAAGTTGGTCTACTGAGGTAGAATGTAGAGGAATGTTGTTCCTTCTGAAGATGTGCTTAAGAATTCTTCAGATGAATTGGATTTGCATATAGTCAAACGTGTTGTGCGTTACCGAGACACGAAAGTAGGTTACTGTTATAAGGAACATCCTCTCTTTTCTTCTTTCTCCTCTTCCAGGCGTAACGTCTCAACTGGGACAAAGCCTGCTTATTATATTATGCATAGTTTTCTACGAGCTCTTCCACAGTTATTAACTGAGAACTTCCTCTGCCTAGACAGTATAGACTGATGAAAGCGACGGTGGACGGCACATAAAACTGCGTAAAGGCTTCGGGCGATCTGTCTAGTTCGTTCGAATATCGCCGGGGACTACGACAAGGTGTTCCGTTCTCGAGCCTGCTGTTCAATATCGCGATGAGCCGGAGCACGGTTTTCAATTCGGCCAAAATGTCTGTTTTGTGGATGACGTGGATTACTAGAACTTTAGGAAGGGTGGCTGAACTGTGCACCCGCCTGAAACGTGAAGCAGCAAAGATCGAAATGTTGGTGAACGCGTCGAGAATACATGCTGGTTGGGCTTCCTCGAACGACATGGCAAGCCTAGGCAGCAGTTTACTATAAACGGGGATACATTCGAGGTGGTGGAGGACTTCGTGTACTAGACAGCCTTGAAATACGAAGTCGGGCCTACTACAAGATCCAGAAGAAATTGCGGTGAACAATTATTCACAATCGCACCAAATGCACCATGTACAAGACACCGATCTCTACGCACTCGAGACCTGGACTTTGCTCAAAGAGAACCTGCAAAAGCACAAGTGTTCGAGCTTCGAGTACTCAGAACCATCTTTGTTGGTGTCCATGTTATAACAGCTGTAAAGCCGTGGGTATCCAGCATGACTATGCTGCGGGTGACGGATGCGATTCCGAGTCGATTCGTGACTGCCAAATTTCGTAGCTCCGTGCCTGCCAAACGATATACACATACAAAATGGTCATTAGGCAGAGCAAGCTCTCACTTAATAACTATGGAAGTACTTACATAAAAAAAAACTGAGAAGCAGGGTTTGACCCATAATGAGCTCGCTGCACTCTACGATGAACCTAGCATCCGGAATATGGCAAAAGAGATTTTTTTTAATTTCTTCAGAATTTCCTTCGATAGTTTCTCCAGGAGTTACTTCAGAGATTCTTCGCAATCATCATTATTCTAAGGATTTCTACCATTAAAACCCTCCAGAAATTCATTCTGAGATTCATTTGAAAGTTTATGAAATTCCTCCAAGATAGACGTGTGCGCCAAAGCACATTTCACTGGCGGCGGCGTATATAGTAACTTAAGGCAGCGGCGGCGGCGGCTTATTTGACGTGATTTTTTTTAAATTTTATTCTGGCTAATCCTAAAAATAAAACTCAACACTGAATAATTTGTTTTCTTGCATCAAAACTACGCCTACCTCATGCGAAAGGTTTGAACGTAAAGAAATCAGGGGCTTCGATAAAAATCACCACAAGAATTTTGCTATAGATTTTTGAAAAACTGCTTGAGGACTTTTACTAGGAATTGTATGAAAAATACCTCGAAGTAGACATTTACAAAGTCACACGCCTCTTTTAAGGCTATTTTACCCTTTTGACCAGTGCTGTCATGGTAAAGACGGCGCCGGTGACACAAGGTTTACAATTCCAGCGCCCCATATACTGGTAAGCCTCCAGAGACATAAATGTAATATTGAACGTTATGCACATTATTTAGATGGTTTTACCTAATTAACGTAAATTTAAGCATATTTCATTTCTCTTATGCGAATTTCTTGATAAAATGGCGTGCAATCGGTCTTAGATCTATCATCATATGAAAAAATACAGTCTTATGAAAAGCTGAAGATATGTAGGAATACTTGCTGAACGAATAAAAATAGTTTCATAAGAATAACTGTTTGTACAGTATTATTTGTGAAATTTTTGGATGAGTTTTTTTTTAGTTTTTCCCAGGTATTCATCTAAATATTTCGCAAGAAACTCCTTCGGACATTTCTTCAGATATTCCTCCAGCTATTCCGTCAAAAATTCAATTCCTGCAGATATTTCTAAACAGATTCAAATAAATCGCCCTCCAGCAATTCGTTCACAAGTTTCACCAGAGATTGCTCCAGAATATTTTTCAATTCTTTAAGAGATTCTTGCAGAAAGTACTCCACAGGTTCCTCCGGGTGTTTATCTTGAAATTCCTCTATAGTTTCTCCAGGGGAGGTTTCCAGAAGATCCTCAGATTTTCCTGCATGGGTTGCATCACAAGCTTCTCTTTGGATTTATTGAGACCTTTCTTCAGGGATTCTTTGAGATTCTTTTTCCGCGGACTCTTCTGGAATCCCTAAAAAAATATTTTGGGATTTTCTTCAGAAATCACTTCAGGATTTATTTCTTGGCATATTTCTAGAAATTCTACTTGGAATTACTACATTCTCCAGTTTTCCAGGCAGTCAGAGATTCATTGTTTTCCGTATTTTTTTTTTTTTGTGATTGTTTCAGGATTTTTTTTCTGATTTTTTTCCTCCGAAATTTTTTTTAGGAATAACTTAAGAAATTGCTGCACGGGGCTTTGTCCACTAGAACTTTTTTTAAATTTTGCAAGAAATTATTTCAAACAGTGGCGCAAAAAATTTTCGAACGACTCTCCAATAGTTACTCCAGATATTCGACAAAATTTTTATATTGGGCCTCTTCTTTTTTCCCTTCAAGTATTACGAACTTCTCGGACCTTTCAAAAGAAATCCTTTCTGTGCATTTCTTCGGAATTCGTAAATGGAATTTCAGCCTTCGAATTCAGTAAGATTCTTTCCCTATTTTTTTCCAAAGACACCATAAAATTCACAGTAAAGATTAACTTATGGAAACAAATGCTCTGATTGCTATAAAAAAAATATAGTTACTTACATTTGTCTTACCCACGTTATTAGACGTGGCTGCGCCTCTGCTTTCAAAACATCCTCCAAGAATCCCATCAGAATTTCTTTTAGAGATTTATTCAAGAATTCTTCCAGTACTTTTGTCTGCAATATACAGGATTGTAATTCGGAAATTACGCAAGGGTGTTCTTTGGAAATCCCTTAAGGAATTTTCTCAGAAACTTCTCCAGGAAGTTTTCCATCAATTCCTCCATTTTTTTTCATAAAAATCTTTCTTGTATTCTTCCAGAGCCATCCCAAGGAGTTCCTCCAGATATTCATCAGTAATTGCTGTAGAAACTTTTCCAACGATTACTTCAAAAAATGTTCCAGATAATTTTGTTCAGGAATCTCTTATTTTTTCTCAAGTATTTTCAAGTGGAGAAATATCTGAAAGAATCCCAGAAGGTATTTCTGAAGGAACCGCAAGAATATAAGAACCCTTTGGAAATTTTGTCAGTAACTCCTGATAGATTTTCTAAGAGAATTCTGCAGGAAGCCTTAGAAAAAAATCCGAAAGAACTCTGATAAATTTTTAAAAATTCCGAAACATTTCTGAGGATACCTCTTGATGAAATTCTTGAAGAATTTCTTAAACTATCAAAGAGTCTCTGGAGATATTTCTGAAGGAATACTCAAAGAAGTTTCAGAAGGAAGCCGTTGAGGGTTTTTAAAAAGATTCATTGGAGGACTTTTTAAATATATTTTTATCTAATTCCTGTGAAAATCTCTCGAGATATTATGAAGTGATCCCTGAAGGGATATCTAAAAGAATCTCAGAGAAATTCCTGAAGAAATACTAGCTGGAGTTGCTGAATGAATTTACAGAGGAATTTCTAGAAACAGTCAGCGAGGAACACTGAATGAAACTCCTATAATCAATTATTTATAAATATTTTAAAATATTCTTGGAGAAATCCGTTACGTAAATTAGAGGAGGTTTTTCTGAAAGAATTTCCGGAGAAATTCTGAACTCTTGGTTTTCTGAAAAAATCGCTGTAAGAATTCCTGGAATCTATGGATAGATTTCTTTAAGAATCCCTGAATCCTGAAATAATTTCTGAAATAATCCATGGAGGAATTTCTTAAGCATGAAAGGGTTTCTAGAAGAATTATTAAGGAGATTTGTGAGATTCACTTTGTGCAATTTCTGAAGGTAATTTTTGAGGAATTTGTGAAAGAATGCATGCAAATTGTTTGAAGGAATCCAAGGATTTTTTTTTGTAAGAAATCTCTAGAAAAATTCCCGAAAAAAGGATCAGAATTGGTCAATAAATCATTCGTCATCAGATAGGCGATTCAAAGCCTCAAACATTAGGTTAGCTGAAGTTTATCCGGGAACCTGGTTAAGGAATTAGAAAATTGTCAGCAAGAAAATCGACGGGAATCCTCTAAGAATGTCTCATATTTGATGTAATACGTATGCAAATATGTTTGTGGACCTCATGAGAGTATTGCCAAGAATTCAACAAAGGTTTACAAAAGAAACTTGCCTAGTACTTTTTATTAAAAGATCTTCAATAGTAGCAGTAAAAAATCAATAGCAAAAATTATAACACTATAGCGCAAGATTCATAAAAGATCCAAAGAAAAATACGTCAAAAATTTACAAGAAAAAATCTACAAACTGTTAAAAAATACCTTTTAATATTATTGCTAAACAGGTGGTTTGTAAACAACCGTTATACGCATAATTGTCCCATGTTGTATGGGAATCCCTATGAACATGGGAGAATTGAGCTTAGAACGATTGTAAAGTACCGGTGAGAAAAAAAAACTTTGTAGTTTTTTCATCGGCGCGGGAAATTTCGTTCGGCGGCGTGGAAAAAATATTATCAGCGGCGCGCCGGGTGACTGGCGGCGTGGAAAAAAACGCGAGCAACGGCGGCACGACGTGGTGGTGCACAAAACTACTTCAAGAGTTCTTATTAGCATTCCTCCAGGCTTATCTTCTTCAATTCCTGAAGTGCTTCTCAGTCCCTACAAAACCATCTGGGACCTCCTGAAACATCCCAGAAAATCCTGTGAAACTCCCTGGGACCCCCTGAAAATCTCCTGAGACCCAGTTCCCTGAAAACAGGATTCAACAAAAAATCATCCAGAGATTCCTCCTGGAATTTATCCAGGGATTTCTTTATGAAATCCTGCAGGAATAAATTCTGGAATTCCACCAAGAAATCTTACAGGGATTCCGCCAGGAATTCTTCTTAGGGCTACTCTAGCAATTCATCAGCGGTTTCCTCCAGGAATTTCTGCTAGGGTTCTCCCCTGAATTCCTTCAAATTTTCCTCCAGGAATTCCTTGTGGGATTTCTCCAGTGATTCCCCTAGAGATTCCTCCACGAATTCCGCAACGGATATAATCAAAAATTACTTTAGGAATACCATCAAAAATTCATTCAAAAATTCCATCAGGGACTTCTCAAGAAATTCATCAAGGGATTCTTCCAAGGCTTCGTGGAACTAATTCAGGAAGTTCTCAACTAATTCTTCCAAAGATTCCTCCATAAGTTCTTCCCATAACAGCTCCAAGAAATTCTCTAGAGATTCCTCCATATCTCCATAATGAATTTACCCACAAAATCTTCCAGAAATTATTCCAGGAATTCCATCAGACATTCCCCAAAGAATTCCTCCTGGGATTTCTTCAGTAATTCCTCAAGGAATTTCTTCAAGATATATTCCAGAATGTAATCCAGCACAATACTGAAGAAATTCTTTCAGAAATTACTCCAGGAATTTCCTCAGGAATTTCTCCAGCAATTACTCTACGAATGCATCCAGGAATTAATAAAGGAGTCCCTCTAGGAATTGTTCCGGAAAATACTTCCAGAATTTCAACAAGAAATATTCCAGATATTCCTGGAGGAATTCCTCGAAGAATTTATCCAGGAATAACTGCAAGAATTCCTACAGATGTTGCTGTAGGAAAAACTACAGGAAATTCTCCAGAAAGTACTCCAGGAATTCCTTCAATATTTCCTCCACAAATTTCTTCCTGGAAGTGTTCTTGTTGGAACACTTGGAAATATTCCTGAAAGAATTCTTCAAGGGATTTCTGGGGAAATCCCTAGAGTGATTCTTGGTGGAATTCTTGAAAGAAGTCTTGGAGGAGTTCTTGAAGAAATTCTTGGAGGATTTCCCGAAGGAATTCTCGCAGGAATTCCTGGGAAGATTCCTGAAGGTATTTATTGAAAAATACCTGGAGGTATTCCTAGAGGAGTTTATAAAGGAATCCCTGGCCATATTCTTGGAGGAATTCTTGGATCCTAGAGATCCTGTAGGAATCTTTCAAGGAGAAATTTCGTGACGGATTATTGGAGGAATTCTTAGCAGAAGTCTTGGAGGAATATCTGGAGATGTTCTTGAAAAAAAACCTTGGAGAAATTTTTGGAGGAATTCTTGGAGAAATTACTGGTGCGATTTTTGTAGGAATTCTTGGAGTAATGCGCGAAAAAAAACAATCTTGGAAGAAGCCTCGGAGCAGATTCTGCAGAAATCCCTGAAAAAAATCACGTGGGAATTCCTAGAGTTTTCCTAGGAGTATTTTCTTGAGGAGTTTCTGGAGGTTTCCTGAAAAATTGCGGAGGAATTTCTGGAGGATTTTCTGGAAGAATTCTTGAAGCAATTGGTTGAAAAAATCACTCGAGGTATTTCTGGCGAAATTCCTGAAGGGATTCTTGGAGGAATTCTTGACAGAAGTCTTTGAGGAGACCCTGGTGAAATTCTTGGAGATATTTCTGTAGAGTTTTAGAGAGCATTCCTGAAAGGGATTCCGGGAGGAATTCTAGGTAGATGCCTTGAAGTAATTCCTGGATGACTTCTTGGAGAAATTTCATGAGAGATTCTTGGTGAAATTCCTGGATGAATTCTTGGTAAAATTCCTAAATAAATGATAAGAGGCATTCCTGGAGGACTTCCTAAAGGAATTTCCGGAGTAATTTCTGGAGAATTTCCTGTTATAATTTCAAAAAAGATTTTTTAGGGGTTCCTGGAGAAATTTCTGAAGGAGTTCCAAGAGAAGTTACCGTAGTAATTCCTAAAGAGTTCCTGGAGGAATTTTTGGCGTAGTTCCTTAAAAAATTTTTGGAGAATTTTCTGAGGAATTCGACTATTTCTAAGAGTTATCCGAGGAGTATTTTCTAAATTTTTCCTGAAGTATCCTGGAGGTATTCATGGAGAAATTTCTGGAGGAATTCTTGAGAAAAATCTTTGAAAATCCTCGGGGAAATTCCTGGAAGAATTCATGAAGAAGGTTCTCGGGAAATTCCTGAAGTAATATTTGTGGGAATTCCTTGGAAATTCCTTGATGAATTCCTGGAGGAATTTCTTAAGAAATTCCTAATAGAAATTACGGAGGAATCCCTGGAGTAATTTTTGAAAGAATTTCTGGAGGATTTCCTGCAGGTTTCTTGAGATTTTTTCGAGGAATTTCTGGAGAAAATCCTAGAGGGATTCTTGGAGGCATTCCTTGGGGAATTCTTAGAGGAATTCCTGAAGAAATTCTTGGAGGACATCCTGGAGAAATTCTTGTTGGCAATTCTTCAGAATAATTTGGATGACCTAGATTACCAAGTGAATGTTGCTAAGTTATCAGAATAGCACTCTGAGGCGAGCATTCGCTACAATAAAAATATCTAAAGATTTACAAATATTGCGACCCATACTTCAAAATACATTTGGATCCATTTATATGCAAGTGGACACCCAACTACCCAGCCAACCACATATCGTCAATCATTGTGTAGAAAAAATCGTATAGCTTCATATATTGAATCAGAATTGTATAATAATAATTTTATTTGTTGACAATGATTGCGTAAAATCGCATTTTAGTGTCAAACTGCAAGTTCGCTAACATCGTATATATGATTTCTTTGAATCGTAGAAATCGTCGCTTCACATCGTATATGAATCTTCTAAATCGAGCTTGCTACCTAAAGGTATGATCAAAGTCGGTGAAATCGTATACAACTATAACAGTGTTGTATATTGATCGTTTGCGTCACACTTGCGTCGTATACGAAGTGAATGAAATCGTAGAAATCGTATATTCGTTTTTACAGTCGCATATGATTGTTACTGCACTTTTAATAGTCGAATCCTAATCTAGAAAATCGTAAATGGTTTTGTTTACATATTTGTAGAGTAATGCGGGGCAAAAGTTCGCACCTAACAATCTTTATCAAACAACTATTAAACAAAAAGAAAATAATATCGTTTTTCCTCGTTAAACGAATCCCTATCATGTCACCTTCGAAACGTAGTACTAGATTTTTTCACGTTACTTTTGTAGTTTTAGTAATAAAAATTTTAATACAAGTATTCAAATGCGAACTTTTGCCCCATACTGGGGGCAAAAGTTCGCATTGTGCGGGGCAAAAGTTCGCACATTGTGAAGGATAGTTTACTGGTCTGAAGTTCATTTATTTATGTTAATTCATGTTCACCCCTTCACTCTAAGCACAAAATGTGTTTCCTTTTATTCATGACATTACATACCAACTGGAACACGGTTCTCAGCTTACAGTGTATCTTATGAACACTTCCACAGCTTTTAACTAAGAGCTTTCCTTTCCAGCGTTATTGAAGTTGTCAAAATACATTGTGGAGTAATTATAGTACGTACGTGTTACACAAAATACTTGAAAAAAAAAATCAAATATGGCGCAAAACTACTGAACGGGACCGTAATTTTAATCTAACCTTCGTCAGTATGGTGATGTATTTTAAGTATGAATTTACAGACTAAGCTATGAAAGACCCCAAAAAAGTAGAATGATACCATACTCCCAAAAACATTCAAAGGATCACACTAGTACGGTGAAAAAATGTTACAAAATGTTTTTTCAGCTATTTTACATTTTTTTTTTGTTTTAAATAGGCGAATACACTGATTGCCTTATAATCGATCTTCTTCCAAAAATATGTTCAAACCCTCAGTCAGAACGATTTGAGGATGCATACTACACCTATTATACATCATATAGTAGTTTCTATACGAAATCGTCATTGCTTCAAATATTTTGTGACTATATTGATGCTCTAGATTCAGAAATATAGTGCGAACTTTTGCCCCACAACTACTGCGAACTTTTGCCCGACTGTCGAGGCTTTAACAATGTTCTTTCCTACAAGAAGCAGTGGAAGATTTTTGTTTATTCGAGTGCACCTCTCGAACTACTATGGAATGACGATTCTTCGACATAAAGAGGTTATGTAGTTCTTCTACTTTCACTCATTATAAATTCTTATTCCAAAAGGTCCAAAAACTACATAAAAACAGCTAAACACACACTTGTTTGCATATCTCTGCTACTGCATAATGAAATCGTTCCAATTTTTATTGACGAGCATCTGGCCTGATAAAGTGTCGAACCCATACAAGTTTGCCTGGGTTCTTAACTCGTGCGCAGAGAAAGACCCACTGCGAACTTTTGCCCCGTGCGAACTTTTGCCCCGCATTACTCTATGATGGAGAAAAAGAAAAAAAAAGGTATTCGCAACAAATTTGCATTTTTGTTGTTGTTGACACATCCCAACCATGGTAGCAATAATTTCAACCAAATATATAGTTAAATTAATTAATTATCGATTTTTGCGGCTTAACCAGCCGAATGGAAGTTTTACTTTATTCCAAAAGCTAGACTTTACATATACTGGCGTGAGTGAGAAATGGACAAATTGAGGTGAAATTTGCGAAAAAGTTACTCGTCCTCTCGGTGAGACTCGAACTCACGACTCCTACTCACTAGACAGGCGCGTTGCCGCTACGCCACGAGAAGACTCGAAGACGTAGCTGCTAACCTGAATTCAAGTTCAACACAAAATTCCGAGGTTATCTTTTCCACAGATTGCACCCCTTTCGGATGGAATGAGATGTACATCCACACTACGCATATATTGTATATGTAAAGCCTAGGCGAGAGCGCATTGTTTTTTGTGTGTTGGAAGTCCACACACCTCTCATCGACGACTGTGTCGAAGAGATCGCGTGGTGAGCGGAAAGCTTCCAACGGGTCGCGACGTTCTCAAACGACCGGTTACGGAACATGAGTCCGTTGCTCGATGACATAATTAAATTAATTAATTATCGATTTTTGCGGCTTAACCAGCCGAATGGAAGTTTTACTTTATTCCAAAAGCTAGACTTTACATATACTGGCGTGAGTGAGAAATGGACAAATTGAGGTGAAATTTGCGAAAAAGTTACTCGTCCTCTCGGTCCATTTCTCACTCACGCCAGTATATGTAAAGTCTAGCTTTTGGGACAAATATATAGGTTTTCATACTAGCAAATGACTTACAATAAGTGATGCATAGATTCCAACAACGATGTGAATTCCGGGCCTCTTGCACGGCACCACTTTTGGTGCCACTCAATGCACAACAACAACGCTCCCACCGTGTCATTCTAATTTTTATTCGTTTCATGCCATTCACTTTGAACTCTCTGTTTTCAACTTGGCAATATAGCCGATAGAGATGACGCGCAGTTCTCAATCAAAGGACCTAAGTTCGATTCCCACTGAACATCAATTGGTTTTTTTTTTATTTGAAAATCTTGAGTCGTATATTGGTACTCTCAATCGTAATAAGATCATGCATAATCGTATATTTAGACGGATAAAATCGGCGAAATCGTAAATTTTTTCGAGAAATCGTAAATTATGTTGGATGGAATCGCAGTAATCGTATATGTATATGTTTCGATATGGCCTCCTCTTTAGTATGTATATGCCTGTTTCGTGCATTGAATATGATTTCTTTGGTGATATATATGTGTGACTGTTTCGGTTGCAATTTCGATATAGCAACCAAATTGCTGGCTGGGTAGCAACACATGAAGTACTTGTAATATTATGAGGTGCAACAGACACAATCGTGAGAGAATAATGCCATTAGAGTGAAGACAAACAAGAGTAGAAGCTGTAGATCCTGAAGGTCCTAATTCCAGAATAGTTTGGAAAGTCTGGAATATCCTTTTGATGTACCAGAAGCATTATAGTTGTACACTGAGGCTCCATCAGCAGTATAGACTATATTCCACAAATATTTTTTACAATTAATGCATGATACAGTATGTAGATATTGTAACCCTTTGTATTGGAGGCCATTTGTATTTCACAAAATGTCCAACTACCACAATATCGAGTTGCTCGTGACATTGCAAGGTCTAATGGACATCAACGTGACTAAATTTCATGAATAGATTGAACACAAATGATGGTAGATCCAGTAGATCTTAAGAAAATGAATTCCAGAGTAGTTTGGATGACCAAGATCACCCAATTCGTGCAACATGAATTTTCTAGCGATGCTGTGAGGCTTTTTGAGTACTGTAGACTATGTTCTGTGATCATTGATCGTGTATAAAATTTGGTTTAGAATGTTGAATTTGTGACAAGAAATTCTGAGATAAAAACTTCAACAGACTATTATGGGTAATAACACATTGCATGTCAAGGATCATTCAAAACTATTGATGATTAACAAAGCGACGTTTCAACGTCGGATGAAGGAGAATATCCGATCATTTGATTGCAATTGCGACTGCCAAGCCGAAAATCGTCCCAGGTTTCCAGATTCCTCAGTCGATAGCTACCTCCAAATATAAAAAAGACTCCATGGTAAAATATTTTAATACAAAGAAGATATTGCATTTGTACCAAAAGAAGATCGTCCCGGGTGTTTACGGGTTAATTGAATCCATGATAAATATTCGTTTTTCTGTTCCTGATTTGAGGAAATGTATTTTATTGATCATTGCTTCTAGTAATGTTGGACTGCATAAGATAATGGCGTGATCATTTCGTTTGTCAGACTTTTTATCAGATTTTGAAATAGGCACTTAAATTAAGCTTTGCCTAGCTTTGGAAAAGATTCTAGTTTCGAGCAGTTTATGAAGAACCACAACAATGGAGCGATGATTGGCTATGAAACAGTTCAGGTTGTAATTTCATCTAATTTCATTTCAATCTAAATTCATAATCATGTTACCACTGTCAGTGAAAATTAACATGCAGCTCCAATATAATCATATGTAATCGATCTATTCAGTGTAATGACAATTTGTGGATAAAGCTGATTTTATACTGTTGACTAATAATAATTTGTTGAACGTCATCTAACTGCTGAAACCCACAGCACATCCCATCAGCTACAAATATACCAGATATAAGAAGTTGCAACGAAAAGATACTCTTTTGAAAGCAATAATCGATATCAAAAGGAGGGCACTCTTCTATTGTATCGATTTCAGCAGAAGGCAAATCACGCGCCTGATATCCTCCTCCTCACTCACTTCCACCCACCCCCACTATGTTTGTTCAAACGAGCGCCCACCGACCGACCATGAGAAATCGGAAAATGCTCTGCGCGCCCCCGACTATCGAATCCCTAATTTGCCAACACGCGGACCTTCCGCATAAAACATGAGGACTGTCCAGAGACAGGCAGCGAGGCACAGAGAGACAGCAGCAGCCCAACGATGAATTAATAAAGCACGAAAAACAAACTTACTCTGACGGGCGATCTGCAACCGCTTATTATCCGCTTGGAACGAAGTAAAAATCTAGTCTAAGGCCCTTCTCCCCCGCAGCCGATTGATCGCGGAGAGCAGCCTAGTGCCGAAAGATCGCTTTTCAATAAGCCTATCGGACTGTAGCAGTGCCAGACCTGGCAGCAGCGCCATATGATCGATCACATCGCTGACCTGTTGAACTTTTCGGTGGTCTCAGCGGCGGCGGGGATTATCCACTGACTGCGCCGGGGCTGCCGTTTCTGCTAAGCTGTGTATGTCCACGTCGTCCACGTTTGCCTCCGGAGAGGTGCCCGTCGCCAGCGTCGTCGTCGTCGTCGATGATGATTTGTTCGACATTCCGTTAGAGAAATTGCGCGCGATTGGTTCTCAGGCTCTGACAAATCGACCGACCGGGGGTTGCCAGCTTTGAAGAGTTCGTCACGTTTGCGCTAGGGTTGATGGGGCTGGTGGCCCTATTTTGTCTACGACTGAAACAACCCGCCGATCATACCGAAGGCCCCCGAACGATCCAAAGTGGATATCAATAATTAATAGATCACGTATATGATCAGTAGATCAATCACTACTTCATTCGTCGATCACGTTCGATCTGCGATCGCTGAATGTTGTTATTGCAGTGAAGATCATGAACTGCACCGCTGAAGTCTCCGATTGGCGGCGTTGGACGACGCGGACGATGACGATGATGAGGTGATGATTTTGGATTCGTTTCGAAAGGGATGAGATGGACGAGGGTTGAATCGATTATGATCAGCTCTCTTCCATCCTATAGGAGCGGCTGATGTCGTTTGATGACCGCGTGCTGTATCAATCGCAAACATTTACTTCATTTTGGCTTATGCACTATATTTGTATAGCGTTTTGATACTGTGGTTCAAATTTAGCATATTTCAATTCATACAATGTTACTCTTTGATTCCATCGGCTCCACAGACACTTTCCACCCTACCAAAGAAAAACAAAAGCGTGGGAATTCACGTCACATCATCAAACGATGCCGCACTTTGTATTTGGCCCTTACCATATCTGAATCCACCACAGCAGCGGTGTTTCGAAACATAAATCGATTCCAACTGCTCATTTCTTTCCCGCACATCCGATCTACCCAACCACCCACCACACAGGTTTTGAGTGGCAGCATTTGCACCAATTTCCGAAAAAAAAAAAACTGAAGAAGATAGCATGACGTTGGTACTACGTCGTTGCCAAAAATTTCTGAACAACATTACGAAACTAACTGAAAGAGCAGTCGAACGACCAATTTTCCCATCATGCAAGTAGCTCCTGGTATATCCTTCAATTCGGCAAGAGGTAATTGCGACCATAACAGATTGCAAATGCTCCATAGAAAATCAAAAGCGCTCCCAAGGAATGAACATATGCTCCATTAAAATTTGCAATGGTTCTCATAAATAATTGAAAACGTGCCATACTTTCTAGAAATGTACCAGTAAAACATACATTTTTCACTTTTAATCAGAAAACTTGATGTTTAATCCGTGCATTTATAAAGTATAGAGAGTTTTCAATTATGTATGGGTAACATTGCACATTTTCATAAAACATATGTCCATTCATTATGGAGAGCTTTTTAATTTTCTATTGAGCGTTACTAACTATTTAAGGCTGCATTGAATAGGCTGCTCTTTAATTCTAACCTATGTTCGAAGCTGGGGCGAAGGGGATCCCGATCCAGCTCGTTTAGCTACTATGGAGCACCATGTGCTCATCAAATTTGTTCTGGCTGTCTCGAAACCCGAAAACGAATTTCATTGAAATGAACACTCGAAAGCGGTTCGCGTGACCAAATTAGATTAAATATTTTTATTGGTTCACTAGTGAGTGAGTGAGTGAGTGCTAGCAGGTGGGAATGTTTTAATGTAGGGGCTTCACTTCGATAGGTTCGTTATTCTTTATTGTAATTTTATCCATACTTATCTATTAAGAGAACAATTTGTAAGCCATCTATCCCGAAATATAAACTAGTGAATGCATGTTGTTGTTTTTTTCTAATTCCGCCGGAATAATAAGTTACAGAATAGATATCTGTCAGGGAGAAAAGAAAATATCGCAGCAGTGTGTGAGCGCGCGCGGACGTAAATATTTTTTCGGCTGTCGTTTTTGCATCCCTTTATTTTCCAAAATTCGGTTGATTTCAAACTTAAATTTCGTTAATTTAATCCTCGAGCAGTCGCGTCTTCGACAACCTGCGACGGAAGTACATACAAACATACATTTATTTGTTCAACATCACATTTAAGACAAAACATAATCAACAATAGTACGCCACAATACTCGGTTTGTGGCTGCCGCTCTCCAAGCTCGGTCGCGCCCAATGCTCGCCAGGTCACGCTCCACCTGGTCTGCTCTCTGCGTGCTCTCGCCTTTTTGTGCCAACCGGAACAGTTGCAAACACCAGCTTTGCAGGGTTGTTGTCCGGCATTCTTGCAACATGCCCTGCCCACCGTATCCTTCCGGCTTTGGCCACCTTCTGGATGCTGGGTTCGCCGTAGAGTGCAGCGAGCTCGTGGTTCATCCTTCTCCGCCACACATCGTTCTCCTGCACACCGCCGAAGATCGTCCTTAGCACGCGTCGCTCGAAAACTCCGAGTACTTGCAGGTCCTCCTCGAGCATGGTCCATGTCTCATGCCCGTAGAGGACCACCGGTCGTATTAAGGTTTTGTACATTATGCATTTGGTGCGAGGGTGAATCTTTTTCGACCGCAGTTTCTTCTGGAGCCCATAGTAGGCCCGACTTCCGCTGATGATGCGCTTCCGAATTTCACGGCTCACATTGTTGTCAGCCATCAGTAAGGATCCGAGGTAGACGAATTCCTCCACCACCTCGAAAGTATCCCCGTCTATCGTTGCATTACTACCCAGACGAGTCCGGCCGTGTTCGGTTCCGCCTACCAGCATGTAATTTGTTTTTGAGGCATTCATTACCAGTCCGACCTATGTTGCTTCGCTTTTCAGGCGGGTGTACAGCTCTGACATCGTTCCAAATGTTCTGGCAATAATGTCCATGTCGTCCGCAAAGCACACAAATTGACTGTATTTTGTGAAAATCGTTCCATGGCTGTTGAGCCCGGCTCGTCGCATCACACCTTCCAGAGCGATGTTGAAGAATAGACATGAGAGTCCATCACCTTATCGCAGTTCCTGGCGAAGTTCGAATGAACTTGATAGTTCCCCACACCTTGATAGTTGCACACCGTCCATCGTTGCTTTACGTTTTGACCTGGTATTCACGGCATTTCTGGAGGATTTGCCGTACGGAAAAGATCTGGTCCGTTTTCAACCGGCCGTCGATGAAGCCGGCTTGATAACTTCCCACGAACTCATTCGTTTTCGGTAACAGACGACGGAAGATGATCTGGGATAGCATTCAAAATAGTGATTGCCCTGAAGTTCTCACATTCCAAATGGTCGCCTTTCTTATGAATGGGGCAGATTACCCCTTTCTTCAACTCCTCCGGTAGCTGTTCGGTTTCCCAGATCATGATTATCAGCCGATGCAGATAGGTGGCCAACTATTCTGGGCCAATCTTGATGAGTTCAAGCTGCGACACCATCCTTACCAGCTGCTTTGTTGGTTTTGAGCTGGTGAATGGCATCCTCCGCTGCACTGGCGTCGTCGTTTCCTCCGTTGCCGTGGGCTCCCGTACCTAGGCTCTCCATGCCATTCAGGTGCTGATCGAAGTGCTGCTTCCACCTTTCGATCACCTCATGTCCGTCCGTCAAGAGGCCTCCGTCTTTATCCCTGCATATTTCGGCTCGCGGCACGAAGCCGGTGCGGCCGTTGCATTGAGCCTCTGATAGAACTTCTGTGTTTCTTAGGAACGGCACAGCAGTTCCATTTCTTCGCACTCCGCTTCTTCCAGACTGCGCTTTTTCTCCCGAAAGAGGCGAGTCTGCTGTTTCCGCTCCTGTTTGTAACGTTCCACCCCAAGTAACACACTTGTCACAGAAGAGTCATGGCGGCTCAGGTTTTTGTTGCGTAGAAGTCACTGTGACTTACTACTACCAAGTCAGTATTTATTTGTCAGAAGTAAGTCACGGTGACTTCTGCGCAACAAAATCTGCGCCGCCGTGACTCTTCCGTGACAAGTGTGTTGTTTGGGACGTTCTGTCGGGTCCCTTGTTGCAGCATTACCGCCCTCGCTGCGTTCTTCTCCTCCAAAACCGTTCTGCACTCTTCGTCGAACCATTCGTTCCGTCGATTCCGTTCCACGTACCCGATGGTGCTCTCAGCTGCATCGTTGATGGCTGCTTTCACTGTACTCCAGCAGTCCTCTAGAGGGGCCTCATCGAGCTCGCCCTCGTCTGGCAACGCGGCCTCGAGATTCTGCGCGTATGCTGAGGCGACATCCGGTTGTTTCAGTCGCTCTAGGTTGTACCGTGGCGGTCGCCGGTACCGTACATTGTTGATGACGGAGAGTTTTGGGCGCAGTTTGACCATCACCAGATAGTGGTCATGTCAATGTTGGCCCCACGATAGGTCCTGACGTCGATAATGTCGGAGAAGTGCCGTCCATCAATCAGAACGTGGTTGATTTGAGATTCCGTCTGCTGTGATGATCTTCAGGTGTAACGATAAGGGAAGCTGTGTTGGGAAAGCTGTATGGCCATATTTTTGGAGGTGGCGAAATCAATGAGTCGTAGGCCGTTTTCGTTCGTCTGCTGGTGGGCGCTGAACTTACCAATTGTCGGTCTGAATTCCTTCCCTGGCCTACCTGAGCATTTAAATCTCCTATGATGATCTTGACGTCATGGCTTGGGCAGCGATTGTACTCGCGTTCGAGCTGCGCGTAAAATGCGTCCTTGTCATTATCAGTACTTCCGGAGTGTGGGCTGTGCACGGTTATTATGCCGAAGTTGAAGAATCGGCCCATGATCCTCAACCTGGACATTCTTTCGTCGATCGGCCACCAACCAATCACGCGCCTCTGCATATCACCCCTCACGATGAAAGCTGTTCCCAGCTCGCGTGTGTTGCCGAAGCTCTGGTAGATGGTATGATTACCTCTAAACGTTCGCACCATGGATCCTGTCCTGCAGTGCTACCATGCCGAACCCGCGGTCCTTCAGTAGATCGGCGAGTATGCGGGTGCTTCCAATGAAGTTGAGAGATCGGCAGTTCCACGTACCGAGTTTCCATTCGCAAGTCGTTTTTGTTCGCTGGGGTCGTTGCCGTTGGTCTCGGTTCGTATTATTCTGTTGCTGATTTTCCGTTACAATGGTTTTTTACGGCAGACTCGTAGGGCCTGACGGCAACCCCCTACTTTCCGGAGGACCATAGTGCACAGTTGAGCTTAGAGTCCTTCCCTGGCACTTGGACGTATATCAGCCGCCCTTAACATGGGGATCAGACGCTGTTGTGAGCCGCTCCTTCTGGAGAACAGATGCTCATTGCTCAGGTTTTCGAAGGAAAAAGTGAAAAAAAAACCGCGTGTTTGGGGCAGATGCGATGGGATCGCGATCGGGTGGCATTGTTCGAGGGAAAAAGTGAAAAATGGTGTGTTTTTAGGGCAGTTGCGACGGAGATCTTGTTCGGGTTGCATTGTTCATTCGGAAGAAAACTAAAAGTGACGCGTGTTTGAGATAGTTGCGATGGGGATCTCGGTCGCGTTGCATTATTCGAAGGCAAAAGTGAAAAGTGACATGTGTTTGGGGCAGGTGCACATTGTCCTTCCTCGTGAAGTGATAAAAATGGATGCACACTTGGTAGCCAACAGTATTGCAGAAAATTGAAGGAGTCAAGAAGTAGTTGCGGTCATCAGACGACATGGAACTGCGTGAGATCATTCAGTTTTTTTTTTCTTTACAACCTAGAAGGAGTTGGGGTAATTTCACCAATGTGTTTTCATGAGGACTCCTGGAGTCGGGTAATATCTGCAAATTAATCTCTGGTGCTGGCCTAATATTGGGCTTCGTGGCCGAGCGGTTAGCGGCATCAGTCGTTTAGGTGTCTCGTAAGCCTCGGAGTGTGGGTTCGATTCCCGCTCCAGTCGGGGAAAACTTTTCGTCAAACGGAAAATTCTCCACTGGGCCACTGGGTGTTATATGCAGTGTTGAAAATTTCATTTCGTCATATCTAAATTCAATCGCCTACAGCTAATTTTAGAAGCTGAACCTGAGAATATGGTATATGAAAAACTTGTGCGGCTAGACCAGTTTTGCAAGAAAGTCACGGAAAAACCGATATTTTTCGAATATTTAAGGTAAATGTCACGGACTACCTTTGAAAAATGCTAAATGATATTCACCGTGAATATCATTTGGCATTTTTCAAAGGAAGCCCGTGACATTTACGTTAAATATTCGAAAAATAGTGGTTTTTTCGTGACTTTCTAGCAGAACTGGTCTAGCTGCACAAGTTTTTCATATACCATATTCTCAGGTTCAGCTTCTAAAATTGGCTGTAGGCGATTGAATTTAGATATGACGAAATGAATTTTTCAGCACTGGTTATATGTGTTGTCCGTTGTCTAATGTTGTAATGTTCAGTCTGTAGTGGCCACAAGGTCGAAGACGGTGTAATTGTCTTTTTAATATTGAAGCGATAAAAATGTTGGGAGATAGTGATTGCAGCTCACAACAATCATTGAGCAAATTAAAAATAATTGGCTGAATTACCTCAACGGCCGTCGATCACGGGACATAACACATGGGACTACTCTTGGCAAAAAACATAATTCGAAAATAGCTATCCAAGCTTGAATGTTCATTCTCCGTATTCTATAAGTTCAATACTGTGAAAAACGCGCGGCTATTTTTGTTAGTCGGTCGGTTTTATCGGTAGGGAGATGGGGATGCAAGTATTTTATGCGGAATCAGAAGCGCGCGATAACTTTCCTTGGAAAGTCGGTTTGCACGGTTAAGTAAACGATCAATGCGGTGACGTGTTTAATATTGAACGATCGTTAACGTATGTGCATTACCCTTACTATCGCGAACAAATTAATTATAATCGGGATGAAGACCGTGTCGTGTATTTTCATAAAATTTGTGGATCATAATATGACCTAACCAAGGTAGCTCCAAGATCCACACCTTATCCTACCCTACTAACAAATACTCCTTCCCGAGACAACTGTGAGGATGCTGTGGATTACACGGTTTCTAGTAACAACGGTTGTCGAACTAACATTCCTTCCCCTTTCCCGATGACCGTAAGGACGTGGCTGGCGCCGTTATTGACTTTAAAATATTGAACTCTCGAACTGTGCACATTGAGAGTAGGTAGCTAGTCCCAAGCACAATTCAGTGGATCTCTGTGCAACTCCGATTGTTCTGGTCAATCACGGAAAGCAACTACGATGTGTACGGTTATCTTTGCTTTGCTTTGTTTAAGGAATATGATCAACATAGGGGTGTAGCGAAGACCACTTTATCAAGAAGACATGCAACTCTGTTGTATTCCCATACTAACGGCATGCGACACCGACGGCACCGCCGCCTGTTGAGCTAAGGTGGTACCTTTGTATAAAAGTGTAATAGTGTATTGGTGCGAGTATGAAGATTTACACACACTACCATAAATGCTTCCACCTTAATCCGTGGTGGCGCTGCTAACAGTGACTCCCGGTTTTGAGCAGTGCTGCAAGTCTTCTTGATAAAGTGGTCTTCGCTTATACTATTTAAAGACATGAAATTCATGATTATTGCATAAAAATAGAGCATTTATTAACTATATGAAGTATCGCAATGAGATACATTCTCAAACTTTCATGCTTGGTAAAATACTGGTGGAAAAAATATAATATCGATTGAATTCCCATTTTCATTCGATCGGAAAAGAGGGTTAAAATTGACAGGACAAACAAGCCTTGGCATAGGCTAAACAAAATTGCATTTTCTTAGCAAAACAGCTTTTACAAATACACACACTTTTACAGCCTTGTGCGTAAAATCGCCATCGTTTCCAACGCCGCCGATGTTCTGTTATTCCGAACCACCTTCCCAGTGGCTCCCGCAAAAATAACAGAAGAAAAGACTTCCTCGCACCAACATCACGCCTTCCGTTTATCCGCGCCGGGGAAGGAAGGGCGCTCGCTCAGGATTTAAATACATTCGCGGAAACCGGATTAATCTATAGCGCGCGCCGAAGTGAAAGATGGAAAACGGCTCATCGGATTGAGGCGCTCCTTCCCCATAACATCCAAGACCTTGACGGCCCACACAAAGAAACGCGGGCGGCCCCCGAGAGGAGCGGCAGGATGGAAATTGGGAAAAAGTTTATCAGCCTCGTGTTCGCGCGTCCTGCTCCTGTCCAAGTCCGCGCCCGGGCCCGGTCCGGATGGTGGGGGGAAAACGGCGAAACAATGGAAGCAAATAAAAGGCACGTCAATCAAAATGGAAATAAATCGATATTCAAATGTGGGATGAGCGTGCTGCTTGCTTACTGAGACACTAGGATGGGAGGACGGGGGGCAAGCTTCCGTCCGCTTCGTCCCTTCGCAATCCTAGCGATAGGAAAGCCACGTTCACACACAAATAGTCAGTCATCTACCACCGCGGCCCGCGGGACAACATCCTCTCATAGCAGGGGGATAGGAGATAGGAAATTCACTCCTCTGAATATATAATTATATCGCGAGCCCCGAAGGATACGGAAGAATCCCGAAGGCGGAAGGTGTTTGGTTCCTGTTGTGAACGAGGTGGGCGAAAGGTGAGATGTGGCGGATTTATTTTATTTCGATTTAATAAATCAGTTTATAATTTTTTTTTTGTAATATAATGTATGAAAATGTGTATATGTTTTTTCTTATTTAATAAACTTAGTGAAACATCTGTACATGGCCCAGAAAGTCGAGGCAGATACATTTATTTTTCTGTGATGTGATAGAGATCGGTATACACATACAATACAAAACAATCTATCTATCTTCTATGTATATAAAAATGCAGTGGCATACGTGGGACCGCGCATAACTTGCGAACGGAGGGTCCGATTTGGGTCGTCTTAGTTTTGTTCTGTTAGTTTTCATCCAAGGAAGGTTTATGAGCCATTAAACATGGACAAATCGAGAGTTTTTGAAAATCCATTCTTCATACATTTTGAACGGGGACTTGGACTTGGCTAAATATTTCAAACGTCAAAAAACGCAGTAGGCAAGACAAAGTTTGCCTGGGTCAGGTATCAGGTATCAGTAGGTCGGCTCTAGAGGCACGTTCTTCTCCATTTGAGAATTTGTGCCATCGCCATGAACACGAGCCTATTCATCATTTACCTGACGGAGAAGGGAAGGAAAAAGGATAGGACATGGGAAGAACAGGTAAGGGAATAGGATCGTCATACTCGCAAAAGCGTACCACAATGGGTTCACATAGCGTCCTGAAAAGGACACTGTAATAACGCATAAGCGTACCACAATGGGTTCAAACAGCGCCCTGAGAAGGGCACTGTGATAACGCATAAAGCGTAAAGAGAGCCTATAGCTCTTTACCACAGCGGGTCAAGAACACCTGAACGTCCTGAAGATTCAAGTTTCTGAAGTCAGTTTCACTTAATAAGTGTTTCCCGAGTACTCGAAAACGCAATTGCGCAAAAACTGGACAGTTACATATTATATGATACGAAGTTCCATAATCGGACTCACAGCTATCACAGGCAAATAAATCAGCTTGCTGAATATTCGCCATGTGATAACTGAGTCGGCAGTGGTCAATCAATGCTTTGACCAGAATGCTGCAATTCTGCTTTGACAGATTTGTTAGATACTTTGCCACCCCTAGAGATGGCTCAGTACAATACAATTTTGTTTGACGACATGAATCCAAACTATTCCAGTATTGTTTGTGCTGAGTGGCAGCCCAGGTGTCAATCTGAAGCTTCACCCAACACTTGGATACCGGAATAGCTGGCTCAGGGCCAATGAAGTCATGTGATGCTCCAGTGCGAGCTAACTCATCAGCCAATTCATTTCCAGCGATGGAAGAATGGCCAGGTACCCATACATGGTGAACAGCGTTTGCTGAATTCAGCTTCTCGATTTGAGTTCGACAAGCGATAACTATCTTCGACCTGGAGTTGGCCGAAGCAAGTGCTTTAAAAGCAGCCTGGCTATCTGAACAGAAGTTTATTACTTTGCCCATTACGTGCTGCTGAAGTGCTGATTGCACTCCGCACATAAGAGCAAAGATTTCGGCCTGAAAAACGGTGCAGTGTCTACCAAGTGAGTAAGACTGATACAGCTTTAGCTCACGAGAATAAACACCAGCACCTGACTGACCTTCGAGAAGGGAGCCATCAGTGTAACATACGATGCCGTCTGAAATACTTCTCTCCAGATCAGTGCTGCAATTTTTCGACAGGCCCTTATGATAACGATATTTTGCTTTTTTCATTTTCTCCGTTTTGGTTTTTCTGTCAATGTTGCTTTCCGATCAGCAACACGGGAGCGAAATGAAATAGGTACTCACACTCGCACGCAGCGTGCTGCAAGCGAGAGCTGACAGGGCTAAATTTCCATTCAATTTTCTGTAGTTGAGTTTTTTCACCCGTTGTAACGTATAGGGCACTCACTCTCTCAAGCCACCGCTTGAGACGAATGGCCTTTCAGCATGAGTAGTGTGTGGATGATTGGGAATTGATCTTGTTGGGTCGCTCACGAATGGAGCTCTCGGACTCTGTCAGTTCTCACATCGAGGAACTGAAAACGACCGCCGCAGTCATTCATTTTCGGCTGAAAAACAGGCACTGAGACTGATATTTTGCAAGACTGCTCCAGATAACCAGATGTCCACTCTTCCCGGGAAGGGAATTTCGTGGAAAATGCTCTATATGGAAAATTACAAGCAATTGAAAGATCACTTGGAGCAAGGACAACTTTGTCCCAATCCACCAAAAGTGTGTGTGTTGAACTGCTGTTCACAGGAGTTTCCTCTAGTAAACCGAGTACCCATAGACGGTAAGTGCAAGAAAGTGCTTCTTGTTTGAGATGAATGTGTAGTGGGGCAACGTCAAAGAGCACTTCGAGCGCTGCCGTAGGAGTTGAAGAGAACGCTCCAGACATCGCCATTAAGCACATCCTTTAGAGATGGCCTAATTTTGATTGGACCGTTCTCACTTCACCCTTTTGCCACCACACCAGTCATCCATAAGCCAATATTGGACAAACAACAGTTGTGTAAATCCATTTGATATATGTACTTGGGTTTGAGACCCCAAGTTGTACCAAAGGTTCGCCGGCATTACCCAATGGCGTTACAAGCTTTCTTGATACTGAACTCAATGTGAGGTGTCCAGGAAAGCTTGGAATCAAGAATGACTCCAACGTACTTTACCTGTTCAGTCACATTGATTTCTGAATCAAAGAGACGTAAAGGTCGAACACCATTACGGTTTCGCTTTTCCGTGAAAAGAACAATAGATGTTTTACTCGGATTTACCGAAAGGCGACACCAACCCTCAACTACCTGAAGAGCGTTTTGCATCAGGTCGAAAAGGGTGCTGATGCACATACCGACTAACAAGGTTAGATAGTCGTCGGCAAAACCATAAGTAGGAAAACTGCTATTATTGAGTTGCCTCAATAGCGTATCTGCTACAAGATTCCACAAAAGTGGTGATAAGACTCCCCCTTGGGGCCATCCACAAACACTCAATTTCCTAATCCCTGCTAGACGCAATGTCGAAAAGAGATAGCACTGCTGTTGCCGTTGTTGCATGGGGTGGCGGGAGGCATCACCACCCCCAGAAACAGCAGCAGCTACAGTGCTGCTAATAAAACAAAACAAAAAGCCGTTCGTTGGATCACTAATCGGTAATAAATCAATAACTTTTTTCTCAAGCATCCAATTGTTTTGCGGTCTTCGAAGGAAAGTTTCATAAATGATTTTTCTACAAGGAGCGTAGATCGATTTGAATTAAGGAGACAAGGGGCGACCTCTGGGATTTTTATCTGAAAGTGTAACTTTTCCCATAGTAAATCCTTTGAAAACTTTGAACTGCTTGCGCTAAATTATAGTTTCACCGATTGCGCTGAAATTGTGCACAGTTCTTATGGGACCTAAATGGAATCGAAAAAGTCGACTGGAGCGAGAGTTTGATGTTTGTCCCATACTAACATACATCTCTGGTGGTTAGTTCAGAAATGAGAGTAGCAACTATTGCGTTGTTGACAAGCACACAGGCTCGAGGTATGACACGTGAGTTTGCCATTTCATGTTTACTGAAAGTAGCAAACACCGGGTTCACAAGGTTTCCTAGATAGAAATTCCCCTTACGGAAGTAAGGTTCTTAGACTAACGCCACTTGGGCTGTACCATTTTGCATAAGTCTACAAAGATTGATCGTTGCTGTTCTTTTGTGCTGAAGATTGATCTGTGCTATTCTAACCGTAGCCGCTACCCAAACTAGGCAAGATTAAACTCTTAACAATCACAGCACAAAAAATAACAGCAACAATAAAGCCAGATCGGTATCGATTTGAGTGCGCCAAAGGCGAGGATGCACAGAATACACTGTGTAAAACGCATAATGCGAAACCATATAGGTGAAAATTTAAGCTAATTAATAACATCTTCATAATCCCGCCCTTATTCAGCCTCAAGTATGAGATTGAAGAAGGGCAGCTGATTGTCTCGGAGAAACACAAGGTCCACCGCGCTATTGCTCCGGTTAGCACAGTAAGGGCAAATACTGTGGAGGGTGCCCTGGTACTCCACAGGCTCCGTTTGCGATTAGGTTTTTATAAGACCCCCCTAACCATTCATTCCTAGGCACGGTAAGCATGAAGCCTCATCACACCATGAATTAGGGGTCATCTACCACTGGAACAGGCGGTCCGTAGTGCTATCCTTAGCCAGTTGAACTAACCGCTACCGACACTACACAGCTATCTAAGCTGATCGGGAAAAGAAGTTAATATTGGTGATCAACTTCATACGGGCCCGAAAAGCCGACAGCTGGTACACCATAAACTCGCTAGATGACGTTCCACCTGATTCATCTACCTTGGGCACTGCGTTCTTCTTTTTCTTGCATCAACCAGATATGTGGCAAAGTAGAATCCCCATAGGAAACGCTTGAAGGAATCTCTGTAAAAATCCACAGACCGAACTCTTCAAGGGATACACAGAGATAAACCCTAGAGAACTCTCCAGAAGAGAGAAACCTCCAAACGAAACATCTGTGAAATCCCTTGAATGAACTCCGTAAGAAATCCCCAGAAGGATCTCCGAGAGAAATCTCCAGAGCAGACTGCAAGTGAAATCTCCAGAAGGAGCTTCTGGGAAAACTCTAGGAAAAATCCCAAGAAGGAACACCTGGGCCAATCCACAGAAAGAACTCCTGGAGGACATTTCTTCCGGGGAATTTTTCAGCAGTTCCATCCGAGATTTCCCTGGTAGTTTTTTCCATGATCAATACCTTTCAAGTAATCATCTAACAATTCCTTAGGAGAATCTTCCAACTTTCCATGCTAAGGAATCCTCCTGCATTCGTAACCACGAGAAAAATACTCCAGCAGTTTCATTCGAGAGTATGCAGTCAGTTTCTAGATTGCCTCCGGAAAATCTTCCGGTCTGAGAATTTTTAAATAATGATTTTTGAGGAATCTAGTCTTTCCTACGCCAATTTATTTTTAAATGTACGAAAACTGGCTTTTCGAAATCAATCCGTACATGTGTATTTTTTTTTTTTCAAACTGCAAAACGGTGAGTCGATAAGGAGAGCGTCCAATATAGCTCTGGTCCTCACAAGTTTCTACCTCATGCTTCCACGGGTCCAGCGATGTCAAAGACCGCCAGCTAAGACTTGTGTGCTTAGCTGGTAGTGCAGCCTGAGCACTTTTGTCCTTCTGACTTCAGCTAGATTGAGGAGGTTCGACCCGAGCGTCTGTTCACCAAGGAGGTGCGGCTCAAACAGCGTCTGTTCTGGCATCCAGCGGCTGAGAAAAAAAATGCTGTATCACGCCCAGCTAGATCCGAGGTGGTAGCCCGATCAGCGTGGTCGTCCCAGTGTTAGTTGGGACGTTAAACAAAACTGGCACGATGGCCCTCCGGCGAGACAGGAGTGTTGGCCTAGGCCCAATAAGCCACCAGTAAAAATCCCCATTGCGAATAACATAGGAGAAAATACGACTCGATACAATCGGCAAAGACCCACGCGACGAAATAAGGGCTAGGTTTCGCCGGATGTGACAGGATAATCTACGACGAACTACATCCCCGCAACTTCGACATCGTGGCGTTGCAGGAACTTTGTTGGACTGGACAGAAAGTGTGGAAAAGCGGGCATCGAGCGGCTACCTTCTACTAAAGCTGTGGCATCACCAATGAACTGGGAACAGGATTTATAGTGTTGGGCAAGATGCGACAACGTGTGATCGGGTGGCAGCCGATCAACTCAAGGATGTGCATGTTGAGAGTTAAGGGCCGTTTCTTCAACTACATCATCATCAACGTCCACTGCCCACACGAAGGGAGACCTGATGACGAGAAAGAAGCGTTCTACGCGCAGTTAGAGCAAACATACGATAAAGTGACCAGATATATTTTGCATTGATGCGGGACACAGTCTTACATAATACAATTTGTAAGTGTTCAGTGATTCAGTTACCCTATTTCCCAAGAAAACACTTTATAATATCAAAATACAGGTAACAAATAGAAAAGTAAAAATATTTGTTGAATTTTCGAAAAATTCAGGAATTTTCATGAACTTTATTGACATGTTTATCAAAAATAGATAACGCAAAACAAAGTCCAAAATTGGAAAAAATAACAATAATGCAATACAACGAATCTATATTTGAAACAAAAGCATCAAATTAACATAAAGATATTTAAAAAAATGATGCCCCTGCATTATGATAAGGATGTTTTCAAATTTAAGTTAGAAAATGTACAATCAAAAGTCCTCTGAAGATCTCTCTTGGTAATATTTTGGAGATCCTTGTAAATGAATTTACATTTTTGATTTGTTCCTGAAATTTATTTCTTATAATTCCAAGAGAATTCTTTCGAAATGCCTGAATATTTCTTCATGAAAAATTTCTGTTCAAACATAAAAAAATTGCTAGAAAAAATTCAGGAAAGAATTTTTACAAAACAGTAACTTCTATAGACATTCCTTGATCATTTCTAAAAAATCCCCTGGAAAACCCGTCAATGGGAATCTTGGAAAAACTTTAAAAATACATTAAAACCCTTGCAAAACTTTGAAAAAAAATCGGGATTTTTTCAAGCATTTCTAGATGAAAAGCTGGAAGAGTTCTAGAAGGAACCCTTTAAAAATCCAGGAAAAAGCCTGTGGCAATTTCAAACTACCTTACTTAAGAAAATTTTGTAGGGACTGTAGCAATTAAAAAAAATCACCAATGTTCCTCGAGAATTTTTCCTGAGAGGCTACAAAGGCATTTTTCCAGTACTTTTTCGGGAATATTCGTATCTAACCTTGAAAAAGTCCAAAAACCTCCGGCCGAAACGTCGGTAGAGTAAAAAATAATTCGTTCTCGACTTAAAGACTGAGAAAGCCACCAGAATCATCGATCAACGCCATTACGCTTTGTTCATTGAAACTTTTCAGGCATTAACTCAATTTTTTTTTTTTTCAAAATAATCCATTTCCATTTCACTTCTCTTGGGATTTCCTGTATTACTCAACGCTTGAATCAGGGACTGTCCCGCATAATCCGGGACATCTGGTCACTTTAACATACGATGGTTGCTGGTTGTGAAAATCGTTGTCGGCGACATGAACGCACAGGTAGGAAGGGAGGAAATGTACAGACCGGTAATCGGGCGAAACAGTCTGCACGCCGTATCGAATAATAACGGCCAGCGATGCGTAAACTTTGCAGCCTCCCGTGGTATGGTAGTCCGAAGCACCTTCTTCCCCCGCAAAGATATCCACAAAGCCACCTGGAGATCACCCGACCTTCAAACAGAAAACCAAATCGACCACGTTCTAATCGACGGTAAATTCTTCTCGGATGTAACCAACGTCCGCACATACCGCAGTGCGAATATAGATTCGGATCACTACTTAGTCGCTGTATGCATGCGCTCAAAACTTTCGACAGTTATCACCACGCGTCGAAGTCGAACGCCGCGGCTCAACATCGAGCAACTTCGTAACGTAGAGGTGGCTCAAGACTACACGCAGCAGTTAGCAGTGGCCCTACCAACGGAAGACCAGCTTGGCGCAGCTACACTTGAAGATGGCTGGAGGGACATCCGATCCGCCATAGGTAGTACCTCGGCTAAAGCACTAGGCTTTGCGACTCCGAATCACAGAAACGACTGGTACGACGGCGAATGTGAACAGTTGAAAAACGAGAAGAATGCAGCATGGGCGTGAATGCCGTACGAGAGCGAATGAGGCACGTTACAAACAGGCGCGGAACAGGCAGAACTCAGTCTTCCGGATGAAGAAGCGCCAGCAGGAAGAACGAGATCGCGAAGCGATGGAAGAGCTGTACCGCGCAAAGGACACACGAAAAATCTACGAGAAGCTGAACCGCTCGCGCAGAGGCTTTGTGCCACATGCCGACATGTGCCGAGATAATCACGGGAATACTCTCACGAGCGAGTGTGAGGCGGTCAAGAGGTGGCGGCAGCATTACGATGAGCACCTCAATGGCAACGTTGCAAGTACCGAAGGTGGCGTGGTAACACATCTTGGAGTATGTGCACAGGACGAAAAACTTCCGGCCCCTGACCTCCAAGAGATTGAGGAGGTGGTTGGCCGGTTGAAAAACAACAAAGCCGCTGGAGCAGATCAACTACCAAGCGAGCTTCTAAAATACGGTGGAGAAGCACTGGTGAGAGCACTACACTGGGTCGTTACCAAAATTTGGGAGGAGGAAGTATTACCGAAGGAATGGATGGAAGGGCTCGTTTGTCCCATCTACAAAAAGGGTGATAAGTTGGATTGCGAGAACTGTCGCGAGATCACACTACTGAGCGCTGCCTACAAAATACTCTCTCAAATTTTATGCCGCTGTCTATCACCGATTGCAAGAGAGTTCGTGGGGCAATATCAGGCTGGATTCATGGGTGAACGCGATACAACGGACATGATGTTCGTCATCCGCCAGGTGTTGCAGAAATGCCGCGAATACAACGTGCTCACACATCACTTGTTCATCAATTTAAAATCAGCGTATGATAAAATCGCTCGAGACCAGTAATGGCAGATTATGCACGAATATGGATTCCCGGAAAACTGATACGATTGATCAAAGCGAAAATGGATCGATGGATGTGCGTAGTTTGACTCTCGAGTCCCTTCGAATCTCGCAGAGAGTTACGGCAAGGTGATGATCTTTCGTGCTTGTTGTTCAACATTGCTTTAGAAGGTGTAATAAGGAGAGCGGGGATAAACACGAGTGGAACGATTTTCACGAAGTCCGTTCAGCTGCTTGATTTCACTAATGATATTGATTTTATAGCTCGTGCATTTGAGACGATGGCGGAAACGTACATCCATCTAAAAAGTGAAGCCAGGCGAATCGGATTAGTCATTAATGTGTCGAAGACAGAGTACATGATGGCAAACGGCTCCAGGGAGGAATCACCGCGCCCACCCCCCGAATTTATATCGACGGTGATGTAATCGAGGCGGTTGAAGAATTCGTGTACTTGGGCTCACTGGTGATCGCCGACAACGACACCAGCAGAGAAATTCAGAGGCGCATTGTGGCAGGAAATCGTGCTTACTTTGGACTCCGCAGAACTCTACGATCAAATAAAGTTCACCGTCACACGAAGTCAACTATCTACAAAACGTTGATTAGATCGGTTAGATCTTCTATGGGCACGAACCATGGACCGTACGTGCAGAGGATCAACCCGCCTTTCTTGAAGTTTTTGAACGGAAGGTGTTGCGTATCATCTATGGCGGAGTGCAGATGGAAGACGGGACTTGGAGAAAGAAAATGAACAACGAGCTGCATTAGCTGCTGAGAGAACAAACCATCGACGTCCACACCGCAAAAATCGGGAGACTACGCTGCCGTTCTACGCCCGATTGTCCCATGTTGTATGGGAATCCCATATAACATGGGACAACTATGCGTAGAACGGCAGTACGGTGGGCAGGTCACGTCATCAGGATGTCGGATAGCAACCCGACTTAAATGGTTCTCGACAGTCATCCAACCGGTACAAGAAGACGTGGTGCGCAGCGATCTGGATGGGTCGATTAAGTGGAGGACGATCTGCGCAGAGGACCCTACGCAGAGTGCAGAACTGGAGACACACAGCCATGGACCGAGTAGAATGGAGACGGCTACTATGTACAGCCGGGGCCAGTCAGGCCTTAGCCTGGCCGGTAGGTAAGAGTTTTATTTAAACTGAGAATTCTGCTTGCTTTTCCATTTATGTATACAGCTGATACATCTGCTGAAGACAAAGCACTGAATTAAGTTAAATTTCGTTTTGCGTCAGGTGAACACAGTAAATCAAGCAGCGTTTTCTTCTGTATTGTGAGAACAATCTAGTCAATAACTCGAACAATCAATCAGCCAAATAAACTTATAATAATAGTAATGGAGCACCATACTCGAAATAGAGAACCCTGCCATAAAACAACAAAACAGCATGACTCAAATCACCGTATGTAAGCGTCCAAAAGAGAGCAAATCCGAGGCAGGAGAAGAACTTGTGAAAGAGTTCGATTTTTCCATGATTATGGTTTACATGTTTACCAAAGAATGGGATAAACGCCGCTAGTCGAATTCGAACAAGCGTGCAAGTAGCAGTACCTATACCTCTTTATTTCGATGAATGTTTGTTTCTCCACCAAACGCTGAGATTTCGCCGCAGCTTCGGTCAATTGGTAAGGCAACGGACGGCAAACAATGGAAAGTACACCATCACTAGGAAGGGGGCGAAAAAAATGAATTCTCCGTTCCCAGACGCGAAAGGCCGCCCGTCCGAACCGGAGAAAAGTTCCGCCGACCAAGCATGATAATTTTAACGAGCTTAAACTATGCAAATGAAGACGTAAATAGAAATTAATCATGTATGAAGGATACCCCATCCCATCCATCTCGTTGTGGATTGTGGCCGGCCGGTCTTCGTAGAAGAAGGAACCACACGCCCGGACGACGGGTCTGCGGTGGTTCACATGAAGATCTGGGTTAGCAGCAGCCAACAGTCAGTCGCCCGCCGCCGGTCGATTTGAGTCATGCTTTTGCTCTGTTTTTATGATTCGTTTGACTATAGATCAGGGGTTTTCAACCGTAGAGGTGGATACCTAGGTACCCAATCAACATGTTTAGGTTAACTAGATTCGAAGAAGTATTTAGGGTCTGTTCCAATTGGCGGATTTAAATTAATTTTCACTTAAATTTGACAGTTCAACACTTAAACTTGACAGTTGTCCTAAGGAAATAATTATCGGACTGTCAAGTTCATCTGAGATTATTTTTAGGCGTTTCGCCAGAACAACAACATAAATTACTTCAGGAAATCCTCCAGGAACTTCTTCAGGAATTCTTCGTGGAATACTTCCAGGGATTTTTTGGAAAGTTTTTTTTTCAAAAAATCATCCACTAATTCTTCCATGAACACCCGTAGGCTCCTTCAGGAAACTTTTAGTAAATCCTCAAAAAAAAAACTATTGGGATAGCTCTAAGAATTCGTCCGAGAATTCCTTCAGGGTTTTCCTCAGAAATACCTCCGAAAACTGTTGAGGAATTACTCCAAAAATTCCTCCCGAAATTCCTCAAGAAGCTCCTTTGGGAATTACTCCAGGAATTCCTCCAGGAGCTCTTTCAGGTATTCCTAAATAAGTTCTTCTTGGAACTCCACCATGAAGTCCTCCAAGAATTCCCCAAGGAAAATCTCCAAGAATTCATCCAGGAATCCCTTCAAGACATCTGCCTAGAATTATTTCAAAAATCCCTTCAGGAATTCCTCTAAAAATCATACAGAACCTTCCGCAGGGTTGTTTCGGGGGATTATAGGAGCCTTTCAAGGGTATTGCGTCCTTTTTGGCGTTTTCATGGGATTACGTGGAATTCAGCGGAATTTCAATAGTATTGAGTGGGTTTCAGGGGCGTTCCAAGGAACTGTAGGGGCAATTCAAGGGATCTCATGAGCTTTTGAAGGACATTGTAAGAGGTGTGAGGGGCGTATTTCAGAGTCATTTAAGAGAGTTTCAGGGTATTTCAGGAACATGTTAATGGCGGTTTAGGGGCGTTTGATGGCATTTCAGGGGCGTTTCAAGGGGATTTTCAGGTTCGTTTCAAGAGGTTTATGGACCCTATTAAAGGCGTCCAAAGGGGTTTTAGAGGCATTTCAAATTGATTATGATGATTTCAAGGGCGTTTCAATGGGATAACGGAGGTTTCAGGGGCGTTTCAAGGCATTTTAGGTCAGGGTCGTATCAGGGAGTTTCAAGACAATCTTTAAATCAAAGGGTTTTTCAGGGTATTTTAAAAGATATTGTGTTAGGGTCTCTAAAATCCTTTGAAACTTCCTGAAATGCCTACAAGATCCCCCTGAAACCCCCTCAACCCCATGTAACGCACCTAAGTCAGTCCGAAACCCGCGAAAACTCATCGTAACGCCTCTGAATCCCGCCGAAAATGGTCTGAAACATTCTGAAATGCCTCCAAAATCCCCCTTAAACTCCCTCGGACCCCATGTAACGCACCTGAGAGGCTCCGAACCCCCAGAAAACTTCTCGAAACGCTTAAGTAACGCCTCTGAATCCCGCCGAAAATGCTCTGAAACGTCGGGAAATGCCTTCAAAATTCCCCAGAAACCCCCTCGGACCTCATGTAACGCACCTGAGAAGCTCCAATCCCCTTGAAAACTCCTCCGTAACGCTTCCGTAACGCCTCTGAATCACGCCGAAATGGTCTGAAACATCCTGAAATGCCTCCAAAATTCCCCTAAAACCCCCCGGACCCCATGTAACGCACCTGAGAGGCTCTGAACCCCCCGAAAGCGCCTCGTAACGCTTAAGTAACGCCCCTGAATTCTACCGAAAATGCTCTGAAACGTCCGGAAATGCTTCTAAATCCCCCCTTAAACCCGCTCGAACCCCATGTAACGCACCTCAGAAGCTCCAAACCCCCCCTAAAACTCCTCCGTAACGCCTCTGAATCACGCCGAAAATGGTCTGAAACGTCGGGAAATGCCTCGAATATTCCCCTGAAACTCCCTCGGACCCCATGTAACGCACCTGAGAAGCTCCGAACCCCCCGAAAACTCCTCCGTAACGCTTCCGTAACGCCTCTGAACCTCGCCGAAAATGCTCTGAAACTTCCAAAAATGCCTCCAAAAATCTCCCTCAACCAAAACCCCTACAAACGCCTCCGCAACGCTTCTGATAAAATGCTCTGTGGCTTCCTGAAATGACTCCGAAACCCCCTTAAGACCCACTTGGACCCCATGTAACGCACGTGAGGATATGACCTTCGGAAACACCCAAAAACGTACCTGTAACCTTCCTTTGCTCTCCCCTGTAAACCATAATAGCCGCCGTTGCTATAGTTCCCGTCATTATTTAATATTATTATGCACAATATTGGTTCTGAGTAGCTTTCCCTGTTTTTATGCAGGGCATAAAAAAAGGTGCATAGGGTAATTGATCCGATCATGGAGGAGTTAAGCGCTGGGTTCATGTTTAAACCACAATTGTATCGCCCCAAGCAAACTTTTTACATGGATTGAATTGAAAATAATAAAATCCATCCTTAATCTACGGGAAAATAACGAAATATTGCCACTTTGATGTTGTTATGAGCATTTTATTCGTTTTTATCTGAAAGATCATTGTGTTCCTAATGTTGCGGTATGTGTTCCTAATGTTGCGGTATTTTGTTCCTATTGTTGCGGTATCCCATTGAAATCATATGGGATACCGCAACATTAGGAACACTACCGCAACAATAGGAACACAGCAGCAAACACATTTATGAAAATATTTTTTTAAAATAGGTTTTTGGGCAAATCTTAAGCAAACAAATGGTGCAATCTCATAATTTAAGCACCATACATCTATTAAAAATACCTTTTGGTAACATTTCAGTCGAAAAAGTGCTCAATTGCCATTACCGCAACAATAGGTACTACCGCAACGATGGGAACAATTACCCTAAATTAAAAGTGCATAAAAATAACATGCATAAAAAGAGGCTTCAGTGTACCTGGAAAGATTATTTGAGGAATTCTTGGCGAATGTCCAACTATCACAATATCGAGTTGCTCGTAGCATTGCGGGGTCTAATGGACATCAACGTGACTAAATTCTTAAGAATCTTAAGAAAATGAATTCCAGAGTAGTTTGGATGACCTAGATCACCTAATTCATGTACCATGAATATTCTAGGAGAGCTTTGAGGATATCTGAGTACCATGGACTATGTTCTGTGATCGTGTATAAAATTTGGTATAGGATGTTGGATTTGTGACATAAGCTTCTCGGAGTACTTTGGAGGCCTTAGAATAGCTCTGGGATCAAAACTTCAACAGACTATGATGGGTAGTAATACATTGCATGTCAAGAATCAGTGAAAACTATTGGTGATTAGCAAAAAGATGAAATTTGAGTAAAAACATGTAGAATTTATAAAAAAAATACAAAAAAGCCACGTATTTTCAGCTACTAGCAAAAGGGGGGAGGGTGGGGAGGGTGCAAAGGGGGAAGGTTCCATGCATATCTTAGCACAACTATTTCCCTTGACTATAAAAAGAATCCAGGGTAAAATATTTAAAAACAAAGGAGAAATTGCATTTCTGCCAAAAGTAGATCGTCTCGGGTGTTTACGGGTTAACCCTCGAACGATCGCGCTGTTGTATTTTGTACAACACGTTGAAAAAAACTCGCTTTTTGTACTCAGCATTAGCGTGGTGCTGACGCAGGTAATCAACCGCGCGAGTTACGGAAGGTTAAGTGAAAATTAATTTTAATTCTCCAATTGGAACAGACCCTTATAACCATCTTGAACCAAAAAAATATCATGTAGGGATAAACTATAGAGGCCCTAAAAATATTAGGTCATTGAAATGTTCTTTGGGTAATATGTTCACCAAAAGAAAAAAAAAGTAAACCTTGTTGGCTACAAAGTAACTTTACTCCAATGCCGTGCGTATAGTAGGGCATCGTCTTCTTCGGTATTGGGCGATATTCCTGTTCCATTCTTTCATACGACATTCGCACAATGTGTCCAGCCCACTTAAGTCTGTCGTATTTTATACATTTCACAATATTCGCTGCATTGTACACTAGGTAAAACTATTGATACGCCATAGGTAAAACATTACGAAAAAAAGTGATGTTGAAGATTATTTTACTTCCTTTTTACCCATTATTTTTAATTACAGCTCTGCAAAACACACTACTTAAGACCTCGATCGCAACAACGTTCATTAATCGATCGAGAATCCCTGGCCTAGACCATCCGACACAGGTAGGTAGGTATGGGGATCATCGTGTAGCGAAATAAAGGACGGACTTCGCCGCCGCTGCCAGCCACTGACGGATCGGAGTAGGTACCACTGTTAGCCGTTTATTGATTTAAATTCATAATTCATACGTTTACTGTTTTGTGGCGCCATCACTACTGTTCGCGGTTCACTCCCACCCATTTCGGGTCTCGGCCGACGGCGGGTTCATTTGCTGGGCTGCTGGCGTTTGATATTATGCTGGGATTATTTGATCGTGCATGATGATGATGGGCGCAATTGGGCTGCAAGACCGGTCCCTAACAAGGCTATCATTTGTGGGTTCATTGTTGGGCTCTTTTCTTTCTCGATGATCTGCCGTACACTATTATTTGGCTTGACATGAGTACGTTGGGGAATGTGCTTCTGTACGATGTAGGATGGAAGCATGTATCATGATTTAAACATGTGTTGATGATAGTTTCAAAGAAGAAATATTTCTTATTTATTAGTACATACCTATTTTACTATATGATATTCAGGCCTTTTGTACAAAACTCAAACTAAGTAGTGGTATACTTTTCGATATTTTCACTAAAAAGTTTCTCAAGAAGTTTACCATCTTGATTAGAAGTATGAGTACAACTCATCGTGGATTGGTTTAAGGAGAAACTTCAGAGAATACAAATATGGCTGCCACAATGGACGACTTGGACCCCTACTCACGTTTTCAAGAGCACCAATCTTAAAAATTCGTAAACAAATGTGCTCGATTTGGAAAAGCTGCCTCTTTTTGCAAGTGAGCAAAGCCAGGATGAACAAGTGTGGCTTGGTTCGATGCTTCGTTCGTCAGATTTGTGCCTCTAAAGTTTGTATGCAAGATTGCAAAGGGATTTGTTGATGTTTCACCTTAAGATCTTTCTGAATTTTTTCAAGAAAAAAAAAACAGCAGTGGTTTGTGTTTATCACAATGCTTCAAGAATAAGTCCTGAATTACCACCGAAAGTTCACAAAGTTGAAAGTTGAAGTATTCATAAAGAAAGTTCACAAGTGATTGTTCAGTTCTACAAGAGGTCAATTATTTCTGTTAAATTAGTTCAGATCCGTTTTCTAAACAGTTCATTATCAAGTTCAATGTTATATAATACATATAAAAAATAATAGGCTGTTAAGTATCATCAATCAATAAATATAAACATAAATTTGACTCAGTCCAACCCACAACCTATAGGAAGAATAAGAGTGACAATCTGCAAAATGGCATGTAATATTTATAGATCCGCCCGCAAACAATCCCCCCTCCCCCATCACACATCGATTGTCACATCAACGTCCAAATTGATCGTTAAAACTGTCAAGCCTTATACGTCTATTTACATTTAACCAGATCGAAAAGGCACCATACAATCCACATGGCAAGTGTCGCAGGGAAATTCACACCTTCCAGCCTGGCTCTTCTTATCCGGAATCGCATCACTCCACCTTCCACCAAAGATGATTTGATAGAAACACTCTCGGAAGTGTGCGTCCCCTCGTTCGGTTCTAAATTGATTGCAGAAATCGGATCAACGGCTTCGCAACCACCCAGAAGCAAAATGGAACAAACCACACGATGACGATGAGGACGACAACGACGACGATGACAAGGGTGATTGCAATTTCACCCCTCTTGGCTCAGGATCGAGAGAATCTGGAGGAGAGTGAAAGTCATCGTCGTTCCCTACTTCGAAGTGCTTGTAAAATTCGCAAAACATACATTCGGCTTTATGGTTATCAGAGCCACAGTGCGTGGGTGAAATATTGGCGTAGGCGATGCATACCGTGCGTGTGGCAAAAAAAGAATACCAAGTCAAGTGAGGTATCATTTCTCATTGCTGCGGAATGGCGAAGGATGTTGGCCGCTCTGTTGCAGCAGTAGATCTTTATTAGGATCAAATTGTGCAAGGGTGCCACTTGTGTAGAGGATGGTTATGTAATATTTTCGCAAGTACCACAATCTGGATGGGAAATGGGAAGGGGAGATCTGAATTTCACATATTTTTATTTGAATGCAAAATTTGCAGGGCTTTTCAACTGGCTGCTTAATGTTGTAAAACGGTAAGTAATCGGGTATATTATGTGATAATGGAGTGTAAAGTGGTTTATTGATGTTGGATGGAAGGAAAAAGAGATGCAGTTTAGTTGTTTCGTAAAATAATTTGATCAGTATACAGTAAAAAGTATGTGTATGATTTGTCAAACAATACTTATTCGATAAAGCTTCATGGCTGATTTGTTTAGCTTAGACTGATAGATTAGAACGTTCCCTTTAGAGGCACGTTACCCTCCAATTGGAACATATGTACTTACTTGATACTTGATAGGCTACAACTCGTGGCGATGAGTCTTCGCCGAATAAAGCATTCGCCTCCACTGGTTCCAGTCCTGGGCCAGTCGCTTCCCATTGCTCTGAAACTTTCGAGTTCTTAGGTGGGTACTTACTCCACATCTGCAAAAAGCCAACGTGTGCGTGGCCTACCACGAGCCCACGGCCTCTTCCTGGTTCTCTGCTGAATATGGTTTTAGCTTGTCGTTCCTCCGGCATACCAGCTACGTGCCGAGCCTACCGCAGCCTGCCGTGTTTTATTCGATTCACTATATCCATCTCTTTATATACTTGGTACAATTCGTGGTTTGTGCGACGCCGCCAGATGCTGTCCTCCAGTTTACCGCCGAGTATTGTTCGCAGCACTTAACGTTCGAAGACTCCGAAGGCTGTCCGATAAGCTTCTCTTAACGTCCTCGATTCATGGCCGTATGAAGCGACCGGAAGAATCAGAGTCTTGTACATCGCGAGTTTTACCTTCGTTTGCAGCCTACGGGACTTCGCAGACCAAAAAAGGCCCGATTCGCAGCTGCAATCCGTCTTTTCACCTCGCGGGTGACATCGCACGTTACTAGAGTACCAAGATAAACAAATTCGTCCACAACATCAAACTTTTCAAAACTCAGTACAACTTCGTCACCACTACCACGACCGGACCGACGTTGACCACCAACAATCATGTACTTGGTCTTAGTGGTGTTAATCGTTAGTCCAAATCCTCGCAGTCTCCCTTTTAAAAGGTATGAACGCCTCTTCCACGACCCGACCGTCGCGACGGTCGATCCCGATGATGTCGATATCTTCCGCGAAGCCCAGGAGCATATATGCGACCTCGTGACAACGGTTCCGTTCCTTTGCACACCAGCTTTCCTTATCGCTCTTTCCAGCGCGATGTTGAACAGTAAGTTCGAAAGAGCATCGCCCTGCTTCAGCCCGTTTAAGGTTACGAACGATGACGAAATTTCATCCGCAACCTGTACACTTGCTTTCGAACCGTCAAGCGTCGCACGAATCAACCTAATCAGCTTCGCCGGAAAACCATGTTTGATCATAATCTGCCGTTTTCGATCACCCCGCGGCAGATTGTCGATAAATTTCGGGAGTACAACTTGCAGACCCATCATTTGTTTATTGATTTCAGGGCGGCGTACGATTCAGTGAAGATATACCAGTTATGGCTGATTATAATCTATCTATATATATATAAAAATGAGTTTGAAGTCCCTTTGAGACAACAAAACTCACGAACGGATGAACCGATGGGCATGACCCCTGCATGGTTCGATTCGTATTCGTGGTGGGTGTGTTTATAAGTAGTCAAAGTTACGAAAACCAACTAAAAAAGGATGAAAATTGATAAAGTGTCGATTTTTCATGAGCTAGGAATAAAAAAAACCGATCGAAATGAATTCAATCTAGAGTGCCATGTTGCAAGACCTTAACAACTGTCAAACCACCAAAACATGGCAAGGCAAAGTTTGCCGGGGCAGCTAGTCTATTATAATAATAAATGATCGAACATGGTTTTCCGGCGAAGCTGATTAGGTTGATTCGTGCGACGCTTGACGGTTCGAAATGGCAGCTATATTATCGCTCAATTAAAAATTAGAAATTAGCAATAAACTTGTTTAAAATCGCCTAACACTTTGTATGGGTGAAGCAATAAAAATTCAGGTTTTTGTTGAATAACTGGAAATTCTATGGATATTTTTCAATAGTTTTTTGTGCAGATGATAAAAAGAAGGAACATTTCTCTGTTGTTAAAGACTTTGAATGTTTTTAAATATTTTTCTGTGAGATATTGGCTATTGCTAGTTTTTGCCGGTTCAGTGCGCGTTAATATTTTAGTCATCGAAAACCCATATGATATTCGCCGACGAAGGACTCCTCAATCGGCCTCAGCCTATGAACAGAATTCCGGACAAAATTTTGTACGCTGAATTGAGAAGTGTTATTCCTCTGTAATTCGCGCACTCCAGTCGATGCCCTTTTTTGTATAGAGGGCAAATGAGACCATTCAACCAACTAGCAGGCAGTTCTTCCTTTTCCCATATATGCAATATAATATCGTGTAAGAGTTGATACAGCTGCTCACTAACGTGCTTGAGAAGCTCAACTGGGAAATCGTCCTTCCCAGCAGCCTTATTGTTCTTCAGCCCTCCAATGGCTGTCTTGACCTTGTCTAGCAATGGAGGTTCCACAGCTTTTCCGTCGTCGTCGATTAAAATTCTGTCTGTCGCTTTTCTATTCCCACCGTTCAACAATTCCTTGAAGTGCTTTCTCCACCTGGCTGCCACCATTGTTCGGCGGTTCGACTCCGTATGAAGTTGATCACCAATATTAGCTTCAATTCTCGATCAGCCTAGATATCTGTGTAGTGCCTGTATCGATTGTCTCAATTGGCCAAAAATAACACTATGGACCGCCTGTTCCGGTAGTAAGAGACCACCAACAGATGACTCCTAATTCATGGTGTGATGGGGCTTCATGCTTACCGTGCTGAGGAATGAATGGCTAGAAGGGTCTAATAAAAATTTAACCGCAAACGGAGCCTGTGGAGTACCAGGGCGCCCTCCACAGTATGTTGCCCTTACTACCCTAACCGGTGCAATGGTGCAGTGGACCTTGTGTTTCTCCGAGAAAATCAGCTGCCCTTCTTTAGTCTCCCTTAAGGCCAAATAAGGGCGGGATTATGAAGATTTTTTTAATAAGTTTAAATTATCACCTATATGGTTTTGCATTATGCGATTTACACAGTATAGTCTGTGTATTCTCGCCTTTGGCGTCTTCCAATCGATACCGATCTGGTTTTATGGCTGCTGTTCTTTGTTGTGCTGTTATTGCGAAGAGTTTAATTTTACCTATTTTAGGTAGTGGCTAAGGTTAGGATAGCTAAGATCAATCTTCAGCATAAAAGAACAGCAACGATCAATCTTTGCAGACTTATGCAAAATGGTTCAGCCCAAGTGGCCTTGGCCCAAGAACCTTACATCCATAAGGGGAATTTCTATCTTTGAAACTTTGTGAACCCGGTGTTTGCTACTTTCAGTAAAAATGAAATGGCAAACTCGCGTGTCATGCCTCGAGCCTGTGTACTTGACAACAACGCAATAATTGCTACACTCATCTCTGAACTAACCACCAGAGATGTATGTGCTATCACAATTGATGTATCTGTTGGAAACCTCAACAGGAAATACGTCTATTGTTCGGTTTATTTACCGCATGATGAACCATCCCCTACGGATGCTTTCAAACAAGTAATCGCATACTGTACTTCAAAAGGCCTTCCGCTAATTGTTGGCAGTGATGCTAATGCTCACCATATCGTCTGGGGCAGCTCAGACATTCACTTGAGAGGCTCTAGTTTGATGGAGTACTTAATTCATTTATTTAGTTCACATCAAATTCATGATAATACTGAATCAACAATTTGCCGCCATAATACTCGATTGGCAGCTGCAGCTCTCCATCCTCGGTCACGCCCAACACTCGCCAGATCACGCTCCACCTGGTCCGCCCATCGTGCTCTCTGCGCTCCACGCCTTCTTGTGCCAACCGGATCAGTTGCAAACACCAGCTTTGCAGGGTTGTTGTCCGGCATTCTTGCAACATGCCCTGCCCACCGTATCCTTCCGGCTTTGGCCACCTTCTGGATGCTGGGTTCGCCGTAAAGTGCAGCGAGCTCGTGGTTCATTCTTCTCCGCCACACACCGTTCTCCTGCACACCGCCGAAGATCGTCCTTAGCACCCGTCGCTCGAAAACTCCGAGTGCTTGCAGGTCCTCCTCGAGCATCGTCCATGTCTCGTGTCCGTAGAGAACCACCGGTCTTATTAACGTCTTGTACATGGTACATTTGGTGCGGGGGTGAATCTTTTTTGACCGCAGTTTCTTCTGGAGCCCATAGTAGGCACGACTTCCACTGATGATGCGCCTTCGTATTTCACGGCTCACGTTATTGTCAGCCGTTAGCATGGAACCGAGGTAGACGAATTCTTCTACCACCTCGAAAGTATCCCCGTCTATCGTAACATTGCTGCCAAGGCTTGTCCTGTCTCGTTCAGTCCCACCTACCAGCATGTACTTTGTCTTAGCCGCATTCACCACCAGTCCGACCTTTGCTGCTTCACGTTTCAGGCGGGTGTACAGTTCTGCCACCGTTCCAAATGTTCTGGCAATAATATCCATGTCATCCGCAAAACAGACAAATTGGCTGGATTTCGTGAAGATCGTACCCCGGCTGTTGAGCCCGGCTCGTCGCATAACACCTTCCAGGGCGATGTTGAATAGTAGGCAGGAAAGTCCATCACCTTGTCGTAGCCCCCGTCGAGATTCAAATGAACTGGATAGCTCACCCGAAATCCTTACGCTGTTCTGCACACCGTCCATCGTTGCTCTTATCAGTCTAGTCAGCTTCCCGGGAAAGCTGTTCTCGTCCATAATTTTCCATAGCTCTGTGCGGTCGATACTGTCGTATGCCGCTTTGAAGTCGATGAACAGGTGGTGCGTTGGGACCTGGTTTTCACGGCATTTCTGGAGGATTTGCCGTGCGGTAAAGATCTGGTCCGTTGTCGACCGGCCGTCGATGAAACCGGCTTGGTAACTTCCCACGAACTCATTTACTTTAGGTGAAAGACGACGGAAGATGATCTGGGATAGCACTTTGTAGGCGGCATTCAAAACGGTGATCGCTCGAAAGTTCTCACACATTAACTTGTCGCCTTTCTTGTGGATGGGACAGATTATCCCTTCCTTCCACTCCTCCGGTAGCTGTTCGGTTTCCCAGATCTTGACTACTAACTGGTGCAGACAGGTGGCCAACTTTTCCGGGCCCATCTTGATGAGTTCTGCTGCGATACCGTCCTTACCAGCCGCTTTGTTGTTTTTGAGCTGGTGGATGGCATCCTTAACTTCCCTCAGCGTGGGAGTTGGTTCGTTCCCGTCCTCTGCTGCACCAACATAGTAATTTCCTCCGCTGCCTTGGTCCTCCGTGCCTACATTTTCTTCGCCATTCAGGTGCTCGTCGAAGTGCTGCTTCCACCTTTCGATCACCTCACGTTTGTCCGTCAGGAGGCTCCCTTCCTTATCCCTGCATATTTCGGCTTGCGGCACGTAGCCTTTGCGGGATGCGTTGAGCTTCTGGTAGAACTTGCGTGTTTCCTGTGAACGGCACAGCAGTTCCATTTCCTCGCACTCCGCTTCTTCCAGGCGGCGCTTTTTCTCCTGGAAGAGACGGGTCTGCTGCTTCCGCTTCTGTCTGTATCGCTCCACATTCTGTCGGGTTCCATGCTGCAGCATTACCGCCCGCGCTGCATCCTTCTCCTCCAGAACCGCTCTGCACTCCTCGTCGAACCAATCGTTTCGTCGACTCCGTTCTACGTACCCGATAGTACTCTCGGCTGCGTTGTTGATGGCTGCTTTCACTGTACTCCAGCAGTCCTCTAGAGGGGCCACATCGAGCACACCCTCGTCCGGCAACGCGGCCTCGAGATTCTGCGCGTATGCGGTGGCGACATCCGGTTGCTTCAGTCGCTCTAGATCGTACCGGGCGGCCGCCGGTAATGTACGTTGTTAATAACGGAGAGTTTTGGGCGCAGTTTAACCATCACCAGGTAGTGATCGGAGTCGATATTAGCGCCACGATAGGTCCTGACGTCGATAATGCCGGAGAAGTGCCGTCCATCAATCAGAACGTGGTCGATTTGCGATTCCGTTTGTTGTGGTGATCTCCAGGTGTAACGATACGGGAGGCTGTGCTGGAAGAAGGTGCTACGAATGGCCATGTTCTTGGAGGCGGCGAAATCGATGAGGCGTAGGCCATTTTCGTTCGTCAGCTGGTGGGCGCTGAACTTTCCAATCGTCGGTCTGCATTCCTCCTCCTGGCCTACCTGAGCGTTTAGATCCCCTATGATGATCTTGACGTCGTGGTTTGGGCAGCGGTCGTACTCGCGTTCGAGCTGCGCGTAAAATGCGTCTTTGTCATCATCAGTGCTTCCGGAGTGAGGGCTGTGCACGTTTATTATGCTAATGTTGAAGAATCGGCCCTTGATTCTCAACCTGCACATTCTTTCGTCGATCGGCCACCAACCGATCACGCGCCTCTGCATGTCGCCCATCACTATAAAAGCTGTTCCCAGCTCACGTGTGTTGCCGCAACTCTGGTAGATGGTATGATTACCTCTAAACGTTCGCACCATAGATCCTGTCCAACACACCTCCTGCAGCGCTACGATTCCGAACCCGCGGTCCTTCAGTATATCGGCGAGTATGCGGGTGCTCCCGATGAAGTTGAGAGATCTGCAGTTCCACGTACCGAGCTTCCAATCGCAAGTCCCTTTTCGTCGCTGTGGTCGTCGCCATTGGTATCGGTTCGCATTCTTCTCTTGTTGATTTTCCGGTGCTAGTCTTTTTTACGGCTGGCTCGCAGGGCCTGACACCAACCCACTAACGCAGGGAGCTGGGCTTACCTTCCCGGAAGCTACGGGTTCTGGAGTACTTAAGTAGTACAGATTTTGCATTACTTAACATAGGCAACCGCTTAACCTTCATGGTATCTGCTAGAGAGGAAGTGTTAGACATAACGTTTAGCTTTAGCGAATCTTTAGTTGATCATCGCTACATCTTTTTTGAACATGTGAATGTTTATTCGCAAACATTGCGTTACAGGAACCTCCGGTCAACCAACTGGGATCTCTTTACCGATTTGGTTGCAGCCAAATTTCATGGATACTCACCATCTATTGACACTCAAAGTGATTTAGATGATGCCGTTGATACTACAACGACCTTCATCATGGAAGGTTTTGAAGAAGCATGCCCTCTACGGTCTGTGAAGATTACAAGAAGAAACCCTTAGTGGAACTCTGATCTGGCGAAACTCAGGAAACAATGTAGAAAGAGTTGGAACAGACGACGTTCGGCTGGTTCGGAGGCTTTCAGGTCGGCTCGTAAGGCCTACCAGAAAGCTCTTCGGTCTGCTGAACGATCCGGCTGGAAAAACCTTTGTACAAATGTTTCCAGTCTGAGTTAAGCCAGTCGGCTGAACAAAATCCTTGCAAAATCTTAGGATTTTCAAGTGAGCGAACTTCGTCTGCCGAATGGTGATTTCACTTCCTTTAATGAGGAAGTTTTGAAATGTTTATTCAGTACATGTAAGATTCCACGGATGTGTGGATATTACATATTCGGGTGAACCTGATGTCTTTTCTTGTAGTTATGATTCTTCAGCTTCGGCTTGGAGTATCATAACTTTAGATTTGATTGAATGAGCACTAAATAGCTTTGCTCCTTTCAAATATATTAGGGCAGATTGGAGTTATCCTATTTTGCTTCAGAAGGGATTTGATTATTTCAAACATGTTTTGAAAAAACTTCTTGTTTGCAGTGTTGCTACAGTTTATATTCTCAAATCCTGGTGGGATATTATTATAAAGTTTATTCCGAAAGTGGGTCGTGCGTCGTATGAAGAAGCAAAGAGTTTCAGACCTATCAGTTTGAACTCTTTTCTTCTAAAATGCTTAGAACGCATTGTGGATCTTCACATCCATAATGCTCATCTGGCCAACGTACCTTTTCATGTGAACCAACATGCCTACCAATCTGGTAAGTCCACTGTGACTCTTTTAAACAAAGTTTATCGAGGGTGCCTTTGAAAACGTGCCTTTCGATGCCATATTGGAAGCCGCACGAGGTCATGGTATATCTCCAATGGTTTCCAATTGGGTTCACCAAATGCTTCACTCAAAAACCGACATCTCTTCTCGACATTGCGTCAAGCGGCGATTAGAAAATTGAGTGTTTGTGGATGCCCCCAAGGGGAAGTGTTATCACCACTTTTGAGGAATCTCGTAGCAGACACGCTATTGAGGCAACTCTATAATAGCGGTTTTCCTACTTATGGTTTTGCCGACGACTACCTAACATTGTTAGTCGGTATGTGCATCAGCACCCTTTTCGACCTGATGCAAAACTCTCTTCAGGTAGTTGAGGGTTGGTGTCGCCAATATGGCCTTTCGGTTAATCCGAGTAAACATCTATTGTTCTTTTCCCGGAAAAGCGAAACCGTAATGGTGTTCGACCTTTACATCTCTTTGATTCTGAAATCAATGTGATTGAACAGGTAAAGTACGTTGGAGTCATTCTTGATTCAAATCTTTCCTGGACACCTCATGTTGAGTTCAGAATCAAGAAAGCTTGTATGGCCTTCGGGCAATGCCGGCGAACCTTTGGCACAACTTGGAGTCTAAAACTCAAGTACAAATGGATTTACACAACTGTTGTTCGTCCATTATTGGCCTATGGATGTCTTGTGTGGTGGCCGAAGAGCGAAGCGAGAACGGTCCAATCAAAATTAGGACATCTCCAAAGGATGTGCTTAACCCTTGAGCAGTCGCGTTTTTGACTACCTGCAACGACGCCACGCTCACGCTGTGTACCACAAGCGTGCATTTTTCATGGTGTGTGTGCTCAGTACACGACGCGACTCTCAAAGTTCTCTTTGACGTTGCCCCACTACGTATTCATCTCAAACAAGAAGCAATTTCTTGCACTTACCTATGGGTACCGTAAACCGGAGTCAAATTGATTATCGGGGTGAAATTGATCATCCGCGGACTAAATTTTCATTCCCTATTAGCAATGTTTGCAAGTCTTAGTGATCATAAATTTTTACCTCATCTAGTTCGTAGATGTCTAAAGATGAGTGTGGACTTTTCAGCTTTTAGCAAAAGATAGCTTTACATTACTTTTTAAAGGGTTTTTCAATGTGTTTCTTACATAGTCGAAACCATTGGTTACTAAACAATCGGTTGCCACTAGGAGTACCAGTAAACTATCTTTTTTCACATTTTTGTGGAAGCTTGATTATGATGTGGTGTAGCTATTCTTGACATGAATCAGTAATAAAAGTATAATTTTTAGTTGAAAAAGTGATTAAATGTAGTTTAACTCTTTCATTTCAAAGGAAACTGCATACCTTTAGGCGATATTTGGTCAATTTCAAAATTTAAATGTACAATTTAACAGTCAAAATCATTAGTTGTAAGAGTTTTGACGCGTTATTCGTGTTTAGAAGGTCAATATTTAGTGGAGAAGGCAATTTTTCGTTCTTACCGATGTTCAATTTATGCTGATCAATTTCGCCCCAAAGTGGTATTTTCAATTTTTTGATTTTTGAAGTTATTTTACTTAAAGTATAAATTTGTTTAACAAATTTCTGTTACGTAGTTCAACAGAGATCCACTCGGTACTGGTTTTGAAGGAATAATTTTGCAAATATTTAAATTGCTACAAATGCTATCTGCAAAAGTTGTTTCAAAGTGATCAATTTGACCCCGGATTACGGTACTCGGTTTACTAGAGGAAACTCCTGTGAACCGCAGTTCAACACACACCTCGTTGTTTCCACTTTTGGTGAATTGGGACAAAATTATCCTTGCTTCAAGTGATCTTACAATTGCTTGTAATTTTCCATATAGGACATTTCCCACGACATTCCCTTCCCGAGAAGAGTACACATCTGGATATCTGGAGAGAAGTATTTCAGACGGCATCGTATGTTACACTGATGGCTCTCTTCTCGAAGGTCGAGCAGCTGCTGGTGTTTATTCTCGTGAGCTAAGGCTGTATCAGTCTTACTTACTTGGTAGACACTGCACCGTTTTTCAGGCCGAAATCTTTGCTCTTATGTGCTGAGTGCAATCAGCACTTCAGCCACACGTAATGGGCAATGTAAATAATTCTGTTCATATAGCCAGGCTGCTACTAAAGCACTTACTTCGGCTAACTCTAGGTTGAAAATAGTTAGGGTAAAAAATATAATTTGGACATGTATATAATTTGGACATGCACGGTGATGTATGCCTTGTTCCAGAGAGCTAATAAAAGTAGATACTTCTCAATATGGATTATTGGATCAAATAGACCCTATTCTGGTGACTTACGTTGAAAATACGCTTAGCAATTAAGAATTTACTTCAAAATTATCGAAAATGTAAATTATTTCACTAAAACCCCTCAAATGCACAGGTATGCAAGACGACATACACTTCGCAGTCACATACAATATTCGCCTCAAAATCGTTGAATTAATAATTGTAAGAAATTTAAAAGCCTAATTGCATTGAAACATGTTCAATAAAGAAGCATTAGGCAGCCAATCTCTTAACATTCATCTAGAACGCTTAAAATAGGTGATGTCCAAAATACATTACACGTTTTCTACTGTAAATATATTTTGGTCATCTGACGAACTACATGGGGATGCACTGCGATTGCATACTTGGAGGCGTATTCTGTGGGTCTGGCGACATTTTCTCGATTTTAACAAAAACTGTAATAGTTATCAAAATAGATGCCCGTTAAGCGGAGAAATTTGATTATTTGTAAGAAAATATTTGTTAATTTATGCTACTTCCATGATTTAGCAGTATTCATGGCTAAACATTGAGATAATTGCCCTGTCCAAATTATATATATCTTAGGGTGTCCAAAACATATATTCGGTGTCCAAAATGCAATTCTTACAGGCGATCGGAAATTGCGATTTTCTCAGCATAAAATGCTTTCGTTAAGGTTGTTGTCACCAGGAACACAAAGCACAATCATATTAAAAGCGTATTGGTAACTTTTCAAAATAATCAATTGCTTTCTAAGAAAGCTAGGTGACGATTTTTTCAACGTTGTCCTCAGCCTGTCCAAAATACATGAATTACCCTATCGCTTGTCGAACTCAAATCGAGGAGCTGAATTCAGCAAATGCTGTTCTCCTTGTACGGGTACCTGATCATTCTTCCATCGTTAGAAATAAATTGGCTGATGAGTTAGCTCGCACTGGAGGAGCTTCACATGACTTCATTGGTTCTGAGCCAGCTATTCCGATATACAAGTGTTGAGTCAAGCTTTAGATGGACACCTGGACTGCCACTCAGCATAAATAATATTGAAATAGTTTGGAGTCATGTCGTCAAACAAAAATTGTATTGTACTGAGCCATCTCTCGTGGTGGCGAAGTATCTAACAAATCGTCAAAGCAGAATTGCAGCATGCTGGTCAAAGCATTGACTGGCCACTGCCGACTCAGTTATTACATGGAGAATATTTAGCAAGCCAATTCATTTGTATGTGATAGCTGTGAATCCGATTATGGTACTTCGATTTGATTCGATATGTATCTGTCCAGTTTTTGCCCAACTGTGTTTCCGAGTATTCTGTAAACACTTATTAAGTGAAACTGACTTCAGAAACCCGAATCTTCAGGATGTTCTGTTGTTCTTAACCCGTTGTGGTATAGGCTCTCTTTACGCTTCATGCGTTTTTACGGTGCCCTTTTCAGAGCGCTGTTTGAACCCATTGTGGTATTATCATAATATCCTTCCTTTTCACACAGGTAGATGATGAAATGGGCTTGTATTATGGCGTTGGTACAAATATCCGAAATGGAGGATAACGTGTCTTTGGAGCCGGCCTTCTGGATCTGCTCAAAGTTTTCACACAAGTCTAAAAGGAGAGAGGGGATGGGTCTGACATGGCCAAATTTTGGTCTACGTGGCTTATGAACGGTCCCTGACCTGTTAATTTGTGCATTGAACTCTGAAGATATACGAATATTTCTATTAGCAAAACTCAGGTGCCAATATGACATCGCCAAATCAAAATCGCATCGTTACACCCAAATGCGTCATCTCCGAGCACTCTTCGGCAGCGTAAGTTCGAAATTGATTTAATATACTAGGCTTGAGATTTAATATACTAGGCTTGAGAGGGAGTGAGAAATCGTGATCCGTTGATGTGTCTGATGATGACTGAATGCAGTAATATGGGAATTGTAGATTTTTCTCGCACTCCACTTTCAATTGTATGAATTTCATCGATTTCGGTCACCACACCACACGGACCGATTGGTGTTGGCGGCATCTTTTGAGATATTCTCCACACCACCGGCGCGGCGCGCCGCAGACGCAGATGGACCGATTCGGGGTGGAGACAACGGAGATCGGGACTTTGCCATTTGTTTGTAAATCCGGTTCGGTTTCGGTTGTCGCGCGAGAAAGAGCTGTACCGTTGTGGGAAATGGACGGATGGACGGACGGACGGGCGGATGAAGTTCGGTCTGTTTATCTAGGCTGCTATGAGATGCTGGCTGGGGATGGATGGCTCCATATCGATTTGTTATGAGTCGTCATGTAAGGGTTGGTTGGTGTGGGAAAAGTAGATCGTCGGCACTTGTGTCAACTCTTGAGCTTGGGGAAGGGAAAGGTTCTGTTCTTGAGATACAAATTAGTTGTATTATTCACGTCTGCATGGTTCATATCTGTAGTCCAACCGAAACGAAGTGGAAACTAGTGGGTTGGGGTGATTATGATTGTGGGGGACCCGATTGGAAACAGATATTCGATAGTTATTATTTATTAAGTAGAGATGCAGATATACCTGTATTAGTAAAAGCGAACATTGAAACAAAGCCAGAAAAAATGTATGTAGTATGTAGTAATAAGTATCAAATATAAATAGTAAAACTATTGTTCTCTGTTTCTACTCGGGTAATGAAGACTTCAACGGCATCGGTGTCAGGCTGGTGTCAAGAAGTTTTCCGCAAGACATTTCCATATGTCGCAGAGTGATAAAATTTTCCTTTTCGGACGACAAAGGTCGCAACAACATATGACCAGAGCGGAACTGGGGAGGGTAAATAAAATCCCTTGACATATCGGGGCGACCGAGCTGAAGAAGCTGTCCTTCAGATTTGTTTACGACTTCTCAGCTTCTTCGGTCGTTAGAAGGGTCGGTCGTACATTCCATATGGCTTCCAATATTAATAATTTTGGTTGCGGTTTGGTGAGAAATCTGTTCGTCTCTGGGCTGGTGATGAGACTATCCCTTCCTTCCTATAGGGGGTTACAATCAAAATTTTGCCCACACCACCAGCTCGACACAATCGAATCGAGTCGGGGCGATAAAATCTATGTTTGCAGTGCTGAAGAAGCAAAAGACACGAATATGAACTTTCCGCCCGCAATGTCTCCTCACGTCTTCATTTCTTTTATACTTTTCGATTCCGATTCTGCAATCTTTTATTTTTCCTCCGTGAAGCGACTGGAGGAGACGCCAACTCGTGACTCGTAACATCGCACTCAATTTGCCCGACGAGCTTGACCGGGCATACTGTTTTTGCATTAGTTTAAGAATTTATGAATGATAAATGTTAATCGCAATCAAATTGTATTAATACTTCATGCTAACTTTTCTATTAATATATGATTAACCAATAGCATGGAATGAGCTCACCAATCACAATAATGCTGAGAGTAAGTTTTGTGTGGAAAATGGATTTTGATTACTCTGTCACATCAATCTACATTTCCGAACTTTGTATGGGCGCACCAAACGGGCTGCCAACTGTTATTGAACTCGTGTTACATATAAAATATACAGACAATTTACGAGTCATTTCTCGGGGCCCGCGATGTGTATACCTACATAATGCGATTGTGGGATCAATTTGAGCTTTAACACATATGCTTATCTGATGGGGTTCCTTTGTTTGCCCGCGGTCGAAGGGTGGCGCTGGCTGAGAGGATGAGGTAGGGCGCAACGAGCCTCGCGCACGACGACGACGACCGCCGATGAATCCAATCAAGATCCCCGTCCTTCTGACAGGTAATGTGATTTCTCGGGAATGGCATGCAAGAAGAGGAAACCTATCGTCACGGTAACGAACGCTGTTTCTTTTTGCCTACAATGAGTCCTAAGTTTGGACTTTTCATCATTGGCGTTCAATTAACGCCGCAGGTTCGGTCATCGTGCTCGCTTTACAATGAGTCGCAAATCAATTCAAAGGTGCTTCATTTATCGTTATGGTGACGACGACGACGACCTGGATCGAGCATCTAGAATCGATACCGTAATCCGGGGTCAAATTGATCACTTTAAAACGACTTTTGCGGATAACATTAGTGGAATTCCATATATTGCCAATAGAATTTCTGTAAAATCAGTACCCAGTGGATCTCCATGGAACCACGTGACAGAATTTTGTTCAACAAATTTAAACTTTAAGTTAAATAACTCCAAATATCATTAAATTGGAAATGCCACTTTGGGGCGAAATTGATCAGTATACAATTAAGCATCGGTTGGAAAGGAAAACTTCCTTGTCCGCTTAATTTTGCCCTTCTAAAACCGAATAACGCGTTTAAAATCTAATAACTAGTAAATTTATTACATTAAATGCAAAATTAAATTTTGAAATTTCCCCTTAAACGCCTACAGGTAGGCAATTGCATTTGAAATAAGTGATTTCTGTCACAATAAATGACTATTTCAACATAAAATGAACTTTTTTATAGCTATTTCATGTTCTTATTAGCTACATAACTTTCTAACCAAGGCTCCACAAAAATGTTAAAACAGAGAATTTACGGGAAGTCCTATTAGCAAACGATTGTTTAGTAGTCATGATTTCACCTAAATGAGTAATACATTGCAAATACCTAAAACAAATAAGGCAAAACTAACTTTTTCTAAAAAAAAATAATATTCTACACTCATCTCTAGACATCTACGAACCCGATAACGTTAAAAGATTAAGATCATTACGACGCTTAAGAGTTCCTAATATGGAATTACAATGTAGTACCCGAATGATCATTTTCACCCCGCTGATCAATTTGACCCCGGTTTACGGTACCACGTTTGTAATACGGTTTATGATTATTTCTAGCCACAAGGAGGTAATTGTGACTTCTAGGAAGCATTTTCCATTAATTGATTGAAAATTACATTTATGAAGCTTTATAAAGAACTCGTTGCTATTGAAATTGGAAGTAAAGCTTTGCACGAGATGTTATGGTACATCTGCAGAATTTCATTATTTGAGGGTGGGAATCAGTAGTCTAGTTTTAGTGTTTGGTCCAACCCAGATTCAGCCCTTATCATTTAATATTCAAACACTGAATCATCATCATATCGATTTTCTTTTTATATCATAGTTTGTTAGGCACGTGCAGTATCTAACTCTATACAAAAACTCAAATCAATCGATTTGAAATTGACTTAGTTATAGCGGCAAGTGCCCAAAATAGGTACACCTGCCCAAATGGTACAAGACCCTATTATCATCTTGAGATGAAATAAATCAACTTGTTAATTTAGTAAAACTATCTCGAATCACAAGAAAACTCAGCTGAGAGAGATTATTTACCTGGGCATGTTATAGAAATAGCGGCAAACAGTTTTATCGCAGCTGTTAATGTAGTTTTCAAAACCTCTTAGAGAGTGGTCCACTTGACCGGAAAATGCTCTTAAAGAGGTTGTCAAGAGGTTTTGATGTATAAATCAGTTTTATAGCCAGCTTTATAGAACTGGTCATGAAGATCTCTTATAGAGCCGGACAAAACTTGAAAAGTTACTTGGGCTAACAAAACTTGTTATTGAATTAGTCTTCCCGGAACATTTTTTTGTTATGATATTTGTTATTTTGCCGCTTATGACAGACAAGTTTATAACATGAATATGTTATGCTAATAACATAAAAATTCTTGATTCCATTATTCAGTTATTAGGCCAAAATAACAAATTTTATTATACTGTTGATATTTTCTTCTGCTCGGGCAACGCTGGTTCTGCATTACTATCGGTAGTTTCAAATGTGGCCTGAGCCTATTTTCTTGCTAATCGATAGGTTATTGAAAAAGCTGCGGTCTGATGTGCCACATGCATGGGTTTGGTTCACTTTTGTATTTGGCCACATTCGTTGGGACACCCGAAACTGAATCCGGTAGTTTTAAATGAGGTCTGATACAATTTTCTTTCAGCATGTATGGGTTGGGATCACTTTTACATTTGGCCACACCCGGCGGGACATCCGGAATCGATTCCGGATCAGTACCAATTATCCCTAATATAGAATTAGACTAGTTACTTGCTAACTGCTCATCAGGCTTCCTAAAAAGTCGCGAATTGATGCGTCGCAAGGAAGAATTTGGTTCTTTTTTGGATTTGACCTATTCCGGCGAGACAACCGGAAACGGTTCTGGAACATTACCGATATTCTCTATTGTGCTTTAAACCTATTTTCTTGCTAACCACCGTTCATCAAGTTATCGGAAAAACGCTTTCTGATGTGTCGGCTACATGGGTTTGATTCCTTTTGGTATTTGGCCACTTCTGGTGAGACACCCTAGACCGGTTCCGGAACACAATAGGTTGTCTTCAAAAAATCGTAGATGTGGCCTGAGCCTATTTTCTAGCTAACGGTTCCACTGTGGGGCGGCTTCATACAAACAGGTGGTCAAAAATATTTTAGAGTCAATTTTATAATGTCTTGCCCTTATTCGTAGGGTTTATGTCTAAAATATATGAAAAACATGGTGTGCTCTCATTAATTGAGGGGTTTTGGATTTTTTTTTTTAACAGGACAGTTTAAACAGCATGAAATTACAAGGGTATTGCATACTTTTAGGTCTAATATACAAAATGTATTCCAATTTATAAAATCACGCTTTGTTAAGAGATCCAAGGCCATGTTTAGACTCTACTGATCTACCGAGAAAAGTGGCCATGACGACCAAATGTTTCCTCAGAGGTATTTCACATTGCAATATCTCAATCATCGCCAACAACTTGATTGGAATTGCAGAATAGTAGCAGCCAAATTTGATTTCAATGTCTCCCAGGATTTCTGAACAAAGACAAAGATGTAGTCTCGATGCGAAACTTTGCGAAACTTTTTTTTGTTTGGAACGGTTTGTATGTGGAAAATTTGATTTTAATGTAGCATCATTTAATAGTTTTACAATCAGCCTTTCTACATCTGATTCATCATTCGAAAGGTTCATAAATATCATTTTCAACACTTTTCATTCAAGCCGAAGATATGCAAAGTTGAACATTTCATTCATTTTACCAAAAATTGCCAATGGTCTCATTCTGCTGACAATATCTCGACAAGTATAGGGATTAGCAAACTAATATTCTGGGGTTTAGTGGTCCAAGTGGTTCACCTTCAACTACCGAACCTAAATCTCAAATTGAATGAACTAGATTTTTGATTTTTGGCCACCTGAATCCCGTTAGTGCGTTCATCACGTTATAGAAAAAAAACACTTTTAATGTGCCGCATGCATGGGTTTGGTACATGTACATTTAACCACTTCCGGCGGGACACCCGGAGCCGGTTCCGGAACACTACCGGTTCAGATATGGTCTGAGACTATTTTCCTACTTATCGTTCGTCAAGTTATCGAAAATGCCGCAGTTTTATGTGTGGCATGCATGACTTTGTAGCATTTTCATATCATGCCCCTCCCTGGGGCACCGATCCGGAACATCTAAATGGCCATAACTCCGAAACGGCTGGACCGATCCGAACCATTTTCAATAGAAAACGATGGGACCATATTCCGCGTCGAATAACCCATCGATCTTCAAAATCGGTTGAGGCTTAGGTCAAGAAAGTGATGTGAGTTTTTTTTGTCCACACACATATGTACACACCAACAGACATCACCTCAAATCGTCGAACTGAGTTGATTGGTATATGTAAATCTACCCTCCGAGCCGTCTATCGAAAAGTCATTTGGAGTGTATATATAGCCTTTCCAGTACACTTAGTGTACGAGAAAGGCAAAAAGAATGAAGAAACCTAGCACTCACCTTAAGATTTTTTGAATGATATGATACGCTCATCAATAAAGCTCTACAGATATCACTAGGTACTAGAACACAAAGCAGATGCTAGCAACCCATCACTCCGTATCTCGCTGCACTACTGGCAGCGGCGACGCTAAGCCATATCCTTTCTGTAAATAGTTTTCGCCTCACAATCAGCATACTGGCGCGGCGTGAGCGAGCCCACCAAAGACCATCGCAAGCCAGCCAGATCCATCTCATTAAAATTTTCTTAAGAAAAAGACTGTGAAAGAATGTTTTTAATGCGGCATCCACTTTTCCACTTGTGCAGCGTACCGTGTTTCACATCTCGGCAGAATTAGGGGAGAGGGATGTAGAACGGTTGGATGCGGAAATTTCGTCTATTTGGAACCACATTTGGAATTCTGCTAATAAATTTGGACGAAAACGTGTGTCATCTGTTATTGAAACTCAGACAATCAAGGCAACCACGAAGGTATTAAGCAATACCTACTTAAGAAGTCGTTTTCGTAACGAAAATGTGGACTTTCTTGGACCTAGAGTATCAACCACACGACGTTCGTATGCAAAAATGCCGGATGAAAACAACTGTCAGTTAATACCAGTAGTAATGCTCTGCTCACTAAGCCGTTATTCCAGCTCAAGAATATCATAAAAATGTAAAAATACGGAAATTATAGGAACATTGAACAAAAAATTATTAAAATAAAATTTTATAGTTTATCCTTTTTTGATCCGTTGGTTATCAACAATCAGTACTCCCCTACAAGCTTGAAATGGGATGAGATTGGGTAGGAAGAAAACATCCTTACAAGTGCGCCGGTTCACGGTATGGATGCAAAATAAAAGTTAAGATCGCGAGTTGCAGGCTTCGATTCCTCGTTCATTAAAAACTCGCCACGAAGAAATTCTGGAGAAACTCTTGAGAAATCTTTTTCCCATTTCAATAAACTACACGACGAACTTCTGACTCGGGTCTGCCTAGCTAGGTGCTCGTCCTGAAGAGGCCCCATGAGAGCCAGCGAAACATCGAAGAAAATGCATTCGGAAATTCTTCCGCTGATGAGGTTCTTTTTTCTTCACTGTGAATGCTGCGGTTGTACTTCCCAAAACGAGCAAAAAAATGCACAAATACAATATTTACAAGTCAATTTTCCAATCAAACATACACAACAACGAACGAAATTGGTAAACAAAAATTCCACTCGACCCCATTGTAGTTCCACCCGGAGGAAAAGGGAAAATTCCTGAACCAGCAGCCAACGGCATTATAATCCCCGTCCGGTTACACCACCAGGACCAGAACGCACTCGAGTCGTGAGTAAAACTTTCGGTGAATGGAGAGTTTATCCGGCAAAACTGTGCGGGGTTGAACAAATTTCGCAAATTGTCGTCAACAACGGTGGTGGTGCCTTTTCGGAGTCAACAACGAGTAAACAACCTTGCGCGGATTTTTCTCCCTATCGTTTAGGCTCCCGGATGCGGAGGAGAGCCTTGAAGTTGAGCCAATAAAACTGTTTGCTAATATCCTGGAGGGATTTTTTTCTGCAGGTCCGATTCTGGTATGTGATGTTGCTATTAGTTCCATTGTCGAGTTTAAAATAGTTTTTATTTATTGTAAAATGAAGCTACATTTTTCTTAACCTGTTAACGTCCAAGATATCTTCCAATCAAGTTTCTTTTAATTATTGTAATCTGATAAAGTAAACATTGTTTTACGGAAATAAATATGAAGCAGGAAAACACTCCAGAAGCTTCACCGGAATTTCTATAGCAGTACCACCGGGAACTCCCTTATAGGGAATATTTGTTGGACTTCCACCTTTAATTCCTGCATGAGGTTTACCGGGAAATTGACGCAGAAATGCTTATGAAAATTTCTATAAGAGTTCCACCGGGAAATCCTCTATAAGTTTCAACGGGAATTTAATTGGAAAATCTGTTGAGAATTTCTATACATGTTCCACCGCGAATAACTATATCAATTCCACCAAAAATTCTTCCGAAGATTTCTCTGGGAAGTTTTTGTGGGAATTCATGCGGAAGTTCCTAAAGAAATGCTCCTAGAATTCTTCTGAAAGTTCTTTTAGGAATTGTTCTAAAATGCGCACCTGGAATTCTTCCATAAGCTCCTCCTGGAATTGTTCCTAGTAATTATTTCGTGGAAACTTCCAGGTTCCTCTGAGAATTTCCGGGGATTCTAGCAATTTCTCATGGAAGCCATTCAGGAGTTCCAGAAACTCCTCAGATTTTTTTCGCAAATTCTACCAGAATTTCATCTGCAAACAATTCCAGAAATGTACTGGGTAAGCATCGTATACAGAATTCTTCCATGAAGTTGCAGGAGTTCCTCCGAAATTGTGAAGAATAAGCCTAAGTTAATATTCACTAATAAAAAAATAAATAAATAAATAAAAATCTTCCAAAAATTCCTTTCATTCATTTATTCATTTAGTAACTCTCGCAAGAATTCTTCAGGAGGTTTCTGCGGAAATTTTTCCGGATGTTCCTCAGGAATTGCTCTCAGAATCCTTCCGGAAATTTGTCGGAAAATTGTTCCAAAAGTTTATCTGGGAAAAACAAGTTCCTCCAGGAATTCCAACAGAAATTTCCCCGGGAATTACTCCTTGCAATTGATTCGTGAATACCCCAAGGAGCTGCTCGGGAAATTGCGGTGAGCTTATCCGAGTATTCCGAGTACAGTTGCTAGGAGATTTTTACCAAAATTTCCTCTGGAAATAACTCCAGTAGAAACTCATGAACGAATTACTTAAGAAACTCCATAGGGAAATATTGCATTAATTTCCAAGTATATTCCTAGAGGAATCCTTTAAGTCATTCCGGTATACACTTCTGAAAGCACTCTTGAAGGAATCTCTTGAAATCTGCTGAAAAAAAAATCGTGTTGAAACTCCTCAGTCAGACTCCGAAATATTTGTTCCTTTCTTCTTTCTTTCCGGAATAAAATCCCAAGGGAATCCCCAGCAGAAGTTTCAAAAGAATTCCTGAATATCTGAAAAAAAAATCCTAATAAATCTCCTGAAGGAAGGTTGCTGCTAAAACAAATCTAACAAGAACTCCTCAAAAGTTTTCCAAAAAAAAATCCTCTAGAATAATCTCATGAAAAATTCATCCTAGAACTCTTAAGGGCGCTCCCGGATGAAGTCTTCAAGCAATTTAAATATGAACTCCTCAAAGAATCCCGGAGAAACTGCTGTCACAGTTCATGGTGGAACTTCTTGAGAAACTTTAGGAGGAAAATCTAATATGTATTTCCGAAGAAAACCTACCAACATGATGCATTAGGAAAGGTTAAAGGAATTACCTGTGTAGTGTGAACCTTCGAAAGAACTCCCTAAGAAGAACCCCCGAATCAAAGGGGAACTTCTGAAGAAATGTCCGGACAAATCGAAAGAATTTTCGAACAAATTCTCAAAAAGATTTCCTGGGGAATTCATGAAGTAACTCTCGAAAGATCTCCCCAATGAATTTCGGAGGAACTCCTGAATGAATCCCCAGAGGAGCTCTGGAAGGTTTGTTTGAGGAAAATCCGGAAATAGCTCTCGGAAGAATTCAAAGAAAAACTCCTGAAAGCATTTTCCAGAGAACACCCCGAAAAAAAACTCGGAAGAGGTCTTGAAAGGATTGCCTAAGAAATTTCTAGAGTGATGCTGAAGGAGTTCCTGACTCATGTGATGGCGCCTTTCTCGTGTCTTCGAAAACACATTTCAACACAACTCAAGTGACATGTTGATGGATATTTCATACATTTCATACATTTAACAGAAATCCATTTCATGGCATCAGAGACCATATCGTTTATCTGTTTTTTGATTTTTGAGCCGCAATTTTAAATTTGCGTCGTTTAGGAATAAAGTCCGGCAGCTTGGAAATTCTGGTCGCTATTTTTGGACTCCAGACTTCTTCCCCATACAAGATACACCCATATTGTATGGTTTTAGAGCCCAAAACTCCATTAAACAGAAGTCATTTTAAGTTTTGAGCTACCATCTTGGATTGTAGACCACCATCTTGGGTACTCTGTTTGTCATTTTTGGAGTCCAGATATCTTCCCCACCATTGCATGGTTTCAAGTCCTAAAACTCCATTAAACAGTCGCGATCTTGAATTTTAAGACGCGATCTCGGATATTTTGGTCGCCATCTAGGATATTTTAATCGTCATTTTTGGACTTCACACATCTTTCCAATACCAAATATTGCATGGTTTTAAAGCCTGAAACTCCTTTAAACAGCCGCCATCTTGAATATTAGGATGCCATCTTGAATTTTGGACCGATATCGTGGAATTTCTGGTCTCCAGTTTTCATTTTCGCATAAAATTCGTAAACCATGCTAAAGGTTACAAAAATCGCCGCAGTTTGATAAGTCGCATAATAGGGCTTGGTTCAGTTTTATATACGGCCAGTTCCACCGGTGCTGGTCTGAATCACTGAAATGGCCATAACTCCGGAACGCCTCGACCTATCCGTACCATTTTTAATAGCAATACACAATAGACTGGATCAACAAAGTCGATTTTTTGGAACATAGCTTTTTCGATTCCTTTTGGCGTCCAAAACAACAGTGCAAAATTTGGGAGCGATTGGTTGCGTTCCCGTATTCCGCATTGCGATTGAAATTTGTATGGAATTTAGTATGGAAAAACGTGTTTTTTTTTGCATTTTTCTCTTAAATTGATTTTTTTTTTGTCTAAAACGATCCAACTAATGACGTTGAAGTATAGCCTAGGACATGCTGAAAAACTTTGCCGAAGACCGCAAAGTAATCCGACACTTGTTAAAAAAGTTATAACGTGCAGATTGCCCAGTGGTGCTTAACATTTTACATGTAAAGGAATAACATCAATAAAATTTCAACTTTTGGCCTAAGTTACCGAAAAAATAACTTTTTTCACAAGCGTCGGATCACTTTGCGGTCTTTGACAAAGTTTTTCGGCATATTCTAGGCTATACTTTAACGCCATTAGTTACATGGTGTTAGACAAAAGAATTAAAATTGTGAATAAAATGCAAAAAAGTACGTTTTCCCACTCTAAATTCCATACAAATTTCAATCGCAATGCGGAATACGGGGACGCAACCAATCGCTTCCAAATTTTGCACAGTTGCTTTGGACGCTAATACAGATTGAAAAAGCAACGCTTTTTCAGCTCCATACAATGTTGACCCACTCTAATACACACATACAGACATCATCTCAATTCGTCGAACTGAGTTGATTGGTATATGTGACTTGACCCTCCGAGCCTTCTATCGGCCTACACTTCAGTGTAGGAGAAAGACACAATTATACTTTCGAGCTTATTTGCTTTAGAAAACTAAGTTATTTAACTAACCCAATAGATTGAAAGATCTTTTTTGAAAGAAAATTTATTAAACCTTCGAATGAGGGTTGAAAAGCTGCGATAAGTTTGACCATTTTCAAGTAATAGCTTGCCTCAACAAAGTAAAAACATCATCTTCTTCTTCTTTTCGGCTCTACGTTCGCATTGGAACTTGGCCTGTTTGTGTTCAACTAAGTGTTCGTAGAGCACTTCCACAGTTATTAATTGAAGCGCTTTCTTCGCCCGCCGTTGCATGAATTTGTACATTGTGTGGCAAGTACAATGATACATTATGCCCAGGGAGTCGAGAAAATTTTCCCGACTGGAACGGGAATCGAACCCGCCGTCTCCGGATTGGCGATCCATAGCCTTATCCATTAGCCTAACTGGAGACCCCTCTATCACTCCTTAAAAAGTTTGCATCCACCCATCGGGACACTCCGGAACCGGTTCCGGAACACTACCGGTTCTGATATGGTTTGATACTGTTATCCTGCTAACCGTTCATCAGGTTACCGAAAATGCCGCTGTTTGATGTGTCGCATGAATGAGTTATGTTCAATTTTGGCCTCTAATATTTGGCCACTTCCAGCAGGACACCCAGCACCAGTTCCGGAACACTACCGGTTCAGATATGGTCTGAAACTATTTTCCTGGCCACTTCAGGCGGAACACCCAGAACCGGTTCCGGAACACTACCGGTTCAGATATGGTCTGAGACTGTATTCATGCTAACTGTTCATCAGGTTATCGAAAACGCCGTAGTTTGACGTGTCGCATGCATGGGTTTGGTTATCTTTTATATTTGGCCACTTCCGGCGGGACATCCGGAACTGGTTTCGGAACACTACCGGTTCAGATATGGTCTGAAACTATTTTCCTACTTACCGTTCATCAGGTTATTGAAAACGCCGCTGTTTGATGTGTCGCTTCTTCTTCTTCTTCTTTATGGCACGACGTCCCCACTGGGACTTGGCCTGCCTCGCTTCAACTTAGTGTTCTTTGAGCACTTCCACAGTTATTAATTGAAGGGCTTTCTTTGCCTGCCATTGCATGAATTTATATATTGTGAGGCAAGTGATACACTATGCCCAGGGAATCGAGAAAATTTTCCCGACCGGAACAGCAATCGAACCCGCCGTCTCCGGATTGGCGATCCATAGCCTTAACCCAGTGGTTTTCAACAGGGAATTGTCCATCTAAGAATATCATTTTATTTTCATCAACATTCAACACTGAAAATTTTCAGTGTATCATGGTTCATTGTCAAGCACTTGCTTCCAAGACGCTATCGATATCTTTGAGCATTGTTTTGGATGAAACGATTAAAGATGTAAAATTTAATTCCAATCATCAAATGCTTTTGTATCATACCAGCTTATACCAGCATGCGATGATTGTCAAAAGGAAATCTTTCTTTGAACTCAAATTTTGAAAAGTTTCTTCGACTCTAATCTAAATAAAAGGCTATTCTTGATTTCCAAGCCAAAGCGCAGTTTTGACAATGGTGGGAATCCTCATTGGTTTTTACAGTTTTTACTGACATTTGCGAACAAAGGAACAAGCTCAATTTAAAACTTCAAGGGAAGCAAGCCATTTGTGGATTCTCTCAATGCGTTTTCGAGTAAATCGCAAAATTGAACGCAGAAAAAATTTAAAGCAATATATTTTGTTGCTAATTTTATTTAAAAATGATCACATTTGTCACCGACCAAAAATAAACAGTTATCTTTGTATAATCAAGACTATTTTCAAATAAAGTCTGTGACATAATTTACTTTTTTGAAAGTGTTCGATGAAGGGGGAATGCAGTTTGGGAAAATTCCAAAGGGGTGCACAGACTGAAAAAGGTTGAAAACCACTGCCTTAACCACTAGGCTAACTGGAGACCCCATGATGTGTCGCATGAATGAGTTATGTTCAATTTTATATTTGGCCAATTCCGGCGGGGCACCAAGAACCGGTTCCGGAACACTACCGGTTCAGATATGGTCTGAAACTATTTTCCTGCTTACCGTTCATCAGGTAATCGAAAATGCCGCTGTTTGATGTGTCGCATGAATGAGTTATGTTAAATTTTATACTGGCCACTTCAGGCGGAACACCCAGAACCGGTTCCGGAACACTACCGGTTCAGATATGGTCTGAGACTGTTTTCATGTTAACCGTTCATCAGGTTATTGAAAATGCCGCTGTTTGATGTGTCGCATGCATGGGTTTGAATATCTTTTATATTTGGCCACTTCCGGCGGGACATTCGGAACCGGTTCTGGAACACTACCGGTTTAGATATAATCTTAAACTATTTTCCTGCTAACCGTTCATCAGATGATCGAAAATGCCGTGGTTTGATATGTCGAATGCTTGGGTTTGTTGCATTTTCATGTCTGGCCCCTTCCAGGGGTACCGGTCCGGAACACCTAAATGGCCATAACTCCGGAATGGCTGGACCGATCTGACCTATTTTCAATAGGAAACAATGGGACTGTATGCCGCGTCGAATGAACCGTCGGTCATTAAAATCGGTTGAGGTTTACTGCCAAAAAGTGATGTGAGTTTTTTGTACACACACACATACACACAAACACACACACGCACACAAACACACACATACACACACCGACATCAACTCAATTCGTCGAGCTGAGTCGATTGGTATATGTGACTCGACCCTCCGGGCCTTCTATCAAAAAGTCGTTTTTGGAGTGAACATATAGCCTTTCGAGTACACTTAGTGTACGAGAAAGGCAAAAACAAACAAACAAAAAAAGCCACGTATTTGCGGCTCCCCGCATGAATTTTTGAGCACAACTATTCCCCTTGACTATAAAAAAAATTCCGGGGTAAATTGTTTTAAAACAAAGAAGATATTGCATTTCTACCAAAAGTAGATCGTCCCGGGTGTTTACGGGTTAACTGACGTATAACTGCTGGTGGTAGTGTTGGTCATGATGATGATGGGTATTCCACCTCATCGGTTTGCAAATAAGGCCAGTTCCAGCCTCCAAGAGCAGAAGAGCCGCACGCATTTGTTTGTTTGGCGTGCAGGAGCGTGAATTGATTGAAAATCTCATGTGGGCTTGAACCACACTGCTTTGATTGTGAACCGACCAAAGATACGAGTCGAATGCTATGGTTATGCGATCCAGTTTTGGTTAACTCCCCAATCCGTCGCACAGAACATATCACGAAACTCACCAGGAGGACGCAAACACGGAACCCGGCACATGTGTGTGCTTTGCAATCGCCGGTATTCCACGTTGTCTCTCACTCCCTCTGCACCACGTTCGATCTTATTTCCAAATTGGATAGAAAGGTGCAAGTCCCGAAAATCGAATATCATCATGATTAATCAAAATCACCAATTGGATGTTAACCCACACCAGACCTGCGTTGACGCCTTTCGTCTTTCCAGCAATCGTTCGGTCGGTCGGCCGGTCTGATGGTCGATTGCCGAAAAGACCAAACAGACGTGAGCCAACTCCTTTTCACTATGTAGGTATTTGATATGTCAGAAGCGTTCGTGCAATGATACGTTTGGAAGAAATCTTACACAGTGGTGTGGATCTAAATGTGAGTACATAGTGCAAAACGTAATATATTTGTAATAAAAGTAATAAACGGCTGATACAAAAATGGCTTTTATTCAGCACTATATGCAACTTTACAGTACATTTTACGATTCCTAAGGCTACGATACACGGGTCCATATAGCCACAGCTGTAAAAGCGTGTGTATTGAGCAAGACCATGCTGAGAGTGACGGATCTGATTTCTGTTGGTACAGGAACTTTTCATAAAAGAAAAATCCTTGACTTCAATGAGAATAGGGACGTCATGGCAACAAATCAGCATTTATTATGGTAATAAACCACAACATGCCTTATAAATGTTGCCCAAAAGCTATCAAATTTAAAGTTCAAATTGAATTGTTAATCCAAGGAACATAAGCAGATAAACTTCTATGAAACAACAGCAACCAGGCATTGGTGATATAAAACTGAAATCTTGCTTCTTAAAATGCTTATTGGTCATCTGGAATTGGTTTTCAAGTTCTATTGATTCTCGATTTTGCTTTTTTTGGTGAATAGTAACTTAGCCCTTTTTATGAAAATAACTAATCGCTTAGAAACTCCGTGTAAGAAAAACCATGTAAATGAAGACCGAATAGAAGACCTAAATGTACATTGATTTCAGAGATTTCGTGCCACTATGTCCCGGACCATGTGTAGCCCCAAAATGAATTAAATCTAATTATACGGGTTTGGAAAATATTTGTGGATAGTCTTTCATTGTCCGCTCGGTCTACATGTTATTGGGTTGTACGCGCGAATAAAGGGAATCAGTGATGTATTATTATGTTGTTGTTTGGCCGCTCGGTGAAAAGGCGCGACGACCATCTTCTACCTAAATAGATCATTATCAAACAATTTGACGCAGGCACAATCCGAGTCGGGCTCTCGGTTGGTTTTTATAATTGCGTGGCGCGCAATTCACGGACCTTCTCCGGGTCCGGGATCGTACGGAGATGATTTGTGTGGTGTCATGTCGTGTGGAAGCGTGGAATAATCGCCTTCAATTGAGAATAATGTCCCTGTTGTTTGGAATGTCACTCAGCGGGAAAGGTCGTTTCTTGGATTTTATTGAAACGATTTTACGACGATGAGCTATCGTAAATTTGGCTTGCCGTAGACAGCCAAAACAAGCAATCGTTGGAAAAAGAAATGTGCATTTGGCGTTTCATGAGTAGTTACTTGGGTAAATTACTAAGGTAATTTGACAAAAAATTAAACATATTCTTAGTACGTTTAATCAATTTAGAACTGTTGAAAACAAACTTGGGATGGGAAAATAAACAAGACTACAAAATACATATTGATGAAGACCTGTAGCCGTTGAGTGTTCTCCACTGATACACACCAGGTTTCACTGGCGTATAGCAGCACAGATTTTACGTTCGAGTTGAAAATTCGGATTTTGGTGCGTCGACTAATCTGGTTGCTTTTCCATATATTTCTTAAACGCGCAAAAGCAGCCCTCGCTTTCTAGATCCGTGCACCTATGTCGATCTTGGTGCCGCCATCGGCCGCCATTTGGCTACCAAGATATTGGAAGCTGTCAACATTCTCCATTGATTGCCCAACTACCGTAAAGCTGGAAGAGTTGACCGTGTTTACATCCAACGATTTGGTCTTGTTGACGTTGATGGTAAGACCTGCCGCTGAGGGGCGATTGGCAAGATCATCGAGCTTGCTCTGCATATCAGAGCGCCGCTGATCTAGGAGAGCAACGTCATCAGCCAGTTCGAAGTCATTAAGGTGCTCCATGGTAATGGGCTGCCACAGTAATCCAAGGTTTGGTTCACGGTCAATCGCACCAACCAGGATTTCGTCGATTACGATGCGGAACAGTAGCGGTGATACTAACCATCTTTGCCTCACTCCAGCAACGACCCAGATGGGATCGGACAAAACACCGTTGTGCAGTAGTCTGCACGAAAATGCCCTGTACTGTGCTTCAATGAGGCCGATGATTTTCTCAGGACAACCCTTGCGCCTGAGGGCTTCCCACATGTTTTCGTGATTAAGACGGTCGAAAGCTTTTTGTAATCAATGAACACCAGGTAGAGAGACTCTTGGAATTCATTGATTTGATCCAGAATAATACGGAGCGTGGCAATATGGTCCACACAAGATCGTCCGGCACGGAATCCTGCTTGCTGTCGTCGGAGAGTAGCGTCAATCTTCTCCTGTATCCGGTTAAGGAACACTTTGCAGAGGACTTTAAGAGCGATACACATTAACATGATGCCCCGCCAATTATCGCATACAGTCAGGTCACCCTTTTTGGCTACCTGCACAAATATGCCTTGCATCCAGTCGGCCGAAAATGTCGTGGTTTCCCATATGTTGCAAATTAATTAATATAGTAGGTGTGCGGATACTACGGGGTCAGCTTTGAGCATCTTAGCTGATACGCGATCGACCCCTGGGGCCCTGTTTGATTTCATGCTACGGATGGCAGTTTCTATCTACTGCACTGATGGAGCTTCGATGTTGACACGGGTAATGCATCGAATCCTTAGCGGATCATGCTGAGGTGTTGATGGCGTGGCCGACACTTGAAAAAGGTTTCCAAAGTGCTCGAACCAGCGTTTCAACTGGTTAGCCGGGTCAGTCAGTAAATGTCCAGACGTGTCTTTCACGAGCATCGTAGCGTTCATCTTGGTCGACGTAGGCGACGTGAGACATCGTAGAGGAGACGGATGTCGCCGGTGTTTGCGGCTTTCTCGCCTTCGTCGGCTAGGGAGTCCTTTTGTCCCGTCTATATGAGCGTTTCACGGCTTTGACTCCTCGTGTTTCCGCTCGCTCTATCGCGGCTTTGGGGTTCCTTCGCTCCTCTATCTTCCTCCAGGTATCATCTGTGATCCACTGTTTTTTTCCGGGTGCGTTGCTCTTCCTAATTATTCTCGCCAGTGGCGATGAATGCGTCTTCGACGAAGGACCTTTTCACCGCAGCGTCTTCCAGTCGGCGTGTGTTGAACCGCCGCCCGAGTTTCTCATCCTGTCGATAAATCCTAGCAATGCGCAGTCGGATCCCGCCAATTAGGAGATGATGGTCGGACGCAATGTCGGCGCTACGTTTGTTCCGCACATCAAGAAGGCTCCGTCTCTATTTTGGGCTGATGCAGATGTGGTCGATTTGATTTTCCATGACGCCATCACGGGTAACCCATGTCATTTTGTGCACTGGTCGATGAGGAAAGAGCGATCCCCCAATTACAATGACATTGTTGTCACAAAACCCTGCAAACAGCTCTCCGTTTTCGCTAATTTCTCCGAGACCATGGCGTCCCATGACGTGCTCATAGTCCGAGTTGTCGGAACCAACCTTTGCGTTGAAGTCGCCCATGATGATCTTGATATCACCTTTCAGAATCTTGTCTACGACAGTTATCTTGGAATCCGGAAGCATCGGTTGGCGCGTAACATTGGATCATGGAGAGGTTTCGAACCCATGTTCTTAATCTGGCTACAATTATCCTCTCATTAATAGGTTCCCACTTCAGGAGCGCTGTGTGGGCGTGTGCACTGAGCAGGAAACGGTTGCGAGGAGCGTGTTCACCTCGTAGGCCAGAGTAAGTTCGGCCAACTGGTTTCGCTCAGTCTTAGGATCTCAAGCTTCATACGGTATGCCTTTTCGGCTAGTTCTGCCAGTTTACCCTGCTGGGCTAGGGTTAATACATTCCAAGATCTAACTCTTGTCCCTTGTTTCACGCTAAAAGTCGTTGCCGTGGAATCAATTCGTGATCTTTCAATTTCGTTTTCTGTATCTGTTTTTTGGTAGGTTGTTGGCCTAAGGTCCCCTATCCACCGTGGTGGTGCTACCATCTAAGGTATAGCTTCCGGTAGAGGAGCATTTCATACTCAGCCGCTGGATGCCAGAACAGACGCTGTTTGAGCCGCACCTTCTTCGTGAACAGACGCTCAGGTCGTACCTCCTCAATCTAGCTGAAGTCAGAAGTACAATAGTGCTTAGGCTGCACTCTAAGCACACAACTCTTAGCTGGCGGTCTTTGTCATCGCTTGACCCGTGGAAGCATAAGGTAGGAACTTGTGAAGATCAGAGCTATGTTGAACGCTCTCCTTATCGACTCACCGTTTTGCAGTCCAATTTATTGCTTGTTCTAGAACATCATTAGGGCCCATATAGCCGAGGCGGTAAACGCACGGGTATTCAGCATGACCATGCTGAGGGTGACGGGTTCGATTCCCGGTCGGTCCAGGATCTTTTCGTAAAGGAAATTTCCTTGACTTCCTTGGGCATAGAGTATCTTCGTGCCTGCCACACGATATACACATGCAAAATGGTCATTGGCAGAGGAAGCTCTCTGTTAAAAACTGTGGAAGTGCTCATTGAACACTAAGCTGAGAAGCAGGCTTTGTCCCAGTGAGGACGTTACGCCAAGAAGAGGAGGGAGGAGGAGAACATCATTATTTACAATTTTGATCCTTTTACATACTATGAACTATTGAGGGAATTTGGCATTGGCGTAACTAAAGGGGGGGGCCTGAGGGGCCAGCAACCCCCCCCCCCCCTCCCCCCCCCCAGAATCCGCCGAATTTCCGAATTTCCAGCAGCATCACAGAATAATATCCTTGTGGAATTCAAGTATCATGTGGAAAAAAAAACTCTGTTAGAATTTGAAATGGAATACAGCAGAAGTTTTTGGAGCCCAGAGAAAATAGATGTCACATTATAAAAGGCCCATATAGCTGAAGCGTAAACGCGAGTGCATTCATTGAAACCATGCTGAATGTGATTTCTTGCCGATAACTATAAATTTCATTTACTTTCTTGGGCATCGAGTATTTGCGTGTCTATCAAAGAATGCACAAGTTCAAATGTTCATTGAGGAAGTTATAATATTTTTCAACGTTCTCATTAAACTCCAAGCAATTCAGGCGTTATCCTAGTTTAGACTTCACGCCAAAAAGAAGAGAGGGTTGGATTAAGCAGCCTCAGCAAATTGATACCAACTACCTTTATAACTAAACGTAACACGATGAAATTGGAAATAATATCATTATATTCTTGAAAAGCATTACTGCACTCTTCAGCATTCACGCTGTTGTATTATGTACATTACGTTAAAAAAACCTCACCTATCCTATACAAATCAGTGTAGTGCTGGTAGCGGTGATCAATTTCTGGTTTTTTCCATATGAACCTCCATACAAACTTCAGACGAGTTTAGCACCGCCCAATTGTGAATGACTTTAGCTGAAAATCAGAACGAACCGAAAGGGTATCGAACTTTTTGAGATGTAATTATCCCATATAGGCTTGAGGTGTCCTAGTAAGAATCTCTGCAGGGAATCCATGGAGAAATTCTTGAAGAGCTTCTTGGAAGTATTTTCGGGGAAAAAATCTGGAATTCCCCTGGAGGAATTCCTCGGCAGTTCCTGGGAGAATTCCGAAAAAATCTTCTCTGGATGAATTCCTGAAGGATTACCTGGAGAAATGTCCGAAAGCGCTTCTAGCATGTAAGTACTAATATATTTGAAGTTAGTTACAGTGACTGTGTAAGAATCACTTGATATATTTCCGAAAGGATCGCAGGACGACTTTATGAAGAAACTACTGTGCAGGAACTGCAGGGAGTATTCTTGAAGAAATTCATGGATGGATTCCTGAATAAATCTGTGGATGAACTCCTTCAAGATTTCCCGGAGATAATTTTGAAAGAATACCTGGATGACTTTTTGGAGAATTTCCTTTCTACTGTATCCCTGAAAAATAATATTGAAGAATTCAAATATAAATCGCTGGAGCAATTTCTCTAGAAATCCTTCAAGAAATTCAAAAAATCTTCAGATAATCCTAGAAAAAAATCTTGGGTGACTCCCTGGAGAAGATGATTGACGGATTACTGAAATTTTTGAACGAACCACTGAATAAATTTTTGAAAAGATCCCGAGAGGAATTTCTGAAGGAATCACTACAGGAATTCCCGAAGTAATCCTTGAATAAATTCTTGGAAAACCCCCTAGAGGAATTCCTGTAGGTATGCATGGAGTAAAAACTGAAGGAATCCCTGGATGAATTCCTGGAGGAATCCTAAGTAACCGCATCAGGAATCCCTGTAAGAATTACTAGAAAAAAAATCTGGATGGATCCTTTGAGGAATTTCTGGACGAATTCCTGAATCCCTAGAGAAATTCTTTGGGACATCACAGAAGGAATTCTTGGAGAAATCCCTGAAGCAATTCCTTGATGAATCTCTGGAGGAAACTGGAGAATCTTCTGGACAAATCCCTGGAGGAATTTTTGAAGGAATAATTGAAGGATTTCTTGGAGGCATCCCTGGAGAAATTCCTGGACGAATACCTTGGACAATCCCTGGAAAAAATCCTAGATGAAAACTTTAGAGGAATTCTGGGAAAAACCTCTAGAAAAATTCCCGGAGTAATCCCCTGGAGGAATTCCCGAATGAATTCCTATAATAATCCCTGGAAGAATTCCTGCATTAATCCGTGGAGGAATTCCTGGAGGAATTCATGCAGGAATATCTGGAGAAATCCCTGGAAGAATTCCTGGAGAAATTCCATGAGGACTCCCTGGAGAAATTCCTGTATGAATTCCTGGAGCAAACCCTGGAAAATATCCTGAAGGAATCCTTGGATGAACTCCTGGAAAATACCCTAGATGAATTCTAGGAGGACTCTCTGGAGAAATTTCAGAAGAATCCTTTTGGAGAATTCCAGAAAAAATCTTGAGAGACATTTGTACAGAAATTTTCGGAAGAATCCCTTTAGGAATTCTTGGAAAAATCAGTGAAGAATTTTTTTGGAGGAACCTCAGAAGAAATGCCTAACAGAACTACTGGACAAATTTTTGTCGGAAACCCAGGAAGAATTCCTGCATAAATCCCTAAAGGAATTCTTGGGTAAACTCCAGGAGGAATTGCTGTAGCAATTTCCGAAGAAATCCCTGAATCAATTCCTGAAGGAATTCCTGAAGGCAATTCTAAAGGAATTGCTGGGCTAATGCTCAAAAAACCTCTTGAGGAATTCCTTCCTCTAGGAAGAGAAATTTAGAGAAATTTCTAGAGAAACTCTTGGCAAAATCCCTGGAACAATTTCTAGAAAATCCTCTGGAGGAATGCCTGGAAGAATTTCTTGACAAATTCCTGTCGGAAACCTAGGAAGAATCCCTGGAGAAATCCCTTGAAGAATCCTTGGAGAAAGACCTGTGTGATGATTTCTGGGGGAATCCCTTGAGGAGAAATTCTTGGATTAATTCGTGGAGGTAACCATGGAAGAATTTCCGGAGGAATTCCTGCATAAATTTCTGAAACAATTTCTGAAGGAATCCTTGGAAGATTTCCAGCAGAAATTGTTGGATGAAATGCTGTAGGAATTTCTGAAAAAAATCGCCGAGGAATTCCTGGACCAATTTCTGATGAAATTCCTGGATGAATTCCTGAAGAAATACCTGGGGTAGTTCCTGAAGGAATTCTTGGTGCAATTCAAGGAGAAGTCCATCGAGAAATGCCTGGAGGAATATCTCAAATAATTCCAGGAGAATTGGGGTAATTTCTGAAGGAATCCCTGGAGAACTTCCTAGAGGATTCCTGAAGAAATCCTTGAAGGAATTCCTAGAGGAATCTCAGGAGGAGTTCATGCAGGAATCCCTGGAGGATTTCTTCGAGTAATTCCTGGAATGCGGGAGAAATTCCTGGGGGAATTGTTGAAAGAAATTGCGGTAGTAATTTCTGTAGAAAATTCAAGAGGAACTCCAGGATCAATATCTGGAGGAATTTTTGAAGGAATTCCTGGGGTAATTCTGAAGAAACCTCTTGATGAATTCCTGGAGGAATCGTCACAGAAATTGCTAGAGAAATTCTTGAAGAATCTCTGTAGGAATTCTTGAAAAAAAAAACCCTGGAGGAATCCCTGAAGCAATTTTTGGAGAAACCTCAGGAAGAATGCCTGGAGGAACTTCTGGACAAAATCATGGCGGAATCTTAGGAGGAATTCCTGGAGAAATCCCTTGAAGAATTCTTGAGGCAATTCCGTGGAACTGTTGCGCAGAGGTGGACAAAACACAATGGAAACGAAATAATCAAAGAAGGGAATCGGACTCGGAATGAAACACTTCGTGTGAATGAAACTAGAAAAATACTTTAATCACGTCTGAACGGGTTTAACGTAAGGGACTGACTGAATAATGCTACTCATTGATGCACGCGTGGTGCGCTCGTTCGGCTCTGCTGTGGAAAGTTTTCGCAGGGTTGATCTCGCCTTCGATCTCGCCGAATGCCACACTGAGAGGAAACAGTATTGCATATTCCCAACAGGAACTATCCCTGGGAGAATTCCTGGAGGAATCCTTGAATTAATTCCTGTAGGAATCTCTAGATAAGCTTTGGAAGGAATCCCTGGAGAAATTTCTGGAAAAATTCCTAGAGGAATTCCCAGATAAGTATCTGGAGGAATTCCAGGAGGAATTTCCCGACGAATTCCAGGAGGAATTGCTAGAGCAATTTCTGAAGGAATTCCAGGAGTAATTCTTGGAGGAATTTCTGCAGGAAATACTAGAGGAATCATCGGAGGAATTCCTGGAGGAATCTCTGGAAGAATCCTCATAGGAATCCCTGAAGGAATTCCTGGTGTATTCATGGAGCATTTTTGGAGGATCCATAAAAAAATTCCTGGCGGAATCTCTACAGGAATCCCTGGAGGAGAAATTCTTGATAATATTTCCGGATGAATCCCTGGAAAATTTCCTGAAGAAATTCCTGAATGGTAAATCCTGGAGGAATTCTTAGTGGAATTCCTGGAGGAGTTCACAGAGAAATGCTTGGATGAAATCCTAAAGGAATACCTGGAGGAATACCTTGAATAATTCCTGGATAAATTCCTGGAGGAATTTCTGGGGAAATTTTTGAAGGAATCCCTGGATTCCTGAAGAAATCCCTGGGGAAGTTTCTTAAGGAATCCCTGGAGAATTTCCAGGAGAAATTGCTGGAAGAACTGCGATAATTATTTTTGAAGGAATTCCTGTAGGAGTTCCTGGGATACTTCTGGAGGGATCCCTATAGAAATCCCTGGAAAAACTCCTGGGGGAATGCCTGGAACACGCCGCCTGTAAGAATATCTGGAGGAATCTCTAGAGAAATTCCTTGAGAAATTTCTAGAGGGGTTCCTGGAGCAACCCCTGAATGAATTCCTGGAGAAGTCTCTTAATGACTCATTGGAACAATTGCAGGAGGAATCCCTGGTGGAATCCCTGGAGGAGTCCCTAGAGAAATCTCTAGAAGAATGCCTGGACGAATCCCTGTAGATTTTTTTAGAGGAATCCATGCAAGAATTCTCAGAGGAATCCTGGAAGAATTCCTTGAGGAATTTTCGGAGAAATCCCTTGAGCAGTTCCCGGAGGAGTCCCTTGAGGAATTCCCGGAGGGCTCCCAGGAAGAATTCCAGAAGAAATACAAAGATTATTTTTTGAGGGAATTCCAGAAGAAGTTTCTGAGGAAATCTCAGTACTGAAGAAATTGCTGAAATTCCTAAGGAAATCCTGAAATCGTTAATTAATTCCTGGAGGAGTTTCTGAAGGGATCCCAAGAAGAGTTCTTGCAGGCATTTTTAAAATAATCCCGGAAGTTATTCCTAAAAGAATTGTAGAGGGAACTCGCGGGTGATTCCCTTCAGGAATTCTTGGAGAAATTTCTGAAGAAACCCCATGAGGAATTCCTTAGGGAATCTCAGGAAAGCTTTCTTAGCGAATTCCTGGTAGCATTTTTGTAGGAATCCCTGGAAAAAAAATCTGAAAAAAAAATCCGTGTCTGTAGTAATTTCTGGGCGAATTTTTTAAGGAATACTTGTACTTGTACTTCCCCTTTAGAATTTTTTGTACAAATGTTTTAAGAAATTCCAGGATTATTTTTAAATTATTGCTAGTATAATTTCTTGAAAGATTTTTTTCAATAAATTCCTGCAAAAATACTTCGCATCATTACAGATGGAAATATTGGAGCAATCTCTAGCGGGATTCCGGAAGGAATATATGGAGAAATCCCTGTAGATATCTCTGAATGAATACCTGCAGAAGGATCTCTGGAGAAATTCCTGAAGGAAGCCCCAAAGAGGAGGAACTACTGAAGATATCCCAGGACAAATCCTCGAAGATACATGAATTCTCGAAGGAATCTCTTGAGGAATCCATGACGGAATCGCTGCAACAAGCTATGGAAGAAAATCCTGGAGGAATTATTTATACTCATATAGTTTACGAAACTACAGGGGATAGACAAAATGATCGGGACAGGCAAAATTTTCCCTTCTCTAAAAAATTTCAAATAGCTGTAACTTTTCGAAAAGTGCATCGAATATTCTCAATTTTTTACTGTAAGTTGATCAACTATTTGTGTATCAGTGGACAAAATTTGAAAAAGATCGGGCCATACTGCAGTTATAGGCAATTTAGAAAAAAGTAGAATTATCCGATAGCCAACTTTGAACTGTTATATCTCCGGGTTCAATGAACCGAATGCAATGAAATTTTGACCATTTATGACTTATATAATGAGCTTTGAAAAACTTTTGACATGACTTAAAATTCTTAACACGGAAGAAAATTATAACGATTAGATTATTTTTCTAATAAAACACCAAATTTTCTTAAATTTCAACATCGTTTCAAAATTCAAGAAGGTAATTACAGTTCATTTAAATTCCCTCTGATTGTCTTGACTACATATATGTCTTAAAGGAAATTACAACATAGGCGGCAATTCATTGAAAAAGTAATGGGATGCATATTAAAAATAGACCAATTTACTAAAAAAATATTAAATTCATTAAATCGCTATAACTTTTTCTCTTGTTAATAATTTCAAGTTGTGTCAAACGTTTTTCAGAGCTCATTATATAAGTCATAAATGGACAAAATTTCATTGCATTCGGTTCATTGAATCCGGAGATATAAAAGCTCAAAGTTGGCTATCGGATGATTTTACCTTTTTCTAAAATGCCTATAACTTCGTGCAGTATAGCCTGATCTTTTTCAAATTTTGTCCACTGATACACAACTATATCAACTTATAGTGAAAATTTGAGAATATTTGATGCACTTTTCGAAAAGTTACAGCTAATTGGACATTTTTTGAAAAATGAAAATTTTGCCTATCCCGATCATTTTGTCTATCCCCTGTATGAACAAATCTAAAACAGTCATTTTGATTCCTCAAAACTGCAATGCCGATTTGCATATTCAAATATCTGGCGCCCATCCCGCTTAACAGTCATTATAAGTCAGGCCCCCCCCCTGGGCCCCCTCCAGAAAAAAATCCTAGGTACGCCAATGGAATTTGGGTCACGAAAAACTCTTGCGGATATTTGAAAAGTGTTACCAAGTTATTGGGAGAAAAAACAAATGTTAAATGTAAGATCTGTAACTACTTAAATAATGCGGTAAAACTATTATCAACGAGATCAATAAACAGATTTGAGCTGCGTTGACGAAAGGCACTGCAGCAGAGAATGAGGTGAGTGAAATTGAATGTATTTCAAAACAAGCAGAAGCTCTTCTAGGTTACAAAGCCTATACATGCGCTACTCACACACATGTTAAGAGTAAACAGATCGTAAAACAATTCCGTAATCGCATAAATTAACGCCAACGAGAAATTAGCACCGTTCTGTTACCTAATCCTATGAGCAAACGCTACCAGTCATCACCAGACGAGGATGACGACAACGAACGACGATGGAGCTACTGATAATGTAAAAACACACATATTATACATCCCATTACGCTAAGCCCCCCATCATCATCGTCACACCGGGGATGTTACAATGTTTACCCGCTCATGACTATATGATCCATATTTCATGCAAAAACATCGCTTCCTTAAAACGAACTCGAAGGGGAGATCGGGTGAAAATGCAATCCTTATAAAATGTCTATGTTCTGTGTTATATTCCAATCAGGCCCGAGGACCCATATACCAAACGCACCGGTATCAATCAAAACCATGCTGAGGATGACAGGTTATATTTCCGGTCGATCCACGATCTATTCTTAATGAAAAATATTCCTGATTATGCTGAGATTTAGGTAGTATGCCAAGAAGCGAATTGGGGTATTTCAATACCCAATAACCTATTGGCAATAATCAGACACTGTAATTTCTGCATCCGTTAGGCCTAGAATAGCTACAACGTTTCATTTTATGCCAATTCCTCCTTATACCTCATGAAATTAACCGTCTCCACGTCGACGACGACGACTGGCGCAACAACACGAAGAATATTCTCTGTTTATTGTGTTTTAATGTGGCTTTAATAATGTATGCAGAAAGGATACACGATTGTGCCGGCACGGTACCGCACTACCGCCGCCACACCATATCAGCTGTAAGGACGACGCGACGGGAAGGAACCTAAGGACACATGTAAACAACTGCTGCTGTGCGCCCATGGGAGTGGGATTCATCGTTTCTCCGTTGGGTACAATTTTGCGCCCGGCCGCAATCGTCCACCAGCCGCGTCATCGTCGCCGGGTTTAATATGTTGCGGTAGCACTCCGGCCGGGGGAAAGACAATTCCCGCCGACGACGACGACGATGGAACCCGATGATATGTATCCAATACGATTATTTCGACGACGACAACAGAACCCAGACCACATGGTTTCTGTACGCGACTAGGACGATGCGGATGTTGGGGGCTCGGTGTGGGTTAACTCAGGTTCAACAAAGCATGTGACAGTCAGTAGTGCTTTAGTTGCTTTATACTCTTACAGTATGAAATTACGATCAATTAGGAGATAATTTAGTGTGTTTGATTTAATTTATGGTGAGATCAAGATATGAGGTACAAGTTCTATAAGGTGAAGCTGTGCTCAATTAGGACTTGATAGCGATAGAACGAACATATAGGGAGGACACAAGTGCACTGGAAAGGCTCTTGAAATCCCTTTCCGCCATCTGCAAATTGTTTTCTGCCTGGTGCCATAAAGGTGGGAAGTAGTCTACCACCATTTCAACGACCCTGAGATCCAGGTCACCACAAGAGGCCTTGAGTGCCCACCCCGGAAGCAGCCGTCGGCTGAAGACCAGCAGATTGGGGCTTTGGCAGGTTCCCGTCTGGGGCCGAGCAGAAAAAAGACCTGGATCAAAGAGATACGTATCACTAGAAAAGCTCTTGGGTACATCCCTGAAAAGATGTTTGAAGGATTTCTGAAATTTCCGAAGGAGCTCCTGAATGATTTTTTTAAGGGAACCTGAGAAGAATTTCTGAAGAAATCACTTGAGGAATTCCCGGAGAAATCCCTGGAAGACATCCTGGATAGATCTCTGAAGAAAAACCTGGATGAATCTCTGTTGCAATTCCTACAGGAATGTCTGAAGAATCCCTGGGAAATTCCCGGCGAAATTCCCGGAGGAATCCCTGGAAGAATTTTTGAAAGAATACCTGGAGGAATTTCTGTTTAAAATCCTGGAGGAATGCCTGAAGGAGTTCTTAGAGGTATTCCTGTGGGAATTGCTTGAGGAGTCTCTAGAGCAAATTTTGAAAGTAAGGATGAATTTCTAGAGCCATCTCCAAAGGAATTCTGGGAGATTTCTATTACTATTTGTTTTTCTATTTCTGAAAAAATCCTTTGAGAATTCCTGGAAGGATTTCCTGATTCTCCTGGGAGAATCCTTGAAGAAATTTTTGGAGAAATCCCTCGAGGAATCTCTGGAAAATTCCTGGGGGAATTGCTGGAGAAATCCCTGAAACATTCCTGAAGGTATTCCTGGAAAATTTCCTGGAGGAATTTCTGGAAATATTCCTAGAGGATTTCCTGGAAGAATCCTTGGAAGAAGTTTTGGAAGATTTCCTGGATGAATCTTCGAAAGATTTCCTGGAGGAATCCTTGTGAAAATCCCTGGAGAAATTTCTGGAAGAATCCCTGAAGCTATTCCTGATGGAATCTCAGGAGAAACCCCTGGAGGAATACCTGGAGGGATCGCTAGAGAAATTGCTGACATAATTTCTGAAGGATGTCCAGGAGCAATTCCTGGAGAAATATTTGAAGGAATTCTTTGAAAAAAATCCTGGGGTAATTCCTGGAGGCATTCCTGGAGAAGTTTCTGGAGAAATTGCCAGATAACATCCTGGAGGAATGCCTGGAGCAGTTCCTAGAAGTATTCCTGTGAGAAATGCTGGAGGAATCCATCACGGAATTTCCAGAGGAATTTTTGGAAGAATTACTGGATGCATTTCCAGAGGAATCTCCAGGGGAATTTCCTGAAGGTATTCCTGGAGAATTTCCTGACATATTTTCTAAAAAAAAAACCTAGAGAATTTTCTGGAGGAATCTTCGAAGAATTTCCTGGATAAGTCCCTGGGAAAATCCCTGAAAAAATCGAGAAGAAATCCCTGGAGGAATCCCTGAAGTAATTCATGAAGGAATCTCCGGAGAAATACCTGGAGAAATACCTGGAGGAATCTCTGAAAAATTATCCTCAGGAATTTTGGAGAATTTCTTCGAGGAATTTCTGAAAAAACCCCACAGAAAATTTTCTGAAGAAAATTCTGGAGAAATTGTTGACATAATTTCTGAAGGATGTCCTGGAGCAATTCCTGAACCAATTCCTAGAGAAATTCCTGATGGAATTCCTAAAGAAGTTCTCGGTGTAATTCCTGGAGAATTTCCCGAATGAGAAATTCCTGAATGAAATCTTGGAGGGATGTCTGGAGGAATTCCTGCAGGTTTTCCTTTGGGAATAGCTGGAGGAATCCTTAAAGGAATTCCTGAAGGAATTCTTACAGCAATTACTGAACAAACTAAAAAAAATCTCTGAGAAATTCCTGGAAAAATTTCTAGGGAAATTTCGGGAGGAATTGCTGAAGAAATCCTCGAAGGAATACCTGAAGAAATCCCTGGGGAATCATTGGAGATATCCCTGGAAAAAATTCCTAAAAAAGGAATTCCTGGAAAAAATAATCCAGAGGTATTCCTATAGAAAATCCTGGAAGAATTTTAGAAGGAATCCCTGAAGGATTTCCTGGAGAAATTCCTAGATGAACTGCTAACATAATTTATTAGCAAATTCCTTGATGAGTTCCTGTATGAATGCCTGCATGAATTTCTGGAGAAATCCCAAAAGGAATTCCTAAAGCAATCCCAGGAGTCCCTGAAGCAATTCCTGGAGGAATATCTGATGGAATTCCTGGAAGAAACGCTGAAAAAATTCTAGAAAAATCTCTGCAAGAATCCAAGGAGGAATCCCTGGAAGAATACCTGGAAATTTTCTCGGAAGAATGCCTAGGAGAATTCCTTCTGGAATTTTTGGATGGTTCTTTGAAGTAATTCATGTAATTCATGGAGAAATCTTTAGAGGAATTCCTGTACGAGTCTCTGGAAAAAATGCTTGAAGAATTCCTGGATGAAATTCTGTAGGAATTCCGATGCAATTCTTGGAACAATCCCGAAAGCAATTTCCGGAGGAATGCCTGGAGGAATTCAGGAAGGAATGCATTAAGGAAACCTTGCAGGATTTCTTAAATAATCTCTGAAAAAAAAATGTAGGAACTCTTGGAGGGATCCATGAAGGATATCCTAGAGGAATGCTTGTAGGAATTTCCTGAGGGAATCTCCAGAAGAACTCCTGGAGAAATCTCTAGAGGTATCTCTGGCGGAATTCCTGGTGGAATTTTCAGAGAAATCCTAGAAAATTCCTAGAGGTATTCCTGAAAAAAAATCGTGGATAAATTTCTCAGGGAACTCGTAGCAGAATACCTGGAATAATTCCTGAAGAAATCGCAGATGGAACTTTTGGAGAATTGTTGTTGGAATACTTAGAAGGGTTCCTGAAGAAACTCCAGAAGGAACCACGGAAGCAATTTCAAGTGGAATTCCTAAAGGAATCCCTTAGCAGTTTGTTACCACCAGCAGCTGCTAATAAACCCGGTTGTGAAAGGGTTAGCAGCATAGATACTTGTGAACGCGTTCCTGTTTGACATTTCTCGATGCAACATGTCGTAAGTGAGTGTGGGTTGTGTGAGTGCAATAGCGTGAAAAGATCGGGAACTGTTTTTGTTTTGATTGTTCGTTGAGATTATAGCAAAAAGATGGTCGTTGCTCCATCGCGTTAATTTGTGTTATAATTATTTGTGTAGTGCGTTTGATAATTGTAAGTCCATAGGATATTTAAAAGATTGTTTTTGTAATGAGGTTTCATATTGTGAATTTGTAGATAACTTGTGCTAGCTTGTTGCGTGAAGACGGTTGATCCATTATTAGATTGTTGTAGCTTACCGTAAGTTTGATCTGAATGTATTGAATGTGGCTTGAATGTTCGATGTTTATAAGAATGTAATTGATAGGATCCCCGTATAGAAGCTGCCAGAGGCGTAATCAGGGAGTGTTTGTTGCAAGTCGAAAACTAGATTGTAAGTATTTTTGTATATTATTTTGTGTATTTTTATTTGAATTTTTATAAATATATTTTAGTTGAGTTTGCCATCAACATACTATAAAATCGTTTTCATCGCATCCGACGGGTGCGAACACAGTTCCTGGAGGAAGTACTGAATTAATTCCTGGAGGAAATCCTTAAAAAATACAAGGAGGGATTCCTGAATAAATCTTAAGAAGCTCCTGGAATAATCTTTGGAGAAATTTTTAAAATAAGTTGTTCCAAAAAGAATCACAGAAGCAATTCCCAAGTTAAACCCTGCAAAAGTTCTTGGAAGAATCCCTGGAGGATATCCTAGAGAAATGCCTGTAGGGATTAATGAAGCAATCTATAGAAATACTCCTGGAGAAAACTCTAGGAACCTCGAGAGGCATTTCTGAAGGAATTCCTGGATGAACTTTTAGGGGAATCCCTGCAGCAACTCCCAGAGGAATAATTCCTGTTGGAATCTCTAAAGGAAGTCGTGGAAGAATCTCTTGAGAAATTTCTAAAGGAATTCCAGAAAGAATTCCTGAAGAAATTGCAGATGGAATCCTTAGACAAATCCTGAAGGAATTCTAAGAAGAGTTCGCGGAGGAGCTCCTTGAGGAATCCGTGTAGCAGTTCCTAAAGGAATTCCTGCAGGAGTTCCTGAATCCCGCAAGCAGTCCCATGAGGAATTCCTTAGGAAATCGCAGGAAAGCTTTCTTAACAAATTCCTGGAAGAATTTTTGTAGGAAAAAAAATACGTGAAGGAGTTCATTTATCCAATATTTTTTGGACGAATTATTATTGGAATCTTTGGATAGACTCCCAAAACAATGTTTTGTACAATGTTTAAAAGAAATCCTGGAATGATTTTTAGCTAATCTCTGGTAAAATTTCCTGAAAAGGTTTCTGGAAACGCCACGCTCCCCCCCCCCCTTGCCCCCCTCTGGCAACGACCATGCCGTCAACCAAGACATAAAAGGGCTGTCCGCAGTTGAGGTGACTGAGCAGCAGCTTGGTAAGATCATCGACTTTGCGTCCACGAAGTCGAACATTGAACGGCGTTGTTTCGACTTTGTGTGTCGATGGACGAGGCCAAGCAGGAACACTGCAATAACTGCAGCAGCGGTGGAACCTACACAGGTTCACAGGAGTCGAAGTTTACCCAAAACGGAGGCATGTCGCTTGTTTTGGTAGTCCAAGGGGTGTAGCAGATGCGAATACTCGTGACAAGCACTTGCAGAAGCGGGCGAGGCAGCCGTCAGGTGAGAAGCTATCTGACGGTGCCCGCAAGGCTAGGCGTGTACTTACCCCGAAGGTCGACAACAATGCCGATAAGTCGGACCTCAGCCAGGATTCCCGGAAGGCTGGGAAGGGTGGGCCTGTAAGGGCTGGCCCATGCCGGAAGGATTGAAACAAGAGGTTGCGACCGTTGATATGCCCTCAGCAGCCACATAGTAGGGCGAACCAAGGAGAGGACCCCCCTTGGGCTAAGGTAGAGCGAAAGTGGAAGAAGCCGAAACCGCAGGTAGAAGTAGTGAGGAACGCCAAACCAAGGCGTAAAAGAGCAGGTGCCAAGCGTGAGAAAGGCGACGCGCTCGTCATCAAGACGGACAGTTGAAGTACTCGGACGTCTTGAAGGCGATGCGAAGCGACGCCAAGCTCGAGGGTCTGGGTGCCGGACGTACGAAGTATTAGACGTATTCGTACGAGCAAGATGATCCTGGAGCTAAAGCGCGCAAGGGCGCCGCCTACAAGAGGTTGACGGAAGAGGTCTTTTTTGAAGGAGTAGAGGCGAGGGCTCTCACACAAGAGGCGACTCTGAAGGTCATATACGAGTTCACCGAAGTGGAAGAGCTCGTCATGGCACTGCGGCAACAGTGTGAGGTGCTGTTAGCCACCGCTGCTGTTAGGCTAGGGAAGGGGCCAGCAAGGGCATAGATAGCTATGGTTCAGCTACCTGTGGTGGACGTCAAAAAGTCGGTTAAAGTAGGGAAGATAAAGGAGGCCACGAGCCACCGGAGATTTGCTCAGGTGTCTGGAACCAGGACACAAGTCATGGGACTGCAAAGGCCCTGGCAGGTACAAACTGTGTAGGAGATGTGGCGCTGATGATCATAAGGCACAAGGCTTCACGTATTCACCCATTTGTATGATCTGTACCGGAGAAGTCTGTTAACAACAGGCATCCTACGGGTGGTCCAAGGTGTCCGGCCTTCAAGAAAGCCGCAGTGAACAAATCACAGTGCGGGTAACGCAGCTGAACCTACACCACTGTGACGCGGCTCAGCAACTGCTTTGTCAGGCGGTTTCTGAGTGGAGAACAGATATCGCCATCTTAGCGGACCCATGGGTCATGGATGGGTCTAGAAAAATGGCGACAATATGGACGACGACGGGTAAATACCCCGTCCAGGAATTGGTGTCTATCTATGAGGACTTCATGGTCGTCAAAGTAAACGGAGTCTTCTTCTGTAGCTGTTATGTGCCTCCGCGGTGGCCGATCGAGCAGTTCACGCAGATGCTGGACCGCATGACGACTGTGCTAACAGGGCGAAGGCCAGTTGTAGTCGCGGGTGACTTTAATGCCTGGGCCGTGGAATGGGGAAGCCGCTTCACGAACCAGCGGGGTCAGACCCTGCTAGAGACACTGGCCATATAAGATGTTGAATTGACTAATGTCGGTACCAAGAGTACCTTTAGTCGAAACGGTGCGGAATCGATTATTGGCGTGACCTTTTGTAGCCCTGCCTTGCCTATCAAGGAGTTTGCACTGGAGAGTAGACGATAGCTACACTCACAGCGATCAGCTGGTGATTCGCTCCAGTATCGACTACAACAGTAGCAGGCAGCGGGTAGAGGAAGAGACGGTTTGGCGGCTAGGCCAAGGCCAAGCCCTCGCAGGTGGAAGACATCATACTTCGATGAAGGGGGGTATTTAGGGAGGCGCTCCGCCGTGAGCGAAACTTACTTGGTTTAAACGGCGACGAGCTGGTTGCGGTGCTCTCGCGTGCGTGCGATGCGACCATGCCTAGGCGAGTCCACCCTAGAAATGGGAGGCCACCGGATTACTGGTGGACCGACACGATTGTGGACCTGCGCCGCACCTGCCTACGGGCTAGGCGGGGGATGTAGCGAGCACAATCCGAGGAAGAGCGAATCGAACGGCGGGTGGTGTTCGCCGCTGCAAAAACCGCGCTGAAGACTCAGACAAGAGCAAGCAAAAAGACCTGCTTTGAAGTTCTCTGTCAGAGTGCCAAAGCGAACCCGTGGGGTGATGCCTACAGGATAGTGATGGCCAAGACGAGAGGTGTAATGGTTCCTACAGAACAATCTCCAGGGATGTTGGAGGGGATCATCGAGGGGCTTTCTCCACGTCATGATCCTAGTCCTTGGCCTCCTTTCGTAGGACAGCCGGGGACTAGGGCTGGCGATGAGGAGAGGGTCACCGAAGTGGAACTTGCGGGTATAGCAATGTCTCTTAGAGTACGTAAGGCTTCAGGTCCGGACGGAGCTCCGAGTTTTCCTAGATGCATGGAAGAGCAGAGCCTGATTCTATTGACAAAGGCGAAGAAACCACCCGAAGACCCGTCGGCCTATAGACCAATATACTTGATCGACACGGCGGAGAAGGTGTTCGAAAAGATCATCCTCAATAGAATGTTGAGGGTGGAAATGGTCTTTCGAGTAGACAGTACGGCTTCTGGAAGAGGAGGTCGACCGTAGACGCTATCACGACGGTTACAAAAAAAACCGCCGAAAAAGCACTTGAGCGTAAGAGGAGGATTCGCTACTGTGCAGTAGTGACTCTGGATGTAAGGGATGCGTTAAATAGTGCCAGCTGGTCTGCTATTGCCGGGTACAAGATTCGCGGAAGTTACTTCCAGAATCGAGTACTGGTTTACGACACAAAGGTGGATCGGAAGCGCTTTCACATAACCTCAGGAGTCCCGCAAGGTGCCATCCTTGTCCCGGTGTTATGAAATGTCATGTACGACGAGGTGTTGATGTTAGAGTACTCAGTTGGGAGTGGAGATTGTCGGCTTTGCTCGAAGTCTGCGGTGAGACGATCGAAGAGGTGAAGTTGACTACCGACCACTCGATCAAGGTTGTGGAGGCGTGTATAATATACACTGTATATGCCCCACCTGTTTATAATTATCCTTTATATGAGAACAGATTGTTTACAGCATATTATTGGGATCCAAAAGGCCAATGGATTGGATTGTCAACCGAAATGACCCTAAAATGCTGGTAAGGACATATATTTGAAAACATCACTAACTGTAGATGCGAAATCTATATTTTACTAAATGATCGACAGGTCGTTTAACTTTTCTTCATAACATTAAAGCACAAATTAATTTGTTACACCCGTAACGAAAAGTTGGCAGACTGACCTACTGAAATCCTCCCCAGAAGATAAATAAGTTTCCTTTAACGACTTAGTCAAGATGTATTTATATCTTCACCGTTTCGTCGCCTTCTAATCTATTTTCAACCGACCTCCTTGAGAAAGGGTTCGGCCCGGACAGGAAATTTAATATTCACATAAATCCTAAATGTATTTCTTTACCTCAACCTCAACTTCGGCACAGAAAATTCTTCGCCCATGCCAAGAAGTTACACACGTCCCACCTTCAACACTCTTTCCGGCTTCGATTCTCCGAGAAATGAAATAAATTATCCCGAAGATGACCACTACGTGCCGCATTTTTGCTTGTTTCGAGACGAAAATCTAATTTTACAAATGACCACATGCCTTGGCCCGGGGAAGATGAATTTCCTCCGTGGCAAAACAAACGACCGTGTCGGACTTCTTCAGTTTACAATCGAAAATTTAAATTTTCTTTTCTTTCGCACCCTCACACTTACCGGCCAACTCAAACTCAGGCCCAGTTGGGATCCATGGACATGGGTCCGTGGGCAAGGGAAGGTGTGCTTTTTGTCACATATCCTTATGAAGTCTCAACCCGACGTCGGTTTTTGGGAGGTGAGTGGGTAGCAGCAGCAGAAGCAACATCAGCCACCAGCATATTTCCACTTATGATTCATAAATCATTCCGCTTTTTAGCACTCCGGTTGAGCTGAATAATTTACGACTGTTGGAGTTTTCTCGGCAGGAAAATTTATTTGATCTGGCACAATTACAAATTAGCATAAGAGAAATCTTGAGCAGCTACCCCGTATACTGTATACCCTTCCTCAGAGCACACCGGTTTTGCTTAATCGCCGGGGCTGGTGCATGGATGTGTATCAGGGAGGGAGAAGTTCCCACTTTTGGGTTGATGTGTTAAAGATGTGGAAAACGTATTTATCCCTGCAGTGTCGCCCTTTTTCCCTAGTCCGTGTAAGGAAAAATATCATAACGGTAACAAACTTCAGCTTTTTTAGTTCATTGAAAATAATAAAGAACATACGTTGCAACATATAGAACAATATTTTATAGAAAAAAAATCATAAGCTCAAAGAGCAGAATACCTTTGATACCTTATGGGCTATAAAGTAACTTTACTTCAACGCCGAGTATATAGTGGAGCATCATTTTCGCCAGCCTTGGGCGGTGCCCCTCTAGTTTCACCGAAAGTGTAGGGTCCCATGTCTTTTTCACAGAACCACACAGAAACCATATACAGTGTTCGTTCACTTGGATTGTGACATCATCTGTTATCAACCCATTCTCGGTTAGACAATCAACACCGGTTTTTCCTAAGAACGGAATCTGGACGAGAGTAGGAGTGTGTGTCAGCAAAAGCATGCAACATTCATATTCGTCTTTTTGCTTGGATTTGCTTCCACATTTCCCCAGACTGCCGCCACCGGTATCCACCAGCGACAGGAAGAGTTGAGATAGCACACGTTTACGAAGGATAGCCATCCAGCATCAAGGGTACACAGTTAGAATAAATCATGTGCGGTAAGAAGGCAAAGAGACACACTCGAAATAATTTGCTTTCCTCACAGGATATGATTAATGGAGGAAAAGTTTTTTCAAGAGAGTGATTTTAAAGCGTTGGAAATTTCACGGACACTTACAGGATATTTATTTGCTGATGCTGGAACGCAGTCAGCTCAGTCTCTTGAACCTTAACCAGGAATGAATGTCAACTTTCTACAGTAATCACTTTGGAACGATGAACTTGCCCGCAAAGGATTCCAATCCAATACACTTTCAAACACCGCCTTCTCACAAGGAGCTTCAAAGTATCAAAAGCGCCCGTTTCGCAATCGAACACAAATTGCGAAAACCCATTTCGATTGATTTTCAAATAAAACCAGCCTGATTGGTGTCGATGGAAGCCCGAAGCCAAGCGTTAAACACAATATGGCACCCGGCAGAAGCCACCATAGTCCATACCTACTACCATGGATGGCCAGGACCATGGCTCTTTCATAAATCGTAAAAATATCGAATTGGTCACGTTCAATCGACAGCAGCCGGGCGGCGCGTTTGGGGCTCCTCGCACTACTGATGGTTCGGTTGTTGGCCGCAGGACCCACAAAGCACGTTTGGTGGCACTGGTTTTACTGCTTCTTGTGTAAGGCATGTTGGTTCAACGCACTGGCCTGAAAGGCCTGGAAAGATGCACAGAGGTTCCCGAACTAAGTGATTGAAGCTTGTAGAACACCATAGTCTATTGAATGGCGATACATACAGATCCTTATTTAACCCTTGAGCGGTCGCGTTTTCGGCCACCCTCCGTGACACCGCGCACACATTATGTACCACAAGCGAGCTTTCTTCATGGTACGTGTATTCGGTACACGATGCGACCGCTCCCGGGTAAAATCAGTAGTCAAATTCCGGCACTCAATTCCTTCGGAGAATAAACATTTTTCTTGCTGATGAGCAGTGGAATAAAATGTCTTCTTTTTGAAGAGATTTGCAATGCAATTTTCACTTACTGAGATTTTTGATAGTTTAGGGATAGATAATGGCATGAGAAATTCAAAAAGGGTAAGAGGAGATGGAGCTTATAGAGGGTGGAGTTCGAAGGGAAGTTTGAAGGTAGGTCATGGGATGTTTCATCAGAAATAAAGGCAATCAAGGGAGGTATCAGAGATTTCAAAGGATTCCCATTAGTAATGGTGTCACGAGGGTTTAGTAGTTTTCCAATGGAGCTCCGGATTGGATTTAGGAGGCCTTCAAAGACTTTTCAGAAAGTTTAAGGCATGCTTTTTCAAGAATTTTCAAAGAAAATGCATAGACGTTTCAGGGGGATTAACCCTAGAAGGGATTCCTGGAGTCCATTGGACCCCAGGCGCTTTTCAGAGCTCGTCTTTGATGGAACACACTCAGCGAGGTGACGAAACTGAGGCCATGAAGGTATCCCTTTTAGGGTTAAAGGTGTTTCAAGGTGGTTTTAGGACGTTTTAATGTGTGCTATGATATTTGAAAAGGTTTCAGCTGGTTCAAGAAAAGTTTCGAAGCATCAAAGGAATTTCAGGGAGCATTGTGGAAGATATCATAGAGTCTATGAGGGTTTCAGAGAGTGCTCTCGGTATCTAGTAGCAATAACCAGTACACTCTAACATTCCTTTCCCTTCCCGGCTGACTATAAGGACTTAGCCGGCGCCGTTATTGATCAAAAATGGCGGAGATGCTAAAATTGCACTTTGAGAATAAGTGGAATGTCCCAGCCTCTTATTCATTTGGATCTCAGTGCAATTGATCGCTCAGCAGAATAGGAGGTGAAAGTTGAAACGCTGATCTGAATTGTCTGAGGATGGCTGAAAGAAAAGAGTTTATTTATTTTTATTTATTTTATTTGATCGGCCGCCAGCACTACTAGGGCTATATGGGCCGTAGGTTTCTAACTACCTAGTTACATGGTATAAATGTAGAAATTACAATTTTGAAATAACAAAAAAAGTATTTACATATTAAATGTAGTTGATTCCTTAATTTTAAGTACAAAAGAAAAGAGTTGGCCGAAACGTCACACAAATGAAAGGTGTTTTTCTTTGGCTCACGGAAAAAACATCAATAAAATGCCAAATATCAGTTATAACGGTGATTAACACAACCAATTATTTCAAAATACGTTGTAAAAAATTGCGCTACTTGAAAAAAAAAAACTGCATGAAGAGGCGCTTTAATGGAGTTCATTATGTTTCAGGGGAGCTTAAAGGGACGATTGAGGGGATATCAAGAGGTAATAGGGTGTTTCAGAGAACTAAGATGCGCTCAAGGAGGTTTTACAGGCCTCTGGGGGCTCCAGGATGTTTCAAAAGGGATTTTCGGGACGTTTCAAGGGGTTACAGGACGTTGTCGTTACGTTACAGGGATGTTTAGGATATTTCAGGTATGCGTTTTGTTATAAGATGTTTCAGGGACGTTTCAGATACATTTCAGAGGGGAGTTCTGGGAGTTCCAGGATGTTTCAGGAGGGCTTTTAGGGGCCTGTTATTGCTTTTCAGGGCGTTTCAAGAGTTTACAGGATGTTATAGGGAGATTTCAGTATATTTCAGGGGATTCCAGTATGTTTCAGATGGACTTTTAGTTGCGTTTCAGGGAGTTAGAAGACGTTTCAGGGAGGTTTCAAAAGTGTTGCAGGAAGTTTTAGAAGTCTTCAGGGGTTTTCTGAACGATTGAAGAGGGCTTTTACGGGCGTTTCATGGCGTTTCCAGGACGTTTCAGGGAGATTTCAGATACGTTTCAAGACGTTACACATATTGCACAGAAGAGTCACGGCAGCGCAGGTTTTTGGTGAGCAAAAGTCACTGTGACTTATTTCTCACAAATACGCAAAATAAAACCTGCGCTGCTGTGACTCTTCTGTGGAATGTGTGTTACTTAGGTGTGGAGCTTCAGGAGATTTTTGGATGTTTCAGGTGGGCTTTAGGGGCGAAGGCGTTTCAAAGAGTATTTTTATCAATATTAATCTCGGGACCCATGCTTCACTTCCCTTCCGAAGGAAGAACCCACATTTTGTGAGTTTGTCGTGAGTGGGATGCGATCCCAGGTCCTCACGTGCTTGAACGATCACACCAGGTCTCAAGGAGTTGCAAAACATTTCAGAGAAATGTCAGAGACGTTTACAGCGGTTTCTGGGCGTTTCAGGGGGTTTTAATATATTCCATCGAGGCTTTAAGGGCGTTCAAAGGTGTTAAAAGGAGCTACATATTCCAGGGAGGTTTCAGAGGCGTTTGATGGGGTTTCAGGAGGTTTCAGATGGTTCCAATACAATTCAGGTGGACTTTTAGAGAACTTTCAGGCAACCTCCTGAAACTCCCTGAACCACATCTGTAATCTCCCTGAAAAGTCCTGTGATCTCTAAAGGCCAACTTGAAACATCCTGAAACCCCTTGAAACGTATCTGTAACGTATTGAAACATCCTTGAAAGTCAACCTAAAAACATGACGTTTCAATGTAACCCCTTGAATCGCATTGAAGCGCCTCTAAAAGCCCTCCTGAAACATCCAAGAACCCCTGAAACGTCCCTAGAGTCCATCTGAAACATCTGTGAACCCCCTGAAACCCCCTGAAATTCTTCTGAATCCTACATGAAATCCCTTGAAACGCCCTGAAACACTTTGAATCGACCCTAAAAGTCCACCTGAAACATTTTGGACCACCAGAAGCCCCTGAAACGACCTGTATGCCCCACGGAAATATTTTTAAACCTCTTGAAACCTTCAGTATTTTTTCATATAGGGTGACGAATGGTATTAGTTCTCTTCGTCATGTAACGTTTTTTTTTTTTTTGCTAAAACATTTATTTAAATTCCTTAATGCGATTTCTTATTTTGTATGATACTGTTCTTTTTGTTTTGGTATTTTTTTTTTCAGCTGTGAAGATTCATTTCGGATGACCCTCCTTGCACATGATTCTTTTTTTTTTTTTTTTTTAAAAGACACGGACACCGTCTTCAGCCAGAGGCTGTACAGACTGAACGAAACTTAACACTAGACAACGGACACACGGAGCATGCACCAGTGGATACGGAGAAGAAACTATTCTCACGAAAAGTTTCATCGCCCGGAGCAGGAATCGAACCCTCACCCCACAGCATGGTGCGATTAGAAGCTTGGTGACCCTAACCGCACGGCTACGAGGCTCCCTTGGATTTCTGGATATGTACTCGTTAAACGATTTGGCTTGTTGTCCTCCATCAAGATTTCGGGTCTGCTATGGTTCACTGCCGTGTGAGCCTTTAGTTTTAAGTTATTATTATAATGTTTTTTGAAAAGAAAAAAGAGGTTTTGTGCCTTTTTGAGAAAGATTTCGGAATTGAGGAAATCACTCAAAGGGGCTTTTCCCTCTTTCCAAATTTTGAGTTAAATAAATAATAATAATAATAATAATAATAATAATAATAATAATAATAATAATAATAATAATAATAATAATAATAATAATAATAGTCATGTCACGTTTGTTCTCTTCGTCATGGGGAGTTTTTGTGGGCCATGTCGCCTGAAATTCGAACATGTAACTCAGCTTGGTTGGGACTGATTTGAGGCCAACTCTAAGACCAAGAGGTTTCAAAAAAAACCCCCATGACGAAGAGAAGAGAACTACTGAAAATACGTAAGTTCCCCTATACCATGGCTTGACATTTTACGATTTTTTTTTGAAAAAAGAAACGCGTCTCTTACGAAGGTTTTTAAATAACGCAAAAAAAGCGTATTTTACGTGGACCACGCAAACCAACTTGTTAACGTGCTACTAAAATTGTATTGAGTTTTTTCAACATTGTTTAGTTTAGATAGGGAAAGACTACGCCGTGCTTTAGTAACAAAAGCATAACTGTTTAATATATTTTGGTTAACATATTATCTAAAAAGAGACGAGCTTCGTGATCTAGTGACTACCACTTCGAATTCATATGCAGAAAGGTCCTGGGTTCAATCCCTGGGTCGTATCTTTCCCCCTTCTTTGTATCTTTTAATCTACTTTCTCTAAGCTGGGTAATTCTCACTGAGACCGGCCCACTATTTACACCTTGTCTGCAAAAATGTTTAAGGTGCCGATTTTCTGAAAGCCCTCGCCTAAAAAGTAAGAAAAATGCAATTGGTTACTTAAATTGATGGACCCCCCGTTAGTTAGAGCCACAGCAATTTCTGCAGACCCCTCGATTTTGGTCAAATGGTGGCTCACTTAAACCGTTATTACTGGAAAGTATCACCAACAACCACCTCAAAATGA